>NC_090936.1:361625760-361932611 GCF_040938575.1 Ambystoma mexicanum
TCCAAGTTTGAGACATGTGGTCATATAGCTTCAAAACCTGTTGGAGGACAGGCAAACTCCTCTGTGTGATTTCCCTGGTGTTGTCATACATGAGATGCACCTGGAACTTCATTCATTTCCAAGCATATCCACTGCCCCACACCAAGCAGGGTAAAACATGTCTGTGATAGTTAACTTTTAAAGTACTGAGCTAAAGAAGCATTTCATTCATAAAAAGACTGCCATCATGAGGGCAAAGGTTTGGTTCCCCCTGAGGCTCGATGCATGTTTTAGCTACAAAGAACTGGAATAGGCAGGCACTGTCCCTGGTTACAGTCACTGGAATACAATAACTCCCAGCGCAGGTTCTCACCAGGTAACTGTCCTGGACATCCATTTTGGAATTCAAATATGGAGTGTGTGTGCCATTGAGATTGTGTCCATTTTACGCCATTCAGCGGCCAGCACTTTATAATGGTGTCTCCATAATTGCATGGCACACATTGGAGGTCATTACAAGGTTGGTGGTAGGGGTTTAATGGGGCCAGTAGATCAGCCGGCCCCGTTAAACCCCTAACGCCGCATTATGAGGTTTGCTCACGGGACCCATTAAGGATGCCTGGTTTTACCAGGCGGCCTTAGTGGGTCCCACGAGCTGACCAGCATGCTAACGGGCCCGTTACTATGGGGGCTGAAATGGGAATGGGGAAATACCAGGCCCTCCAAGGTTGGAATGACCCGGCACTTCCCCATTCAGGGAATCCGGACCTGGTACCCAGTAAGGGGGTAGCCATGCCTCTGATAGCGGCATGGCTACCTCCAAACTTATAATGACCCCCATTGACCTTTTACGTGCAGTCCATGAACTGCCTTCTCCCACAGGCCTACTGCCAAACTGCTTTCTTCCATGCAATATCTCCGTGGCCAAACTGTCACCTTCCATGCCACCCAAGGCTTCTCTGCTGCCAAAGAAAAGATTGGGCAGAAACTGAAGGTCTGAGTTAAACTCTGCAGCTGCATCAATGCTGCATTCAGCACCACGTGTTATTCAATGGTGGCTCAAGGTACTTGTGTTTGCTTCTCGAAAACAAGCAAAACACTGTGCTTGAAAAGAAAACAGTTCAACGCTGTGTCAGTCTAGTTTTAAAATCACAGCAGATACATCTGTTGATACCTTATTGAACTAAATGAAAATACTATGCAGAAATGGAAGAAAGCATTCGTTTTGGAATTCCAACAGACTTCTTCGTCAGATGATGCACTGTAAAATGATTCCTGAAGAGAAAGGCACAGCACAGTTTGTTTCTAGAATGAATGGAAAAAATTGTTTAAACTTCATTGGCCAAAGTATGCCTGGAATATAAAGATGGAAACTTCTTTCTTATCTAAAAGACCATACAACTTCTGAAAGCGGTTTGAAATAATGGTTTGGCAAAAGTACACCTTTCTATCTGAAAGTTGCATTTAAAAAAAAAAGGAAAAACAAATGCTTTTCACATGAAACTGCAGTGTTGAAGTGGGGCCCTGATTTTATTTATAATGGTGTCTTAAAACAAGCGAAAATGCATGCTTAAAAACAAATAATTAAGAAACAGGGTCAGCATTGCATTTTCCTCACACAAGCTGAAAAAGTATTCTGCAGACGTTATGTAGTGTCAGGACATTGCAGTGATTTTTATTGCAGCTGCTAAGGTCTTCTGACTTGTGGATAATGTTACACTACAATAAAATGGTGGCCCGGAGTACTTGGTTGGTGCAGCTCGTATAGATAATTTTACTTTTGAACTATGGATTGTCCCGACGTTGAAGAACGGACTACTAATTACCTAGGCAGCGACTCTAGTGCTGTTGGGGATACAGGAGCAATGGCTGGCTCTAGCATTGGGAGGTATGGGGCTGGCCCTTACATCCAGCCAACCCTTATCCCAATAATCGGGTGGTGGCCTTTGCCATGAAATGCTTGAAGGTAGTTTGTGTAGACCATGAGGTTCTGTATTTTGTATTTGTATTTTATTGTGTTTTATATAGCGCTTTAACCCAAAGCACTGTACAATTTAAAAACAGAGTGTGTTACAACAATAATGGTAAGTAAAACATCCAAACATCAATATTGGTAGCAGACAATTAAGGACAATGTAGGACATGAGATTTCAAAGAAGAGCGGAAGATAGAGTAGTGTATGGTATTTTGTGGAGATTTGGGGCCTGACGGTATTTTCTTACCGGCAAAAAATAACTTAGCAACAATCACTCCTTGTATTCAGATTGGGCCATGTACAACAATAATACAGTGGACATGCATTATTTCATCACCCAGACATGCATATTTGGTATGCGTGGTTGGTATGCGTGGTTGGTATGCGTGGTTGGTGGTATTTTGGTGAGCATAATTCCCTTGTTTTATTTGTGGCCCCAATATCCAGAATCCCTTATTTTTGCTTAGATTGTTCGTGTAATCACTAGAGAGACCTCAGGCTTGCATTTCTGGAACACCACATTTTCATTTTTAGTGTGCCACCATGGGCAATTTCTCTCTGTCTTATCTACGGCAGCGAGCTATCATGTGGTATTTTCACTATCTTATATACGGTAGTGAACTATGTCCCGGGCCTCCCTTTTTGTCAACTCATAGACCTCCGACAAACTACAACACACACAGTTAGTTATAACTGCTCATACTAAATTACATTGTGCACACGGCTGCAACCAAATTTGATGTTTAGCTACCTTGAAAATGACAATTGCACTGTCTAAACATCTCCCCACAACATCAGCACTGCTTTGGTAAATATAAAACACACCACCAGTCTGCTTTCAAATATTTTTGTGTATTATAAAAGTTGCATTTAAACACGATCTCACTCTTTACAGAAATAAATAAAATAGCACAGTAACAGCATTGTTTGTGATGCACTGAAAAGAGAGTGGCGGAGACGAGAACTCAATTTGCAACATTAACATGTGATTAAAGCACAGGAATCTCCTTTCCTACACTGACTGAATATTCTCGTACACACTCAGCCCCCACACTTCTGTAATTACCTTATCTGTTCAGCCTGAGTTTTCTTCAGCTGTTCTCTTTCTGAATGTGGCTCCCTTGAAGATTAACCCCGGTGAAAACAAGCGTCTTTCGTTCTCAAACCGGGGTTATTGCCTGGAACTCTCAGCTTTTTCAGCAGAAATGCTCCAACCAGGAAAACAGGTCCTTTTCCCAGCTCTCCAAATCCCGACTGTCTTCCCCCTCTCTTCAAACTCCCCCCAGCAAAAACTCTCATCACTGCCTCTAGCATGATACTTGCTATGACGCTGCTCCAATCAGAAATTAATCATGCCACATCCTCCCTCTCTACACAATGGCTCCTTTTTACAGTAACCATTTGTAACCAACTGATTTCCTGTACCTTCGAGCCCTTGGCTTCCTGAGTTATGTGGACAGAGCAGCAGAGAAAAAGAAAAAAATGAATGTGCGTTTAAAAGTTCACTTTCAGAGTAGGCCTATTTCTGCAGTGGAGACACATTTTTATTAGTGGGTTATGTTAAATGCAGTTTTATTAGTCAGGTTAGTTATTAATAATGTTAGTTATTAATTTTCAAATGTGTCTCTTGCACCATAGGCATTTCAGGTGAAAAATAGTGTGCATTTTTGAATGTGCACGTGTGCTTTTAACTGTAAAAATAGATTTCCATCTTATATGTTAAAATCGTTTTTGACTGAATAGCCTGGCTTTACTTATATGTCATGTTAATCTGGTAACACATATAGCAATGCACCACACCCATGTGGTGGTGCTGCATAAAAAAATGGCTACCTGTGCAGTAGTGCTGTACTCTGTGCTGTAACACGCCAAATATCCTTACATACCCTCCTTTTGTTTTTAGAACTTGGTTACAATCCAAGCCAATTCCTAAAAACAACCTGTTCTTTTTTTTTTTAAAATGCATGTGTATTGGGATATCTTTCTCTTCCTGACGTAGATAGTAAAATCAGTAACATTTTCATTTTTACTGATAGCACAATCAACCATCCACCCATAATTAACACCAGGACAGCCAAACCCACTATTGAGTGTTCCCCCCAGGTTCCCCAATTAAATCTTTCCACTTCTATTATCCCCAGATTACTAATTGTAATATTGTTTTTTCTCAAATTCATTTTTATAACATGTCTTTCTTTGTGATTCAATAAATATTCCACATCCGGATCTATTGGAAAAGTATCCCTTTGAAAAAAATCGATATTTTCCACTTGGCTTTCCCAAACATCATTTGTTACATGAAACAATGTTAACCCCCCAATTGACACAATTGTATCCTTTGGAACCTGTAAATAAAAAACATTATATTTCACCTGTTTAACCACGTATGTTCCATGGTTTAAATGTACTACCGTCATGTTCTTTAAACAGGTGCTGATCAACCATTTACCTCTGACCATCTTAGCCTGTGCCATTTCTTCACTCCCCATATTGCTAATAATCACTTCACATCCCTCTGATATACTTGGGTCAGATTTCAAACCACAAATAGCATCTGTGGCATCAGGAACAAACGGTTTACCTGGACACATATAATTTTGTTCTTTAAATTTTACACATGTTTCCAGATTTGGTATTAAATAAACTTCAGGTTCCCATGACTGAAATGCCACCACTTCTGGAGTCTTAATCTTAATAAATTTGTCCTCTTGCCAAAATCCCACGTTGTGTACCCACTTCGTTTGATAAATAAGTTCAGGGGCTACATATGGGATGCATAGCAAAAATCCGATCTCTAGTCTTTCCAAGTCCACATATAACTGCATTGCATTACCCATTTCGAATGCAATTTTCACCTGTATTATATCAATTTCCCTCCTGGTCAATCTTTCTATCATTTGACGAATAATATCCTGCGAAACAAAATACAAGGGGATATGTCCTTGAATCAATTGTGAAACTGCAGTTTGAACTTCTCTCATATAATTCGTTAATAGTCTATCAACAGGACTCAATATGTTCAATATTTCATTTAAAGTTCTGTCATGCTTAAGTATTATTTTAGTCGCCCGTTGCATTACATCCGCTTGTTCATTTAGAATGATTGCAGTTTCATTTATGAATCTTACTTGTTCATCCAGTCCCCCTCTAATTCCATCTAATGTTTTTTTGTATTATTTCTAGGTCAATACTCAGTTGTTGCGCTTTAGTACTCAGTGTTCCTACCGAAATAGAATTGGCTGTTGATATTGTGGTACCTATTATGGCTCCAACTATAGACATTACCAATGATATCGCGAGCATCACCGCACCTCTCTTTCCTCTCTTCTTCTTAATGTCTGCTGAATTCACGAATGTTTTTTCCAATTGCATTAATATATCTCTTATTGACTGCTTAGTGTCCTCTTTTCTTGTTTCCAGCCACTCTTTAGTCTGTTCAATCTTAATTCCGGTATTGTTCAAGTGTTTTTCAATCAAAATCTCAGGATTCAATGGTATGTATATATTTTGGAAAATCATCCTTCTATCACTCATGATGAATCCTGGTGCCTCTTCCACCGCGATACCAGATGCTGGTCCAGGTTCAATGACAACCTGTGCTTCTGAATTCTTGAAGATCCCTCCAAATATCATCATCATTAACCATATCATCGGTATCATCTTCAATGCTGATCGCTTTGCAGCCTTGGTCTTCTCCCCTCTTTGGGGCTTTCCCGGAATCCGTCCACGTGGGCTCCAGGACTCCATCGTCTCCCATGGGCTCTGATCCCGGAACCTCCGACCAAATAATGTTAATTTTCTAAATCAAATAGAAAATAAACAAATTAAGTACATAGCACAATACTAACTTCACCCTTTTGCCAAAAATAAAACATGCTTGGTAAAAATATATCGTGTTTTTTTTTTTTTTTTTCTGAAATTAAACACAAGTTAAAAGAAAACAAGCACATATAAAACACCATTCAATATTTAATACATTTTCTCTCTGAACACCAACCATGAGCTTCCATTATATATTTTTTATTTATTTATTTATTTATTTTATATTATATATTTTTACATATATTACAGTGTTTATGTGCCATTATAACAATCAACTTTTTAACTTCTTTGTCACTGCCTCCTGATTGTACCCATTTATTTTCTCTTTTTGTGTTCAAGGAACTTTATCTGTTTCTACATGCTCAAGCTGCCTGATCTCATGTCTGGGATGGCATGGTTTGATTTGATTTACATGGACAAACTGCGCTATTGCCATTTCACCTTCATTTTTCAAAATTTTATAAACTACAGGAGAGACCTTATCTATAATTCGAAATGGCCCCTGCCAGGCTGCTAGAAATTTAGAATTTTTCTGTTTACTTTTTCCAAAATGAAACTTGTACACCTGATCCCCTACACTGTATTCCTTTACTGATGTCTTTTTGTCATAATAAGACATTGCACTGTCAGCAGCTCTTTCCAGATTTCTCTGCACAAAAGCAAATGCATGTTTCAAATGCCTCCTCAGTTCATCTATATATTCATGAACTGTGGATGCACTCACAAGTGTCTGCTCATGTGTTCTGTATAGTAGGTGTTGTGGTAACACCATTTTCCTACCTGTCAAGACCTCATGGGGGCTAACACCTGTTGCCTTGGCAGGAGTTGATCTGATTGCCATCAAAACCAACGGTAAACGTAAATCCCAGCTGGAACCTGCTTCTGCCACAAATTTCTTTAAAATATCCACAACAGACCTATTGCTTCTTTCAACTGTACCTGAAGACGCCGCCCGATATGCGATATGTAGTTTCCTTTTCACACCTAGTATTTGCCATACCTTACTCATTAGAGTACTTGTGAAATGACTTCCTCTGTCTGACTCAATTCTTTGTGGCAACCCAAACCTTGAGAACACATGGTTCACCAGCAATGTGGCTGCTGTTTGCGCACTACAATCTGGTGCAGGAATGCATTCAATCCACTGCGACATCAAACATACCACACTCAAAATATAACGGTGTCCCCTGCTCTACCTTTTTAAAGGACCTACATAGTCTATTTGCAAATCTAACCATGGGAGAGTTAGGCCTCTTTTCATCAATGGTGCTCTATGCATTGGTGAAGCAGGTTTAAATTGGGCGCATACTAGACATCCTCTAGTATATAATTCAACATCTTGGGACATATGTGGCCAGTAAGCATAATCTTTTAGTATTTCTAATGTTTTTTGTGAACCTCTATGGCCTTCAGTTATGGCATCATGTGCATGGTGTAGCATTAGTCCTCTGAATGAAAGGTGTACTACCCACTGTATTTGTCCTGTTATGGACTCTCTAATCATGAGTCCATCCTGTAATCTAATTCGTGTTTTGTTCTTTAATAACACCCTCAACTCTTCTTTTCCCATACAATCATTTTCTGTCAAAGAATTTTGTTCGGGATCTATCAAATGATTATAATAGATTCCCAAAATTTGATCATTCTTTTGTGCCTCAATCAAATCTTGGTCTGGCGTGTCATGACTCCACTGCACCACCGGTTGATCTACCTCCTTTGGTGCTTTAGAACGTGTGACTGCATCAATTTGTATTTCACCCATTAAATAATCAATAGGTAGCAATTCTCCCATCACAGCCCCAATCTTAGCCAGGTGGTCTGCCTTATCATTTCCCTCCTTATCCTCTCCTGGTGTTTTTAAATGCCCACGAATTTTTCTCCAGTATATTGTTAACTTATTCTATGACACCAATTTGTCTATGGCTTGTATCATTTTTCCATGCTTAAGTGGCTTTTTGTTGTATGTAACCATGCCTCTTGCTTTCCAACCAGGCAAATACTCCACAAAGCTATTCCGTGCATAGTCAGAATCAGTCACCAGGACAATTTCACTGAACTTTTTATCAACTGCAGTAGCAATTGCTTTATAAATGGCTGCCAATTCCGCCACCTGACTGCTCCTATCTCCAATCCTCATCCCTATACTGGGGACACCTTCACATTTCAACCAGACATTTCCTTTTCCTGCCACTAACTGTTTATTACTGTTATTTTCAATGTGAAAAGCACAACCATCCACATATACAGTTGGCAAATCCTTGCATGTTTTTTCATCAAAAGCTTTGTGTGGTGATTGTTCAAATTCCTGCAAACTAGTTTCTACTTCCATTTCATTTGGTATTTGTTCAGCTGCACAGTCATGTAAGTCAGCTAACCCTTGAGCAATTGGGTTCTTTTTATTTTGTCCATATCTCACTTCTACGGGAAAACCTTGTAATGCCAGCGTCCATGAAGTGATTCTGGATTGCGCTAGATTACCTGATCTAATTCTTTTACTCTCTAAAAATTGCAAAGGTTGGTGATTTGTTTCAATAATCACCTTTTCTCCCTGAACAATGGGGCGGAAATGTTGTAGCGCCCACACAGTGGTTAATAGGGCCTTTTCACATTCATTAAATTTCATTTCAACTTGGGAAAATGCCTTACTTGCATATGCAATGGTTTTGTGATTCAAATCGTGTTTTTGTGATAACACTGCTGACATACAATGTTCAGAAAAACCTATTTCTATAAAGAAATCCCTGTCCTTTATGGGGTATGCTAAACATGGTGCCTTTACAAGACATTCCTAAGCCACTGCATCAGACTGCTCTTTTTCCCATTTCCAGGGAGTATTCAGTTTAAGCATTTTAGTCAATGGTTGAGTGATTTCTGCATAATTTTCAATGAACTTTCTGTTATAGCCTGTCATCCCTAATAAACTTTTTACTCCTTTCACATTTTTAGGATCTTTTAATCTTTGTATGGCCTCTATTTTCTTCTTTTGTTGATTTAGCCCATGTTCAGTCACTTCATGCCCTAGAAAGTTCACTTTTTTCTTGCACCATTGTGCTTTTTGCAAAGATACTTTGGCGCCTGCTTTCTGCAATTGGCCAAGTACATGTCTTATTTCATCAAAATGGCTTTTCAGGCTTTTATTTTTTATCAGGACATCGTCCACATAAACTATTGTTCCTCTTTCCGCTGCATCCGGCATGGCCTTTCTCAAAAATATGCCAAATTCACTCCCACTATTGATGTATCCGAACGGAGCTCTAAGCCAGGCATATTGAGTCCTGTCAAATGTAAAGGAAAATAAATGTTGTATCTCCTCTGCCAATGGCGCGCACCAATATCCAGAGGTGAGATCTAATGTGGTAAATACATTTGAACCATGTATCTGAGCTAGGCCCTGATCAATGAATGGCAGTGGCCATCTAGATACTGGTACTCTTTTATTTAACTCTCTCAAGTCTGCACACAGCCGCCATTGACCATTTGGCTTTAACACACCTAAAATAGGTGTATTGGATGTGCTATGAATGGGCCTGATGATTCCCTGCGATTCCAAATTTTTAATAATCTCTGCCAATGATTCTAAACATGCCAGCGGTAGTCTATACTGGCGTACAAACACTGGATTTCTGCTACACCCTTCTGGTAGTGTGGCCACATGTAAATCAGTTAAACCACAATCATAAGCATCTTTTGCAAATACATCCTTAAACTCCATAAATATCTCCCTCAGATTGTCCCTCTCTTCATTGCTTTCACACGCATTCGCTAAGGAGATCTGTTCTTCTACCATTTTGGAAAATTCTGGAAAATCTTCTGGTAAGGGAATCTCGGCGCTTTCCTCTAACTGTGTGGCTGTGTCTTTTTGTAAAGCTGCCACTTTTAAATATTTTGGCATATCAGCTTCCACTTCAATGGGCTGATTTTCTGTTTCATTTTCATTTAAATTAAATATTATGCAATCCTCTTGATGGCAGCACACTGTCTCATTTGAATCATCAATTTTAAATATTCCTTTGGGCTGAGAGTCCAGGTGTTCTGGCAACTCACCCTTGGCATCTACATACTATTCAGGAATATTTCCAATCACCATGTTATTTAAATCTGCCGTATAATGTGATTTTTGTATGGCCATTCCTAATGGGGAGTTTTCCTCTAAATGAATATCCTGACAACCTTTATTATTTACCATAATTTTTACAGGTCCTTCACCAATATCTACCAATGGAATGTATTCATAATCCAGGCCTTGCTGTTTTATGGATTCATTCAGGCATACAAATGCATCAGAGCCTTTCATCTGCTGTCCATTTTTGCATTTCAGTGTTATTGCAAACTGTTTTGTAAATGCAGGAATAATAGTATCTTTCCTCATTTGTAATTCGATTGCATAAGGAACCAGTTGTGCACAATGATAAGCCCTTCTTTTGTCTTCAAATTCAGGTGCCGGACCACCTAGGCGTGACCATATTTTTTGATTAAGGAAATCTAACACCATACACATTCTGTGCATGATGTCATTTCCCATGTAAAATTCATTTTGTGCTCCACTCGCTATCCATACATTATGGTAAATTGTTTTCTGCCCAATGCTAATTTTAAGCATGCATCTGCCTGCAATTCGGTTTTCAAAGTCTGGACTGTCCAAGCCAGAAACATATTGGTTTTTAATCCTAAATCTCGGGATTTCTTCCCTCTCCATTATTTTTTGCAACAATTTCTCATTAATGAAACTCCTTTCATGTTCAAGCGCTAAAGTGGCTTTTATTGTTTTAAAATAGTCATTTATACCAACATGAACCCATGGTTGCTCATCTTCCATGTGTATTTCTGCCAGAGTGGTAATGTGTTTTTCTGAATCTGTTTTAGGAGTAATATTCTTTTTGCATGTTTTCTCTTTTAAATAAAAACGTAATGTGTGCTCATCTATGGCAGTCTGCCAATTTTTCCTTGGGTCCAAGTATATTTGTACAGGTAGTTTTTCATTGTCGCTCTGCATTTTGTCTTGACACATTAATATAACAGTGACACTAGCTATGCAGCTATTCTGGAGATATACCTCCACAGCATCATTTGTTTTGGTAACGGTGTGACATTCATTTATATTGCTGTTTTGTGATTTTAGTTTCTTAGGCCTCAATGGTTTTTTGGGTAAGGACCACAGCACTCCATTCATCCCATCTATTAGAGGAGACAATCTTTTCAGACAATCTGTCCCCATCAGAAATGGAATTTCACAAATAGATGTGATCAATACCTCTTGTTTCATTCTGTGCTTTCCTATTTTTATGTCAACCTCAGTTACACCTATGATGGGCACCTCCTCCCCATTAAAGTTATGCACTGGGCCTTGATTTTCCTTCACTGTGATCTGACTCCGTGGGGGTCTCCCTTCATTGATACTCTTTACCAGCTCCTTGGACATAATTGTGGCCTGTGCGTCAGTGTCAATCATAGCAAAGGTGTGGCATTTTTCTTCTACAGTGATGGGTGCATAGTATCTGTCCTCAACTTCCTCTAATACACATAAGAAATGTGAATTCTTACTGATTTCAGGGCTCACCTTTCTCAGGTCTTTTTCACTTTTGGCTAAACACATTGGTAAATGGAAAGACATTTTTCCCTCCTTTTTACCCATTTCTGCGCGAGAGACTTTATTCATTTCTCCATGATCAGAGGTTTTTTGGAGTGTGGCCACTGTTCGCCCATCCATCTGGGTAACATCAGAGACCACATTACAACCTTCCAACTGAACATGTGTAACAACATCATTCATCAATTTGTCATTTTTTAATTCTGTGCATTTGTGATCATTTAGTGTGATACCAGCCCTTTCAGCCTCTTCAAAAATATGTGGCTCAAAGAATTCTTCAGGTGATTGACTTGTACCCTCCTTGTGAGTATTTCCTTTTTCTGTCTGTGTTTGGTCATTGTTTTGCTTGCCCAGGGAAGGAGCTATAGCATCCCCACTTACTCCCTGTCCACTGGTATTCCCCATGCATGAGTCATTTTTCTTAAGTCTGTCCCTTTTTTCTTTTGGAATTCCTAATGTTTCTTTTTCATTTGTACAAATCTTTACTGTTTTATTTAGCTCTAGGTTAAACCGTACCTCTTTTTTAGAATTATTTGCACTTTCTGTCACTTTCACATTTAATCCATCAGGCATCTCAGAGTCGTTATGCAAAATTATATCAGAGCAATCTGTCATTTTGGCACTGCAGTTATCATGAGTACTTAGTCACTTTTCGGAAGCCCCCCGGTCATTGCTATGGCCATCAGCCCCCTCTTTGGAAGGTTGTTTTTGCGCTGTACAGAGCTTTCCTATTTGCTCAGCTAACATTTTCACTTGGGCCTCAAGGCACTGGAACCTTTCCATCTCTCTAGGATCCTCTTTCTGTGGTCTAGGTCGATATTGGTTGTTTTCCCCCTGATTGGATCTATTCTGATACCTCTCAGGTGAATGATGTCGGTTGGGATGGTTTCTGAACTCTTGATTCATTTGTGGAGGGGAGCGGGTTGCACCCATCCTTTGATTATAATCCCCTGGTGGGGAATCATTGTACTGGCGTGGATTGTAGTTCACGTTTTGCCTCATGTCCTGTCTCTCAGATTGTGGGTACTGGCCCCTAGGTTGATTTCCATTATCAGTAAATCGATCCACATATCGGGGCCTATCCTGATTACCATATATCATGGTGTTGGGATCAAATCTGCTCTGTGTCCCCCAATGACTGGTAGGGACCATCATTTCTTTGATCTTGATTTTGTCTCTGGTTATTGTTCATACCTGCCATATCAGGCCGATATCCTACCCCGCTTCTGTCCCCTAAATACCTAGGGCTGATGTAGCTCTCTCTATTACTAGGATCATGTGATTGGAACATTGGTACAGGAAATAGCGATCTTTGTTGATTACCCCTTTGTTCAGGTGTCACATTATTTTTACCTTGGCTTTGAGCAGACTCAAGGGACATTTTGGCTGACCTGATTTCCATTACTGTGGCTGAGGGTTCTTTAGATTTAGGTCTAGTATCTTTCATTTTATCACTTTCTCTACCCTGACAATAGAGTACCTCATATAGTTTTGTGCTTTGATGTACAATCCATTCAAGGGACTTGTCACGGTCAAATTCACTGACCAATTGGGATATGATGTCTTTCTGTAGCCCATAGAAGTATGCAGTTTTAAACTCATTGGAATTTGAGTCAAAAGATACATCAAAGCGAGAAAATGCTCTTTTTAAGTCTTGTAAAAATTGGCGAGGGGATGTATTAGGTCCAGCAGTAATTGTGTAAGCGACTTTCTTTGCCTCTTGCAATGACTGAAAAGGAGAAAAATTACGCCTAATTTCTTTTTCAAACGCCAACCATGTCATATTCTGCTGTTCATTTAATCCCCTTATGATGCTGGCCATCGGGGCATCTAAAGTTAAATGAAAATATTGTCTGTACTGTTCCTTAGGTATCTGGAGTGCTTTAAAAATGTCCTGCACCGCTTCTAAATGATCCTCAATGCAGCATTCACCTCCCTTTTCAAATGGTTTCATCAGGGCTTTAATGGATTTCATTATTTTTATGGGGCTATTTGTTGCAATGCATGGAATTGCACTATTTTGTGATTCAATCCTGTTTTCAGGTGTATGATATTGGTGGCTGCCCCCAATGGGAGTATCAAATCCCCCAAGGGCGCTGCAACCAAGTTCAGTCACCGGCCCAGTCACTGGAGCACTAGCTCTTTGGGCAGAGCTAGAATTCACCTCCACTCCATTGAATGTGGTACCCTGCCGCCTCTCCTGGGACCTGGGAATGCACATTTGCTGTTCTAAGTCCTTACACGTTTTAAGGAGTCTGTTGGCTTCATCTTGCAAATAGTTGTTTTCATCACTCATCTTATTAATCACCTCCTGCATGTCGCACATTTGCATTTGGCATTCATTGAACTCTTTATTTCTCTTGTCTCTTTCTTGAATCATTTTAATCATTTCTTGTTCTGCGCTCTAGAGATCACATTCTTTTTCACAATGTTCTTTTTGTAAAATCTGCATTTCTGAAACAACATCATCTTTATCCTGTCTAATGTGATCCACTAAGGCTTTTAAGTGTACAAATTCTTGCTCACTATCCTCAAATTGTTTCTTGCTTTTGGATAACTGAGTATCAAAGTCTCTGCATTTTAATTGCATGTCTTTTTGGCATACATCCAATTCTGCTCTCAACATTTCCTGATTTTTACTTGCCCCATCTAATTCAGTCTTTAACGTGTTAATTAGCTGAGTATCATTCTCTTGCATTCGCAGGGACTTGTTTAAAATAAACCATATTTTGCCGCATAGCCGTATTAAACAGTCTTTCTCTGCACTTTTATCGGCTGCATTCAATAATCTTGTAAGGCAGACCTGAATTATGCTGCCTTCTGCAAAAATATTGTCTAGTTTTTCTTTCTGCACCTCACCCTGAATGCGTTCACGCCATTCTAACGTGCTATTCGACGACCAATTTCCATGTGCAAATAACTTTGCCTCTAAATATTGCACTAGATCTGAGAATGTGGTTTCCCTTTGTGACATTCTGAAATTCGTTTTTAGTGGCACACTGCTATTATAAAATGGGTTCCCTTTAATGTGCAAATGGCAGTGTGAGACACGCTTGCCACGCCCAGTAGGTACTCTATGATCACTTTCCCGGCCTGCAACGCACCATAAATATGTAGGGTATTTTGTGGAGATTTGGGGCCTGACGGTATTTTCTTACCGCCGAAAAATAACTTAGCAACAATCACTCCTTGTATTCAGATTGGGCCATGTACAACAATAATACAGTGGACATGCATTATTTCATCGCCCAGACATGCATATTTGGTATGCGTGGTTGGTATACGTGGTTGGTATGCGTGGTTGGTGGTATTTTGGTGAGCATAATTCCCTTGTTTTATTTGTGGCCCCAATATCCAGAATCCCTTATTTTTGCTTAGATTTTTCGTGTAATCACTAGAGAGACCTCAGGCTTGCATTTCTGGAACACCACATTTTCATTTTTAGTGTGCCACCATGGGCAATTTCTCTCTGTCTTATCTACGGCAGCGAGCTATCATGTGGTATTTTCACTATCTTATATACGGTAGTGAACTATGTCCCGGGCCTCCCTTTTTGTCGACTCATAGACCTCCGACAAACTACAACACACACAGTTAGTTATAACTGCTCATACTAAATTACATTGTGCACACGGCTGCAACCAAATTTGATGTTTAGCTACCTTGAAAATGACAATTGCACTGTCTAAACATCTCCCCACATCATCAGCACTGCTTTGGTAAATATAAAACACACCACCGTCTGCTTTCAAATATTTTTGTGTATTATAAAAGTTGCATTTAAACACAATCTCACTCTTTACAGAAATAAATAAAATAGCACAGTAACAGCATTATTTGTGATACACTGAAAAGAGAGTGGCGGAGACGAGAACTCAATTTGCAACATTAACATGTGATTAAAGCACAGGAATCTCCTTTCCTACACTGACTGAATATTCTCGTACACACTCAGCCCCCACACTTCTGTAATTACCTTATCTGTTCAGCCTGAGTTTTCTTCAGCTGTTCTCTTTCTGAATGTGGCTCCCTTGAAGATTAACCCCGGTGAAAACAAGCGTCTTTCGTTCTCAAACCGGGGTTATTGCCTGGAACTCTCAGCTTTTTCAGCAGAAATGCTCCAACCAGGAAAACCGGTCCTTCTCCCAGCTCTCCAGATCCCGACTGTCTTCCCCCTCTCTTTAAAACTCACCCCAGCAAAAACTCTCATCACTGCCTCTAGCATGATACTTGCTATGACGCTGCTCCAATCAGAAATTAATCATGCCACATCCTCCCTCTCTACACAATGGCTCCTTTTTACAGTAACCATTTGTAACCAACTGATTTCCTGTACCTTCGAGCCCTTCACTTCCTGAGTTATGTGGACAGAGCGGCAGAGAAAAAGGAAAAAATGAATGTGCGTTTAAAAGTTCACTTTCAGAGTAGGCCTATTTCTGCAGTGGAGACACATTTTTATTAGTGGGTTATGTTAAATGCAGTTTTATTAGTCAGGTTAGTTATTAATAATGTTAGTTATTAATTTTCAAATGTGTCTCTTGCACATAGGCATTTCAGGTGAAAAATAGTGTGCATTTTTGAATGTGCACGTGTGCTTTTAACTGTAAAAATAGATTTCCATCTTATATGTTAAAATCGTTTTTGACTGAATAGCCTGGCTTTACTTATATGTCATGTTAATCTGGTAACACATATAGCAATGCACCGCACCCATGTGGTGGTGCTGCATAAAAAAATTGCTACCTGTGCAGTAGTGCTGTACTCTGTGCTGTAACACGCCAAATATCCTTACAGTAGTCAGTGATAGAACGAATAGCCACTGGAAGAGCATTCCAATGTATGGGAGCAAGAAGCTGAAAGGACCAGAAAAGGAATTGGGCAGATGGTGGACGAGGAACATTCAATATGAAGAGACAGGAAGAACCTAGGGGGCAAGATGGACTGTAGAGCGATAGAAGTGAAGCAAGATGGTCAGGTGCAAGCTGGTAAAGTGATTTGAAGACTAAGTATAAGAAATGAAATTTTAGTTGAGAATGAAAAGGTAGCCAGCCAAGTGATGCAAGTGAGGAAGAAATGGAGTCATGATAGGAAAGAAGGCAAAGTAGACAAACAGAGGAATTATAGATTGATTTCAAGGGAGCAAGAGGAGAACACAGGAGACCAAAGAGAGTGTTAGAGCAGTAGAATAGCAGTGAAAAGATCAAGGAAGAGATAAGAAGCTTGGTAGCCTGAAAAGTAAGAAAAGGGTGGACTTTACAAATATTGTATGCATGAAAACGACAGGAACGAGAGGCAAGAGGGAGATGATGAACAAAAGAAAGAGTCAAAGTAAAGGCCAAGTTTTCCGAGCTGTGGGAGAAATAGTAAGACTAGGGGGTTGAAAAGGTATGAAAGGAGGTGGTGCGTGAGGTGGAAGGGTGTTAGCAGGGAAGAATAGCACCTCAGTCTTCCCTGCATTTAAGGTGAAGAAGTGGGAAGCCATCCAAGATTTGATAGCAGAAAGACAGGCTGTAAAAGTGTGGTGGATTTCACAAGTAAAAGACCAGAAAGATAGGAAATGTTGTATGTCATCGGCATATAAGTGGTGAGAGAGACCAAAAGAGGAAATTATAGCTGAGAGTTCAGAGGTGCAAAGAGAGAAAAGAAAGACTGAACCTTGGGGAACACCGTGCTCAAGGGGAAAGGGTAAAGAGGTTTGACCGGCCCAGGAGACAGAAAAAGTTTGATTTCAAAGATGAGAGGAGAACCAGGAAAGAACAGCACCCCTAAGACCAAAGGAGGAGAGAGATTCCAAGAGCAGGGAATGAACCACAGTGTCAAAAGCAGCAGATAAGTCAAGCAAGATCAGGAGTGTTTAGAATAGCGGGCTGAGAGAAGGGAGTTAAGTACACAGATCGGGGCCATCTCAGTGGAGTGACGAGCACGGAAACCAGACTGAAAACGAGGAAGAAGAGATAGGTCAGTGACAAAGAATGAAATCTGAGAATAGACAAGACGTTCTAGGAGTTTAGAAAGATAGGGCAAGAGGGAGATAGGCTGGAAATTAGAAACCATGAGAGGGTTAGAAGTGGGCTTTTTCAAGATAGGAATAATCGTTGCATGTTTGCAAGCTGTGGGAAAGACAGAAGTACTAAGACAGATATTGAAACAAGATAAGATATAAGAAGGGGATAAACCTTAGGAATGAGAGCAGATGGAACCGGATCAGTGGGAGTAGCGGTGGGAAGGGCTTTGGCTAACAAAAGTAGTACATCAGAGTCAGAAACTAGATATTAAAGCAGATGGAGTAGGATGAGGTGCCGATACAGTGATTGGGGAAGGAGAGTTTAGAATGTCTTGACCCAGTGAATGAACTTTATAGGAAAAGAAGTCAGCAAATTCAGGTGCAGACAGGGTAGAATTAATAGAGTGATCGAGAGAAAGGGGAGAAAGAAGCCATGCTAGAGTTTGAAAAAGGCGTCTAGGATGGGTAGATTGCGTGTGAAGAAGGTATGAAAAATAATCACGTTTAGCAGAGATAAGACGGCTTTCATAGAGGGCATGATAGGAGAAATAGGCAGAGTGAATAGGTGGAGACAATGGGCCTCATTACACGGAAGGCGGTAATGGTTAACGGCCACCGTTAATGGTAACGGTGACCGTTAACCATTACCGCCTTACTACAAGGTCCCTTAGCGGGTTGGTGCTTTAACGCCGCCTCCCCCGCTAAGGGACCTTGGTGCTAATTACGGCACCGCAAAATTGCGGTGCCGTTTTTAGCTCCTTCCCCATTCCCATTATGCCCTATGGGGCAAAAATGGGAATGGGAAAAGGGCAATGGTGGAAGGGGGAATTACCGCCCCGCCAACCTTGGAATAGGGCGGTAATTCCCCTTTCCACCAAGGCGGTGCCGGTAATTTACCGGCATGGTCCAGGGTGCTAATAGCACCCTGGATTACTGCCTTCCGTGTAATGAGGCCCTTTGTTTTGAGCCAATGTCTTTCCAGCCTACGGAGAACACGTCGCATAGCGCAAAGATGAGGGGAAAGCCAGGGCTGAGAGGGTTTACCAGTGGGCTGGAAAGCAGATAGAGGATAAAGATGGTCGAGACCATGAGAGAGAGCTGATGAGAGAGCAGATGCATCCTCATCAGCACTAAGAGAAGAAAGGTTTGTTAAGGAGGGAAGGATAGTAGTGCAGGTGTCATAGAAATGTGAGGAGTTGAAGTTGCGTAGATCGCGTCGGAAGAATGTTTTAGGTGGAATAGTATTAGGGGAGATCTGAGGAGTAGAAGACAAACGTGAGACAGAAAGTAAGTAGGAATCAGACAAGTAAACAGAGTAAACAGGTAGGGCTAACACAGAAGAAACATTGAAAGTAGAGAGAAAGATTAGATCTAGTGAAGAACAAGAAATGTGGGAGGGAAGAGTGCGGAGAGGTGAGAGCAGATGGGAATAGAGAGAAAAGGAGAGGTCGAGTGAGTGGGGAAAGATGAAGATTAAAATCTCCTAGTAATACAAGTGGAGTTGGACTGAGTAAGATGTGAGAAAGGAGAAGATCAATATAATTACAGAAAGAGCCAAGTGGGCCAAGTGCATATTTATTTTCCTAGCATTTTAGTATTGTGTAATTAGATGGATAACTAAGTTGCAATTGAGAATTAATCTTTTGTAACAAAGTATGCTTTTTCCCATTGAAAACAAACCAGTATTGCACGACTTTATTTTTCAGAGTTCCTGTGCTGTGTACATAATCATGCAGAGGCAGATCATTTTTACACCTATAATTTAACGTACACTCTAATTATAAAAAAACAGTGTGTACCATTATGTGTATGCACAATCTAATTAACATCCCCTCAACCTTGCAGTCAATGGGATACATTACTATAAATGGTCAGTGGCAGCAGAGTCTTTGCTTGAGGGTTAGTGATTGTCATTACATCAATCACAGGTGTTATAGCCTCTCAAATGTTCAAGTCTACAATTAAAACCTCCAACACCTGAATCTCTAGGAAGTGCAAGTGCTGTTCAACAACAAACTAATGAAAGTTACATTTGAAATAGAAACTCAGAAAAGCCTGTCGCTGTGATAATCCAGATAGGTATTTAACTTTATGCAGCACTTCATGCATTGTTCGTCCAACATCTAGACACTGTGATCATTATACTTGACAGTCGATACTCAGTTCACCAGCCTCTGAAGGATGTTAGCCAATAAGATAGCTCAGCTGTTTGAGCGCTTGCTGCTGCGATCTGTGTGTGATCTGTAGGTTGGAGGTTCGAATCCCAGCAAGGCTAACTCAGCCTTTCATCCTTTCGAGGTCAATAAAGGAATACCAGCGTTGATTTGGTGATAATTGTGATAAATATTTTCTATGTTATGTTAAGGTAATTGTTTTTGTAGAGCTCACGCTCGCCTAAGCATCTTGGCGCTACAAAGAAACCAGCGATAATAGAAGGATCAAACAAATACCCTGAAGAGAATCTAAAACAGATAAAATTAAGAGATTGTTGGTAGCTCTCAGCTGCACTGGCAGAGAGTTTCACAATTTGGCAGCCACCACTGAGAAGGAGCCGCCCCCCATCTGCTCAAACTGATAATGGGGAACCACCAGAAGGCAAGAGCCCTTTGACCGCAGATCCCGGGCTGGTGTATAGATTTGAAACATATCTTGAAGATATTCGGCGCCTGAGCCATAAAAAGCCTGGTCTACAATCACCAGTGATTTAAATCGATCTCGCTGGAGATCCGGGAGCCAGTGCAAAGACCAGAGAATTGGGGACCCATGAACACCATAAGGGGTGCTGGTACATATGGGTGCAGCGTAGTTTTGAAGAAGCTGTAGGCGATGGAAGAGATAGAGGGGCTGAGGCAAGAGCAGAGAATTACAGTAATTTAACCGACTCAAAATTAAAGAGGCCGTAACTAGCGGTCTCAGTTGGACCAGAAGGAAAGGGAGAACCTTCTGAAGCACACAGAGTTGACAGAAGCGTGCCTTGCAGATGGCTCCCATTATGCTTTCCATAGAAAGTAAGGCTGAGTAAATAACTCCCAAATTCTTGACCTCCACCACAGGGGAGGGACATACTCCAAGTTCGATAAGCCAAAAGGCTGAGGACCAAGTCGGTGCAGCAGCCGGGCCGACCGCCCGAGGGCCGTGACGTGGGTACACCACCAGGACTTCGGTCTTGTCCCCGTTCAATTTCACCCAATTACTGCCCATCCACCCATTCAAAGCCAACAGGTAACTCCTAAACTGAGACGTGAGGCCCGGCTGGGTGGAATCTAGCCAGACAATGATTTGCGTATCATCAGCGTAGGAGTAACACCTGAAGCCAAACAAGCAGATGAGCAAAATAAGAGGCTGAATATAGATGTTAAACAAAGCGGGGGAACAAGGCAGAGCCCAGGAAGACCCCACACAACACAGCCAAGGCGGCAGAAAGAAAAGAGGCGAGCATCAGTGTCTGGCTCCAGTCAGCCAAGAAGGAGGCAAACCATGCCAGCACCTGGCCCGATAGGCCAGCGGTTACTAACCAATCCAGTAGTACCTGGTGGTCCACTGTATCGAACGCTGCTGATAGGTCTAATAAAATAAGGGCTCCTGTTCCTCCTCCATCGGCCAACAGCCGGAAGTCATCATACACTGAGACTAGGAAGTTTTCCGTCCATCGGCCTGGCCGAAACCCAGACTGAAACGAGTTCAAGGAGGAGGAGCGTTCTAAGAATGAAGTAAGCAAAGGCGAACAAGGAGATGGGATGGATGTTCGTTGGCACATAAGGGTCCAGTGAAGGCTTCTTCAGAAGTGGAATGACAGTGGCTTGTTTCAATTCCAGCAAAATAGTTCCAGACTGACAGGAGTCGCTAACTGCTTCCGTCAGCCATCCAGAGATGTGAGGAGAAATCTCTTTCATGATCTTTAATGGGATGGCATCGATAGGTGAGGCAAACTTTAATTTAAAGATTGCTAGTTCCACTTCCAGAACTGAGAAAGTAGGAAATACCGACCAGCCAAGGTCCAAAGGACAAGAAGAAGGATGCTGCTCAGGGGCAGGAAAAGCAGCCAAGCGAATTTGTTCCTGCATCAGCTTTACTTTATTAATAAAAAATGCTGCTAGATCATCACAAAGATCTTGGGACTGGTGAACTCACGCAGCAGTGTCCGGGAGAGAAGAAAGTGACCGGACTACCGAGAATAACTCGCGTGGTTGATTGAGTGCACTTTCCACTTTGTCGAAGCAAAAAGTGATCTGGCATTAGTAAAATAGGTTTTCTCCCATATTGACTCAGCAAGCTGTTTTCTTGCCTGAAGCCTTGAGTTAATCTGTGAACTAAGGCTGGGAAGGACGGGCTCTCAGTTTACGTAAAGCAAGAGGAGCTAGCGTGTCTGCCACACTAGTCTACCAGACTAGTGGAAATTCTCGAAAGAGCAGAGAAGTCTATTGCACCAGCCACTTGGCATTGCGCCTGGATGTTAGAAATTATATCCATATTAGAGATGTTTACCCAATTGCGACAATGCTGGTATTTAGCTTGCGCCTCCGGCCGAGTGGTGGGCGTCTGGATTAGAAACAGCATCACCATGTGGTCGGACCCTAGTTCAGGAAACGGAGAAAAAGTAGTAACTAAGTGATCTCTGGCAAAAACTAGATCCAATATGTTGCCAGCAGAGTCTGAGAAGCCACCAACTGGATCAGACCCAGGTCCTTCATAGCTTCAAATAATTGCTTTTCTGCTACTGTGGCAGGACAATTCAAATGCAAGTTGATGGAATAGTGCGCTCAGAAATATTATTGTCCTGAGAGTTCGGGCATGTGGTTTTAAGCAAACTGTGATCGATCGTAAAAACATTTCCTATGCAATGTACCTATTTTTCCTCACTTTAACACATACAAAATCAGGCAGTGGGGCGCGGCCATCTTGTCCTAATCTTATCCGTTGCCGCATCGCCCTAAGTCGAACTGCCCATGCGACACTAAATCACATCCCCCGCCCCTGAAGCTGACATCACTATTCCTAGCGATATTCTCCACTTATTTTCATGAAGTTAGTGTGCAGCGTAGCCAAACCCACTCCGACATCACGTACGTCTTAATGTTAGTTGACGCAGAACCTGGAATATGAACACACACATCCTCTCACAGCACAGCGCGTCCCAAATCGGAATATAAAACACTATTTTTAAAGGAAACACCAATATTCTGCAATTTATAATGTGCTTTTATTTCACAATAAACGCTCTGAGAACATCCACCAATTTCCATATTCAACCAAATGTTTTATTTAGTTGTTTTCAAACATCAACTCTTTATCATGAGGCGCACAGTATTCCTTTCGGTAGAAGAAGCGCATTGGACGCACCTTGAATCGCAAGGCTTCAGCATCCGCTTCTCGCTAGACCACTGTAAACAATGTCAGGTTTCTCCTTGTCACTTGTACCGCGAAAGGTCATAGCGGTCCGGGGCGATCGTAGGCCAGCCATTTAGGTGTATCTGCCACTGCCTGCTGACGAACCTGTCACTGGGTATCTGGAAACGATGACATTCGCGGAAAGGAAGTATATCTCAGTAGCTGTTCTTTATTCTAATTTATTCCTTTACCCTTTAATTCTGCACCGGGTGAAACCTAATAATGAACACGAACCAGAAACAATAGAAACAATAGAAAACATTGTGGAAAGTTGGAGTCTACTATGTGCTTGAGAGGTTAGTGCTGTGGAGTATGTTTAGCTCGCCATGGGATGCGAATGCAGAGGCCGTCGAAAGAATTCGAACAACACGTGGATGGCATTATAACAGAATATTAGCAACAAACTTGGCGTTGGTGGAACCTGGGGGAACCCAGACGTGGACTCCAGGCATTTCGGTGCTGGACTGCCCATGTGCCCGGGACAAAGACAAATACATACAGGTTGTGTTTGCGTGTCGTCACAATATGCCCCAACCAACAACCCATTACATTGTAAGCCAGCAATACCGAAAATGAAACCTTGACTCATTCGTATATGAACTCGTCTACAGTAAAACGTACATTATATTTGGTATTTCCATTCTCTTGGCGTAACGCAGAGTGTCCGATGAGATCAACGGTTTTTCATAAAATTAAATTACATGTTACTTTGTCCAGTTTTGAAATGGTGAACCTCATCATTTTTGCGGGTATTACACACTCCAGTCATTCAATCCATAGCGAATCCTCCCTTTATTCCCCGGACGAACAACAATTGAACCTTCTTAGGAGTGTGTATGCTAAGTTTCCTTTTGGTGAAGAAAAGCCACAAATCAAAAACATACTGTCCAGGATGCATCGGAGTGAACAGCCAACAAGAAACATCAAACGCAGTGACCTTCACTCCCCTTTTTTACTCTTCTATATTGATAGTGATTTAGTTATTTTATGACAACAGTTCCAGTTATGACAACAGTTCCAGTTAGCGTCCTCCCCATTGTCACATCTGCGTGCGCCCTGTTTTCACAGAGGAATGTGCTCTGCGGATAACAAGAGACACTGACAAGTCATAAATCCAAGTTCCCTTCCATCTCCACTGAACTTTCCATGCACTAACAAATGTTGGAGGAGAGGCGGTATATCGCCCCCCCTGCACCATTCCCGTACCAGGCAAATGACGTATAAGCTAAGGTGGGGACCTCTCCACCCTTCTTGTACCTATTTGCATCACCCATGTTTCATATAAGTGTATTAACGCTGTGCTAATGTGTATACTTTGAACTCCATTTTTTGTCCTTCCAAACACCATCTTTTTCAAGGCACTCTGCCTCTCTGGCTAAATGTTCAATCTCCTTCTTCCAGCGCCGCGCACAGCCAGCCCCCATCACCTCTGTCCTCTGTCAGCTCAGCGTGTCTCCTGTTCTCACGGAAATGCAGCTATTCATTTTTTCAAGTAGCTAGTATTGAACCATGACAAAATGTGCTCATCCAAGAATGTGAGACCAAGGCCTGCTCCAATCTGTGTGCCCCATCCATCTCTGCTGACTGACTCATGTCATCTCCATCCCCTCCCTGCCAGGCCGCGGTCCCCTGAACCCTTGACCCCTATTCCCTTTGAACACATCTGGTCAGCAGACCCTACCCCTGCACCACTTCCAATTCACCTACCATATACCTAATCTACAGTGGTCCTATATTTTGTTAACACTGACACCTATCCCCACTGTGTTTGAAATCGTAAGACTCCAAAGGTCGCAAATCAAAGATCAGCCCTTCGGATAAGGTGTCCGAAAGCAACGACCCCTAACACATGCCCCCATAAAAATATAGGTCAGAATGCACCTATTTCACACCAACAGCCCCTTTTCATGCAGTGTTTTGCTTGCAGTCATTAGTTCTTGCATGACAAGTTTGTTATTTAGCTTGGGTCTCATTCCTTACTTGGAAGCGTATTTATTCTGTCTATTTGGACTCATGCATGCTAAGGCAACTGCAGACCCTGCAGTTGCTTTCATGCTGATATGCCTCTGACCCTCCCGTGCCCTGATCAGTGAAGGACCCACAAGAGCTAGCCGAAAGCGGGAAGGGGGAAAACACAGAGTTACATTACATGGCATCCTCCAACAGGCACTTCTTGCAAACAAAAAATTGACAAAGAGGATACATTTGAAAAGACAATTTGGATGCTCAATACTTCTTAATATTTTTATTAGCTTTGAAATTCAAGTTAAAAAGATTTCCATTGGTCATGTACTTTGTACAAATATTGTGGAACATACACACCGCTGCTAATCATTTATACCGTGAAGTCAACTGTTCATCAAAATCCGCTTTTGGTGGACAGGGCATTTTTGCAATGTTTTGTGGCAATGTATGTGTCCTTGGAACAAAATCATGATCGATTTCATGAGTATGCATGTCCAACACAGTCAAAGTGAGATCTTTAACAAAATCGAATTCCATTTCCTGGTATATTGGCTTGACCACCCATTTTTTGCTTCTTTTTGCAAAGGCAATTGTGTAACGAAGCATACCAAAGTTTCCTGCAGTTCTCGATTGTTCTCTCCCTATGTTCTCGTTATGCGCTAATGCCGCTAGTAATGTTCGATATTGCATACCGTCTATGCCAAAATGCACCTCTTGGGCCTGTACTTTAGGCACATATTGTGGATACCTCCAAATCTCCGGTGTGACAGAATTCTGTGAGTCCCTTCAGGTCTCTTGAAAGAGTTTTATCAAACACGATCTTCTCAAGAGCTTTGTGTGGAGGTGAAGATGGAACCAACCACTTCTTCTTGTGTTCCTGTTCCTCCGATAAAGGTCCATGTGCACATTGGTGAAAATGTTGGTTTTCTGTCCATGAGTGAACGTTGGAACAGTGGTGCATCAATGAGTGCCATTTTTCAAGTATAATTTCCACAGACCCATCACAAGTTTTGGAGCACCACCAAAGATGGTTGCTGAAAGACTGGGACCACTGTAAAATATTTTCAGAACGCTTTTTTTGCCTGCAGCTGTGGTTTTTTTATTGATTGATTTGGCAATGTACCATACATCAAATTGACGGCGGATGTTTGGAAACTGCACTCACATGGCCTTGGCTATTGAAACATGTCTGTCAGTGGCTCTGAGGTCTATTTGCATTCACCTTGATTGAAGATGTTCGAGGGATTTTATGAAACCATGTTTCTCCATGGCCACTGAGGATTTACATTCAGACACCTGCACAACCTCTGAACTAACCATTTTTCCATGTCCTGAAAGTGGTATGTGCAGTACTTTGCTGAAAATCCGGGGCTGTCACACTGTCCATCACCAGCTAGCCTGAACCGTTTGCCAGAGAATGTCCTTTCAATTGACATTTGTTCAATTTTCCAGGCTTGACTAATAGCGGGGAATAAAAATTCTCTTTAATATTTGTAGTGCTGCGTTTTAGCAAGAAGCTGAAGTCCCACAAATTGACAGAAACTGGACAACTTAATAAAAGAAGAGTCACTGAAAAGTAAAACAGTAGATTTCCAGCTGACACTTTGCGCAGCATCAGTTGAGCGGACCATGAAAATGTATCATGGAGGTGGGCACAGGTGGCTTGGATTTTCAAGTTAGTGCCTTGTAATACACGAGTCACAATCACCAATGGCTCACCGCATATTTTCCCCCTCACTGGATGGACACATTTCAGTATCTGTATAATCTGTACCAGGCAGCTGTCGAATATAATGTATTTCTGCTACTTTATTAGCCAATCGTCCTGCATAATCGTGGTTTGTGACTCAACTGTGGAGGGCAAATCAGCCAAACTAGACAAACTGTAGTCAAGATCTTTGGCATGTTCCTCGGTCAATTACGTAAAAGCTTCAGTCTCTGTTAGGTCAGCTTATGTTATTTGCACACAAATTGAAGAAACCATCAACATCGATTGTTTATTGGGTGGACGTTTTTTTTGCGGGCGTAGATTGTGTCGAGTGTTCAGCGAGGAATTCAAAAGCATCTTTATTATATTCAGTTTCATCGTCATCTTGTCGAGTTCTCACATTGTAGCAATGGTCCAACAACACTTTGTTGGCTTCGCCGGTCACATTCAATTAATTTTCTGGCCATTGGACATAAGCATCGCTAGTCTGCTTATTGACTGGACCACACTGTGCCTCAAATAGTAGTTGATCCAAGGTGAAATCTGTTTGACATGCACCAGCTTTGGTTTCATTTGTTGTCTCAGTCTTTATACTTCTTTTCCTTCTGGGCCTCTACGAGATGGGTTGTAAAAACATGTTCAATGTAAATCACATATAAAGTAGATAGCACTTTAAAAAAAAAACATGTTATGAAGAAAACACCAGCCCAAGACATTTTCAGAAAACTAAAACATTTTTTTATTTACCCTTGTTTTCTTGATTTTCTGTGAAACCGTGGTCTTCTCTGTAACGACTTCACCAGCAAGCTGGTCCACCACCTTTGATCCATGTGCCTCCTCTTCTAATTCCCAACCTTGTATACATTCCTTCAATAGAATATTAATTAAAAAAAAGTAAATTGTAAAATCTTTCATCGCACACATCGCTTACGTACATACCCTCGTAAACAGTGTACATCATTTAGTCAAAATATACATTCGAATTTCACCTGATAGATGGCAAGTGCAGGGGCGTAGGAGACCCATAAAATCTGGGGGGGACAGGGGACACCTTGGGGACATTGTTTTTTTAAATTTATTTGTTGTGTTTTACTCAAAGAACTCGACTTTTCACAAAATTAAAACAACAGTACGTATTAAATTACATATTTCTCCAGCATTGGATCTTTCATGGATTCACATGCTTAGAATATTCCACGTCGACAGACAAGTGCGACATATGTAAAGGCTTCTCCCAAAATTCTCTTAAAATCTAAGTCGGCGGCTAGTGGCATGGTTGAGCGATGGAGCGGGGGCATACCCGCCTTCGGAGGTAGGCTCCACGCGCAGTGTGGCCTCAGCGTCAAAATCTTCAGGGGCCCCGCGCCGCTCGACATCGTCGGAACCCCAGGTGAAGAAATCACGACCGGCGGAGAAAGAGTCACCAAGAACCCATTCCAAGGAGTCATCGTCGAAGAAAGCCTCGTCATCCTCATCTTCGGCGAAGAAAGACAGAAAAGAAAGGTTGAAATCCTCCTCAGGCGATCACCATAGATCGACCTCGAGTCGAGAAGTGGAGAAGCATAGGTCAAGTTCAGAAAAGGCGGGAACGCCTCAGGGACCTACACGACCACCACCGTCGTCGAAGGGAGGGCAGTCGTCGACTCCTTCTATACCATTGACACAATTGGTCTCAACTATTCTTCGACCGCAGGTGGTGACGGCGAGAACGTGGCCGGCTTTGGCCTCGTCGACAGAGATTCCGCAAGAGGCCTGGTCGACCAGAAGTATTCAACCCGGTTTTGCCGGAGACCCTGCTGCAACAAGAGGCGGCCTTGTCGGTGTCCTCGGGAGATGAGGAGGGTGTGAGAGTAGCTGGCCCTGCAGACCTCGGGTTACGAGGAATTAGCAAGCCTCTCTCCGGGGGAGCCAGCATTCCGGGGTCTACCCCTCTTCTTAATCCGCAGTCAATCTTATCACTGGAAGTCTTATCCATGTTACAGACTTTATTGAAGTAATTGGACTAGAGGCTACCTCAAGCAACTCCGGCCAAGTCGACCATCGACGAACCGGGCCCGTCACGTCGGCCAACTCTGTCAATCCCCACGACAGTACCAGCGAGTGAGGACCTCGCAGCTGCACGCCACGAGGCGGGAGAACTGCTAGATACGGACTCGGACAGGAGGACCCTATCGGATGTCTCATTATCCCCCTCCAGCGATCCAACCTGGGAGTCGGAGGCGGAGTTAGAAACCCCGAGAAGCCCGGCTCAGCCGTCTCCCCCGGACGTTGCTGTGGACCTCGCAGAATCGGGGTTTAAACAAGTGAACAACGGGGTGGTTCTACGAAGGCAAGCATGGCTTAAATGCACCAACTTTAGACCAGAGGTGCAGTACAAGGTGCTGGATATGCCCTTTGAGGGAGTCCTTCTGTTCGGCAAGAAGGTGGATGAGGCCCTGAAGGGCATGAAGGAGGACTCTGACATGGCACGTTCCTTGCGTGCCCTCCAGAGGGGTCGAAGATTTAGGTATTTTCGTCCCTTTAGGGGAGCATCGGGAAACTCCAGATTCTCGACGTCGAGAGACAGATCCTTCAGTAGGCCGGCGTACCCCTGCCAGGGGTACAGACGGGCTTCTCAAGCGGCAAAACGACGCCTGGACTACCAGACCTCCAGGAAGAGAACAGGCTACTCGTCGTCGACGAGAGATAAGCAGACCAAGGACCAACAATGATGGGCGTCGGAACGTTCTGGTAGGCAGAGTATCGTACTGCGTCGACAAATGGGAGCAAATAACAACGGATCAGTGGGTGTTGGACACAGTAAGGTATGGACATTCCCTGCAATTCAAGAGCAACCCTCCGCACATTCCACCGGGGTTTGTAGCTCAACCCCATCTGAGCGTGTTGCAGCAGGAAGTAGCACTTATGCTACAAAAAAGAGCTATAAAATTGGTTCTGTCATCGCAGAAGGGTCAAGGGGTTTATTCCCGATACTTCGTGGTATAAAAACCAAACAGAAAATGGCGTCCCATTCTAGACCTGCGAGATCTCAACACGACGTTGAAAAGCCTAAAATTCAAGATGCTCACGCTCCAGGAAGTGATCCGATCGGTTCAAGAAGGGGATTTTCTGGCGTCTCTGGACCTGCAGGAGGCGTACTTCCACATACCAATGCGTCGTCGACACAGAAAGTTCCTAAGGTTTGTGGTAGGACGGACTCACTACCAGTTCACAGTACTTCCCTTTGGGCTGAAATCCTCTCCCGGAACGTTCACGAAATGTTTGGCCACAGTGGCAGCATGGCTGAGAAGGCAAGGTCATCATGTATACCCGTATCTTGACGACTGGTTGGTGAGGGGGTCCTCCCCTATGTCGACTCACACAAGTTTGCAGGCCACCATGCAACTTTTACAACGGCTGGGGTTTGCGGTAAACTTCGAGAAATCTTCGTTGATGCCGTCGAGAAGCTTGGTGTTCCTAGGCGCGCAGTTCCAGACCCAGTCAGGGTTAGTGAAGCCATCCCTCGACAGAATCAACAAACTTAATCGATTGGCAAGTCGGCTGAGGATCAATACCAGACTATCAGTAAGAAAATATGTGTCGATTCTGGGCACTATGGCGTCCTGCATTCCTCTAGTGGGCAACTGCCGCCTGTTCATGAGGCCGATTCAAGAGTTCCTGGCGGGCCGGTGGACGCAGGCCCAAGGGCTCTGGTCAGACAAGCTGACCGCCGACGACGACAAGCCCCTGCTAGCTCTTCAGTGGTGGCAGAGCTTTCAGAACCTATCCAGGGGGGTACCCATACAGGAGCCGGAGTTTTGGCTAACCATAGTGATGGACGCATCCCTGACGGGCTGGGGAGCACACATGGGCACTCTACAAACGCAGGGTCGATGGTCCCGGAGGGAGTCACTCCTGCACATCAACGTTCTGGATCTGAGGGCAGTGCGCTGGGCCTTGAAGTCTTTCCTGCCATACATCAGAGGGTTAATAGTGAGAATATTGACAGACAACACGACGGCAATGTTTTACTTAAGGAAGCAAGGGGGCACGCGGTCCAGAATCCTTTCCATCGAGGCTCAGAAGGTGTGGCATTGGGCTCTGAAGCACGATATATCCATCGTAGCTCATCATCTCTCGGGAGTAAGGAACGAGCAAGCGGACTCACTCAGCAGAAAAATGGACCAAATACACGAATGGGAGATAGACAGCGTTCAGTTGTCGAAGGTCGCAGCAACTCTTCATTGCATATGGTCCGTCGACGAGAGGAAAAGCAATTTCAAAACAAGGACTGGCTCGATGGGTCTCGTCGACGATTTCTTTTTGTCATTCCAAGGCGGGAAAACCGCTACAAGGGCGTCCGAGAGCTCATTCCACAAGGCCAACTTCATCTTCGACGGCGTTGTCGGTAGGAATTCCGCTGGCAGACATTTGCCAGGCGGCGGCATGGTCGCTGCCTCACATGTTTACCCGCCATTACTGCCTCGAACGGCAGCATGCGGACGATGTACAAATGGGAAGAGCGGTCTTGCGCTATCTGTTTCAATAAGGTAAGCCCTTTTCATGAAGGGTCTGTACTTATTTTAAGCATATATATATATATATATGCATGTACATTTGTGTTATAATACGTTTGCAGTTATATGTATGCATGGTTATAAATATGTATGCTTAGGAGGGTGTTGGATTGCATTCACACCTCCCCTTTTTTCAGGACTACTGCTGTACAATCTATTCTAAGCATGTGAATCCATGAAAGATCCAATGCTGGAGAAGGGAGTAGTTTTGGTATGTTTCATGGATTCACATGCGCCCGCCGGCCTCCCCGGAATGCAATGTATATGTATAACTAGGTTTTCACCCCATTCTACTTTGGGGGGGTTGAAATCTGAAGGGAGCCCTGGGGGCGGGGCATTTATACCGCTACGTCCTAGTGGGGCATGCGTAAGCGGCCCCGAAAAACGACGTAGATAGGACACAGAAGTGTCGGAAGTTTTCCTATGGGAAACGGCTTTATAAGTGTACCGAGGTTTCCCAGTCCATCGACGGGGAATATTCTAAGCATGTGAATCCATGAAAGATACCAATGCTGGAGAAATGGAGTTACAGGTAAGAAACTATTATTCCCGTCATCACTGTATAAAACAAGAGAAAAGAAGGAAAGGAAACCGAAGAAAATTAAGAAAAAGTAAAGCAGTTCAGAGTATAAAATCCTCCCCGCGATGGACCTTTAGCGAGATCTTTTATAATACTCTCAAATTTGCTTTAAGTGCAGATGCTTTATGAAGTTTCGCCAACCCTTCCTATCCTATTCCACTTGTGCCCCTTTACAGCAGTGGATGGGCTGCAATCATACCTCGGCACCAGGGTATTCACTGGATTTACATGGATAGCGGAACAAGTGCTGTTTTGAATCTCGAGGCTCTGCTTTATTTTTTTCTGGGCCATCCAGATGGCTTATGGTGGCCTCTATTAAAACTTGTCTACAATTCATTATTCAGCTGGTGGTGGGTACCAAAAATGCAGTTGCATCCCTATTTTAAAACCAGCGTTGGCAACGCCAACTGTTTGAGATTTAATGTAGGCATGGAAATGGCCTTTACCAAGCACTGCCATAGTTGTATTAGGTACCTACTGATGGTAGTAGCTGCAAAATGGTGCAAGTACCTGAACATGTAATAGCAGTGCCTGGCAAATTCCCAATACGTATAGACAATCAAACACTTGCCATTGCTGGTTTTTAGCAGGACTTCAGTGAAGGAAAATGCATAGTGCTAATAGAGTGATTGATTGATTTTTGATTGATTGTTTATTGTATAGCGCCTATGCACAATGTGTTTCAAAGCACTTCAAAGCGGGGAGGGAGCATGGGAGGAATACAGTTACGTTCCTACAGGTCCTTGAAACAATTAAGACTGTGAAGAATAACTAACTTAATCAGCCTGACGACATTTCAAATAGTGCAGGTGCAATGAACAGTTAAGGAGAAGAGGAGTGGATGAAGGCATCCCTGGGTAAGACATTTGTATTACACCAGTAGTATGTTCCCAGCTCCAATTGGGTTATTAACTACACAGGGCTTTGTAGTAAACATCCCTAAGTCAGTGGCTTTATCTAAACCAGAACTGGCACTTTACGTGCCCTTTTTAGATCATTCTAGTGTTTGTTTGTTTTTTAAAGGAATAGGTTATGTCGTAAAATGAGTCTGCCACCCACGTGGCATCTATCCACCAAAAACCCATGAAAGTTGCTAAGATAGCCCAAATAACATGATGCTGTGTCGCAAGGCAAGATGCCACGCACCCTGGCACCAGCTCCCACTACAGGACAGGTCAGAGGTGAATGTATACCTCATTTAAGGTTAGTCCTGACTTCAGACCTAGGCTGCAGGTAGGATTGAGTGAAAAGGGAGTTGATGCAGGAACAGCCTGCTGTGACTGTCTATTCCTGGAGATGAACCGGACAGCAGAGCAGATGACACTGGGGCAGTGGGAGAGCGCCAAGCTTGAGCTCCCATGTTCCCTCTAATAAATCCTCCCTATGCCAGCCTGCACCTGGGAGGGGCCACTTTGTGTATTATCAGGCCCAATCAATGTGCAGGCAGATATGGTGTAGTGTATATACGGCAATTATTTCAACAAACGAATTCTAATTGTCCTCATACAGGCCTCGTGAGCATGCATGAAGCGTAGAAGAAGACGCATTGGTGACGGCACCCTTTATCTAGGAACATGAGGCGAGGCACCATTCTTCCTTGTACATATCTCCCCTCTGTACCCTTCTCTACTCCACATTCTCATCTGCTGTACACCTTTTTCTCCCAAGTCCCTTCCCTGCACCCCACACCAAGTCACTCCTCTGACACACTGCCCTCTGCACTTTCTCACTTGTCTGTACTTCTCTCTCATTTGCAAAACCCGAAGCACCTCCTATGCCATTTCTGCCCTATGCCACTCTACCGGTGTTCTGGTCTTTCCTGCACCCCTCTTTCCCCTGCACACACTGGTCACCCTGTGCTGCAAACCATCCATATCTTTCATCTGCACTCCGTTCTTGTTCTCATCTCTCCCCTCCCTTGCTCCTCTCTTTTTCTGTCTTCTGCACCCTTTCTACCCTTTTTCACTTTGCAGTGCCATACTCTACTGCACCCCAGTCCCTCGCTTCCCATTCCCCCATGGCCAGCACCCCACAACTCTCATCTACACTTACTCAGCACTTTCTCCTCAGTCTTCAGAGCACCCTCGATATCCTGGTTTACATTTCACAGGTTTTCTCTTGCACGCCTTGCATGACCAACCACTCCTTATAGCTTCTCAGAATAAGCTGAAACAGGCATGCCAAATCCATGACCTTAAAAGGGCCCATTGATACCTGCAAGCATTAACTCTTAAGAAATAGTCAGGAGCATGGATATGACACAGAAGTCACTGAATCCAGTTCTCGTTATGCGCTAATGCCGCTAGTAATGTTCGATATTGCATACCGTCTATGCCAAAATGCACCTCTTGGGCCTGTACTTTAGGCACATATTGTGGATACCTCCAAATCTCCGGTGTGACAGAATTCTGTGAGTCCCTTCAGGTCTCTTGAAAGAGTTTTATCAAACACGATCTTCTCAAGAGCTTTGTGTGGAGGTGAAGATGGAACCAACCACTTCTTCTTGTGTTCCTGTTCCTCCGATAAAGGTCCATGTGCACATTGGTGAAAATGTTGGTTTTCTGTCCATGAGTGAACGTTGGAACAGTGGTGCATCAATGAGTGCCATTTTTCAAGTATAATTTCCACAGACCCATCACAAGTTTTGGAGCACCACCAAAGATGGTTGCTGAAAGACTGGGACCACTGTAAAATATTTTCAGAACGCTTTTTTTGCCTGCAGCTGTGGTTTTTTTATTGATTGATTTGGCAATGTACCATACATCAAATTGACGGCGGATGTTTGGAAACTGCACTCACATGGCCTTGGCTATTGAAACATGTCTGTCAGTGGCTCTGAGGTCTATTTGCATTCACCTTGATTGAAGATGTTCGAGGGATTTTATGAAACCATGTTTCTCCATGGCCACTGAGGATTTACATTCAGACACCTGCACAACCTCTGAACTAACCATTTTTCCATGTCCTGAAAGTGGTATGTGCAGTACTTTGCTGAAAATCCGGGGCTGTCACACTGTCCATCACCAGCTAGCCTGAACCGTTTGCCAGAGAATGTCCTTTCAATTGACATTTGTTCAATTTTCCAGGCTTGACTAATAGCGGGGAATAAAAATTCTCTTTAATATTTGTAGTGCTGCGTTTTAGCAAGAAGCTGAAGTCCCACAAATTGACAGAAACTGGACAACTTAATAAAAGAAGAGTCACTGAAAAGTAAAACAGTAGATTTCCAGCTGACACTTTGCGCAGCATCAGTTGAGCGGACCATGAAAATGTATCATGGAGGTGGGCACAGGTGGCTTGGATTTTCAAGTTAGTGCCTTGTAATACACGAGTCACAATCACCAATGGCTCACCGCATATTTTCCCCCTCACTGGATGGACACATTTCAGTATCTGTATAATCTGTACCAGGCAGCTGTCGAATATAATGTATTTCTGCTACTTTATTAGCCAATCGTCCTGCATAATCGTGGTTTGTGACTCAACTGTGGAGGGCAAATCAGCCAAACTAGACAAACTGTAGTCAAGATCTTTGGCATGTTCCTCGGTCAATTACGTAAAAGCTTCAGTCTCTGTTAGGTCAGCTTATGTTATTTGCACACAAATTGAAGAAACCATCAACATCGATTGTTTATTGGGTGGACGTTTTTTTTGCGGGCGTAGATTGTGTCGAGTGTTCAGCGAGGAATTCAAAAGCATCTTTATTATATTCAGTTTCATCGTCATCTTGTCGAGTTCTCACATTGTAGCAATGGTCCAACAACACTTTGTTGGCTTCGCCGGTCACATTCAATTAATTTTCTGGCCATTGGACATAAGCATCGCTAGTCTGCTTATTGACTGGACCACACTGTGCCTCAAATAGTAGTTGATCCAAGGTGAAATCTGTTTGACATGCACCAGCTTTGGTTTCATTTGTTGTCTCAGTCTTTATACTTCTTTTCCTTCTGGGCCTCTACGAGATGGGTTGTAAAAACATGTTCAATGTAAATCACATATAAAGTAGATAGCACTTTAAAAAAAAAACATGTTATGAAGAAAACACCAGCCCAAGACATTTTCAGAAAACTAAAACATTTTTTTATTTACCCTTGTTTTCTTGATTTTCTGTGAAACCGTGGTCTTCTCTGTAACGACTTCACCAGCAAGCTGGTCCACCACCTTTGATCCATGTGCCTCCTCTTCTAATTCCCAACCTTGTATACATTCCTTCAATAGAATATTAATTAAAAAAAAGTAAATTGTAAAATCTTTCATCGCACACATCGCTTACGTACATACCCTCGTAAACAGTGTACATCATTTAGTCAAAATATACATTCGAATTTCACCTGATAGATGGCAAGTGCAGGGGCGTAGGAGACCCATAAAATCTGGGGGGGACAGGGGACACCTTGGGGACATTGTTTTTTTAAATTTATTTGTTGTGTTTTACTCAAAGAACTCGACTTTTCACAAAATTAAAACAACAGTACGTATTAAATTACATATTTCTCCAGCATTGGATCTTTCATGGATTCACATGCTTAGAATATTCCACGTCGACAGACAAGTGCGACATATGTAAAGGCTTCTCCCAAAATTCTCTTAAAATCTAAGTCGGCGGCTAGTGGCATGGTTGAGCGATGGAGCGGGGGCATACCCGCCTTCGGAGGTAGGCTCCACGCGCAGTGTGGCCTCAGCGTCAAAATCTTCAGGGGCCCCGCGCCGCTCGACATCGTCGGAACCCCAGGTGAAGAAATCACGACCGGCGGAGAAAGAGTCACCAAGAACCCATTCCAAGGAGTCATCGTCGAAGAAAGCCTCGTCATCCTCATCTTCGGCGAAGAAAGACAGAAAAGAAAGGTTGAAATCCTCCTCAGGCGATCACCATAGATCGACCTCGAGTCGAGAAGTGGAGAAGCATAGGTCAAGTTCAGAAAAGGCGGGAACGCCTCAGGGACCTACACGACCACCACCGTCGTCGAAGGGAGGGCAGTCGTCGACTCCTTCTATACCATTGACACAATTGGTCTCAACTATTCTTCGACCGCAGGTGGTGACGGCGAGAACGTGGCCGGCTTTGGCCTCGTCGACAGAGATTCCGCAAGAGGCCTGGTCGACCAGAAGTATTCAACCCGGTTTTGCCGGAGACCCTGCTGCAACAAGAGGCGGCCTTGTCGGTGTCCTCGGGAGATGAGGAGGGTGTGAGAGTAGCTGGCCCTGCAGACCTCGGGTTACGAGGAATTAGCAAGCCTCTCTCCGGGGGAGCCAGCATTCCGGGGTCTACCCCTCTTCTTAATCCGCAGTCAATCTTATCACTGGAAGTCTTATCCATGTTACAGACTTTATTGAAGTAATTGGACTAGAGGCTACCTCAAGCAACTCCGGCCAAGTCGACCATCGACGAACCGGGCCCGTCACGTCGGCCAACTCTGTCAATCCCCACGACAGTACCAGCGAGTGAGGACCTCGCAGCTGCACGCCACGAGGCGGGAGAACTGCTAGATACGGACTCGGACAGGAGGACCCTATCGGATGTCTCATTATCCCCCTCCAGCGATCCAACCTGGGAGTCGGAGGCGGAGTTAGAAACCCCGAGAAGCCCGGCTCAGCCGTCTCCCCCGGACGTTGCTGTGGACCTCGCAGAATCGGGGTTTAAACAAGTGAACAACGGGGTGGTTCTACGAAGGCAAGCATGGCTTAAATGCACCAACTTTAGACCAGAGGTGCAGTACAAGGTGCTGGATATGCCCTTTGAGGGAGTCCTTCTGTTCGGCAAGAAGGTGGATGAGGCCCTGAAGGGCATGAAGGAGGACTCTGACATGGCACGTTCCTTGCGTGCCCTCCAGAGGGGTCGAAGATTTAGGTATTTTCGTCCCTTTAGGGGAGCATCGGGAAACTCCAGATTCTCGACGTCGAGAGACAGATCCTTCAGTAGGCCGGCGTACCCCTGCCAGGGGTACAGACGGGCTTCTCAAGCGGCAAAACGACGCCTGGACTACCAGACCTCCAGGAAGAGAACAGGCTACTCGTCGTCGACGAGAGATAAGCAGACCAAGGACCAACAATGATGGGCGTCGGAACGTTCTGGTAGGCAGAGTATCGTACTGCGTCGACAAATGGGAGCAAATAACAACGGATCAGTGGGTGTTGGACACAGTAAGGTATGGACATTCCCTGCAATTCAAGAGCAACCCTCCGCACATTCCACCGGGGTTTGTAGCTCAACCCCATCTGAGCGTGTTGCAGCAGGAAGTAGCACTTATGCTACAAAAAAGAGCTATAAAATTGGTTCTGTCATCGCAGAAGGGTCAAGGGGTTTATTCCCGATACTTCGTGGTATAAAAACCAAACAGAAAATGGCGTCCCATTCTAGACCTGCGAGATCTCAACACGACGTTGAAAAGCCTAAAATTCAAGATGCTCACGCTCCAGGAAGTGATCCGATCGGTTCAAGAAGGGGATTTTCTGGCGTCTCTGGACCTGCAGGAGGCGTACTTCCACATACCAATGCGTCGTCGACACAGAAAGTTCCTAAGGTTTGTGGTAGGACGGACTCACTACCAGTTCACAGTACTTCCCTTTGGGCTGAAATCCTCTCCCGGAACGTTCACGAAATGTTTGGCCACAGTGGCAGCATGGCTGAGAAGGCAAGGTCATCATGTATACCCGTATCTTGACGACTGGTTGGTGAGGGGGTCCTCCCCTATGTCGACTCACACAAGTTTGCAGGCCACCATGCAACTTTTACAACGGCTGGGGTTTGCGGTAAACTTCGAGAAATCTTCGTTGATGCCGTCGAGAAGCTTGGTGTTCCTAGGCGCGCAGTTCCAGACCCAGTCAGGGTTAGTGAAGCCATCCCTCGACAGAATCAACAAACTTAATCGATTGGCAAGTCGGCTGAGGATCAATACCAGACTATCAGTAAGAAAATATGTGTCGATTCTGGGCACTATGGCGTCCTGCATTCCTCTAGTGGGCAACTGCCGCCTGTTCATGAGGCCGATTCAAGAGTTCCTGGCGGGCCGGTGGACGCAGGCCCAAGGGCTCTGGTCAGACAAGCTGACCGCCGACGACGACAAGCCCCTGCTAGCTCTTCAGTGGTGGCAGAGCTTTCAGAACCTATCCAGGGGGGTACCCATACAGGAGCCGGAGTTTTGGCTAACCATAGTGATGGACGCATCCCTGACGGGCTGGGGAGCACACATGGGCACTCTACAAACGCAGGGTCGATGGTCCCGGAGGGAGTCACTCCTGCACATCAACGTTCTGGATCTGAGGGCAGTGCGCTGGGCCTTGAAGTCTTTCCTGCCATACATCAGAGGGTTAATAGTGAGAATATTGACAGACAACACGACGGCAATGTTTTACTTAAGGAAGCAAGGGGGCACGCGGTCCAGAATCCTTTCCATCGAGGCTCAGAAGGTGTGGCATTGGGCTCTGAAGCACGATATATCCATCGTAGCTCATCATCTCTCGGGAGTAAGGAACGAGCAAGCGGACTCACTCAGCAGAAAAATGGACCAAATACACGAATGGGAGATAGACAGCGTTCAGTTGTCGAAGGTCGCAGCAACTCTTCATTGCATATGGTCCGTCGACGAGAGGAAAAGCAATTTCAAAACAAGGACTGGCTCGATGGGTCTCGTCGACGATTTCTTTTTGTCATTCCAAGGCGGGAAAACCGCTACAAGGGCGTCCGAGAGCTCATTCCACAAGGCCAACTTCATCTTCGACGGCGTTGTCGGTAGGAATTCCGCTGGCAGACATTTGCCAGGCGGCGGCATGGTCGCTGCCTCACATGTTTACCCGCCATTACTGCCTCGAACGGCAGCATGCGGACGATGTACAAATGGGAAGAGCGGTCTTGCGCTATCTGTTTCAATAAGGTAAGCCCTTTTCATGAAGGGTCTGTACTTATTTTAAGCATATATATATATATATATGCATGTACATTTGTGTTATAATACGTTTGCAGTTATATGTATGCATGGTTATAAATATGTATGCTTAGGAGGGTGTTGGATTGCATTCACACCTCCCCTTTTTTCAGGACTACTGCTGTACAATCTATTCTAAGCATGTGAATCCATGAAAGATCCAATGCTGGAGAAGGGAGTAGTTTTGGTATGTTTCATGGATTCACATGCGCCCGCCGGCCTCCCCGGAATGCAATGTATATGTATAACTAGGTTTTCACCCCATTCTACTTTGGGGGGGTTGAAATCTGAAGGGAGCCCTGGGGGCGGGGCATTTATACCGCTACGTCCTAGTGGGGCATGCGTAAGCGGCCCCGAAAAACGACGTAGATAGGACACAGAAGTGTCGGAAGTTTTCCTATGGGAAACGGCTTTATAAGTGTACCGAGGTTTCCCAGTCCATCGACGGGGAATATTCTAAGCATGTGAATCCATGAAAGATACCAATGCTGGAGAAATGGAGTTACAGGTAAGAAACTATTATTCCCGTCATCACTGTATAAAACAAGAGAAAAGAAGGAAAGGAAACCGAAGAAAATTAAGAAAAAGTAAAGCAGTTCAGAGTATAAAATCCTCCCCGCGATGGACCTTTAGCGAGATCTTTTATAATACTCTCAAATTTGCTTTAAGTGCAGATGCTTTATGAAGTTTCGCCAACCCTTCCTATCCTATTCCACTTGTGCCCCTTTACAGCAGTGGATGGGCTGCAATCATACCTCGGCACCAGGGTATTCACTGGATTTACATGGATAGCGGAACAAGTGCTGTTTTGAATCTCGAGGCTCTGCTTTATTTTTTTCTGGGCCATCCAGATGGCTTATGGTGGCCTCTATTAAAACTTGTCTACAATTCATTATTCAGCTGGTGGTGGGTACCAAAAATGCAGTTGCATCCCTATTTTAAAACCAGCGTTGGCAACGCCAACTGTTTGAGATTTAATGTAGGCATGGAAATGGCCTTTACCAAGCACTGCCATAGTTGTATTAGGTACCTACTGATGGTAGTAGCTGCAAAATGGTGCAAGTACCTGAACATGTAATAGCAGTGCCTGGCAAATTCCCAATACGTATAGACAATCAAACACTTGCCATTGCTGGTTTTTAGCAGGACTTCAGTGAAGGAAAATGCATAGTGCTAATAGAGTGATTGATTGATTTTTGATTGATTGTTTATTGTATAGCGCCTATGCACAATGTGTTTCAAAGCACTTCAAAGCGGGGAGGGAGCATGGGAGGAATACAGTTACGTTCCTACAGGTCCTTGAAACAATTAAGACTGTGAAGAATAACTAACTTAATCAGCCTGACGACATTTCAAATAGTGCAGGTGCAATGAACAGTTAAGGAGAAGAGGAGTGGATGAAGGCATCCCTGGGTAAGACATTTGTATTACACCAGTAGTATGTTCCCAGCTCCAATTGGGTTATTAACTACACAGGGCTTTGTAGTAAACATCCCTAAGTCAGTGGCTTTATCTAAACCAGAACTGGCACTTTACGTGCCCTTTTTAGATCATTCTAGTGTTTGTTTGTTTTTTAAAGGAATAGGTTATGTCGTAAAATGAGTCTGCCACCCACGTGGCATCTATCCACCAAAAACCCATGAAAGTTGCTAAGATAGCCCAAATAACATGATGCTGTGTCGCAAGGCAAGATGCCACGCACCCTGGCACCAGCTCCCACTACAGGACAGGTCAGAGGTGAATGTATACCTCATTTAAGGTTAGTCCTGACTTCAGACCTAGGCTGCAGGTAGGATTGAGTGAAAAGGGAGTTGATGCAGGAACAGCCTGCTGTGACTGTCTATTCCTGGAGATGAACCGGACAGCAGAGCAGATGACACTGGGGCAGTGGGAGAGCGCCAAGCTTGAGCTCCCATGTTCCCTCTAATAAATCCTCCCTATGCCAGCCTGCACCTGGGAGGGGCCACTTTGTGTATTATCAGGCCCAATCAATGTGCAGGCAGATATGGTGTAGTGTATATACGGCAATTATTTCAACAAACGAATTCTAATTGTCCTCATACAGGCCTCGTGAGCATGCATGAAGCGTAGAAGAAGACGCATTGGTGACGGCACCCTTTATCTAGGAACATGAGGCGAGGCACCATTCTTCCTTGTACATATCTCCCCTCTGTACCCTTCTCTACTCCACATTCTCATCTGCTGTACACCTTTTTCTCCCAAGTCCCTTCCCTGCACCCCACACCAAGTCACTCCTCTGACACACTGCCCTCTGCACTTTCTCACTTGTCTGTACTTCTCTCTCATTTGCAAAACCCGAAGCACCTCCTATGCCATTTCTGCCCTATGCCACTCTACCGGTGTTCTGGTCTTTCCTGCACCCCTCTTTCCCCTGCACACACTGGTCACCCTGTGCTGCAAACCATCCATATCTTTCATCTGCACTCCGTTCTTGTTCTCATCTCTCCCCTCCCTTGCTCCTCTCTTTTTCTGTCTTCTGCACCCTTTCTACCCTTTTTCACTTTGCAGTGCCATACTCTACTGCACCCCAGTCCCTCGCTTCCCATTCCCCCATGGCCAGCACCCCACAACTCTCATCTACACTTACTCAGCACTTTCTCCTCAGTCTTCAGAGCACCCTCGATATCCTGGTTTACATTTCACAGGTTTTCTCTTGCACGCCTTGCATGACCAACCACTCCTTATAGCTTCTCAGAATAAGCTGAAACAGGCATGCCAAATCCATGACCTTAAAAGGGCCCATTGATACCTGCAAGCATTAACTCTTAAGAAATAGTCAGGAGCATGGATATGACACAGAAGTCACTGAATCCACGTACTGCCGAGGCTCTACCCCCAAAATCTGATCGCACTGCGACCACTCAAGTACGCTGACAGAAACAGCCAGTCTGAACAAAACAGGGTGAAGCTTAGCCAAGACCTACAGAAGATTAGCGCTTTATTTCTTTTAAGAGATGCGCAGGATAGGCACCAACAAATGGTTTATTTTGGGCTGGGACAGAGTTCAGGTCTGTGCTGGTAATAGTTTGCTTTATGGAATATAATAACACTTTGGTCATAGCGCTTCATGCTAGATGCTTTCAGCTTCTAGGTAATGTAATAACAGGTATTATTACCCTCATTTGAACAACACTGAATTCATGAAATGTTAATTGGACCATGCTGCTGGGTTTGAACTAGCGAAATGCAGGTAGCCCTCATGTCAGAGACCAAGCTTTAGGTGTGGTACCATCCAAACTTCCAGCAGGTGTGATATGGTGAGAAGATGTGGAGGGGTGTGCCTTAAGTGAGGCATACTGATAGAGTATACATCAAGTGTTTTCCCTTGCCTACCTTAGACATTACTATGGAAAAGAGCACACATCGCACAGAGCGGCCCTTCTTGAGATTGGCTCATCCTCATTTTACTTTATATGGTTTCATGATGATTTCGTATACAATGTCAGGCTGATATCTCAGGCAGTGTCTGCACTTTGCAAGCCAGGCCTGCGGTACAGGGACATCTGGGAGAAAATTCAGTCTTCGCCAGATTGTGTGATCCTGGGCGAATCGTGTGACCCCAACCGCTGTGCATTATTTTCTATATATGTTTACTTGGGATCACCTAGAAGTGACTCAGGTGGTAGTGTACACTATAACAAAATGCCTCAATCGTAAATGTTCTAACAGAGTTTTTTGTTGCTCCATGTATGCTAAGCATGTTGAGTGTGTGTGAAGAAGGACAAAGTGTTACAGCAATAGATGTCATATCCAGCTGGGGGACTGTGTCTCATTTTGGGAGGCAGTTATAGATGCATAGAATTTTTAATGTTTTTTGCAGAGAAACGTATCAGGTGCAGTGAGCGTGATCCAACTCTAAGGAAATAAACTAGAAACAATCTCAAAGTAACCTGACGGTTTAGGGGCACTAGTATAGTGTAAGCAGCAAAAATAATCGTCACTCCCTTTGCCTTAAAAAATGCAACACATAATATATTAAACGGTGTTATGGCATTTGTATAGAAACTTTATGTACATGTCAATATATACTGGCTTCTATTGTACATGTTACTTTGTCCAGCTTTGAAATGGTGAACCTCATCATTTTTGCGGGTATTACACACTCCAGTCATTCAATCCATAGCGAATCCTCCCTTTATTCCCCGGACGAACAACAATTGAACCTTCTTAGGAGTGTGTATGCTAAGTTTCCTTTTGGTGAAGAAAAGCCACAAATCAAAAACATACTGTCCAGGATGCATCGGAGTGAACAGCCAACAAGAAACATCAAACGCAGTGACCTTCACTCCCCTTTTTTACTCTTCTATATTGATAGTGATTTAGTTATTTTATGACAACAGTTCCAGTTATGACAACAGTTCCAGTTAGCGTCCTCCCCATTGTCACATCTGCGTGCGCCCTGTTTTCACAGAGGAATGTGCTCTGCGGATAACAAGAGACACTGACAAGTCATAAATCCAAGTTCCCTTCCATCTCCACTGAACTTTCCATGCACTAACAAATGTTGGAGGAGAGGCGGTATATCGCCCCCCCTGCACCATTCTCGTACCAGGCAAATGACGTATAAGCTAAGGTGGGGACCTCTCCACCCTTCTTGTACCTATTTGCATCACCCATGTTTCATATAAGTGTATTAACGCTGTGCTAATGTGTATACTTTGAACTCCATTTTTTGTCCTTCCAAACACCATCTTTTTCAAGGCACTCTGCCTCTCTGGCTAAATGTTCAATCTCCTTCTTCCAGCGCCGCGCACAGCCAGCCCCCATCACCTCTGTCCTCTGTCAGCTCAGCGTGTCTCCTGTTCTCACGGAAATGCAGCTATTCATTTTTTCAAGTAGCTAGTATTGAACCATGACAAAATGTGCTCATCCAAGAATGTGAGACCAAGGCCTGCTCCAATCTGTGTGCCCCATCCATCTCTGCTGACTGACTCATGTCATCTCCATCCCCTCCCTGCCAGGCCGCGGTCCCCTGAACCCTTGACCCCTATTCCCTTTGAACACATCTGGTCAGCAGACCCTACCCCTGCACCACTTCCAATTCACCTACCATATACCTAATCTACAGTGGTCCTATATTTTGTTAACACTGACACCTATCCCCACTGTGTTTGAAATCGTAAGACTCCAAAGGTCGCAAATCAAAGATCAGCCCTTCGGATAAGGTGTCCGAAAGCAACGACCCCTAACACATGCCCCCATAAAAATATAGGTCAGAATGCACCTATTTCACACCAACAGCCCCTTTTCATGCAGTGTTTTGTTTGCAGTCATTAGTTCTTGCATGACAAGTTTGTTATTTAGCTTGGGTCTCATTCCTTACTTGGAAGCGTATTTATTCTGTCTATTTGGACTCATGCATGCTAAGGCAACTGCAGACCCTGCAGTTGCTTTCATGCTGATATGCCTCTGACCCTCCCGTGCCCTGATCAGTGAAGGACCCACAAGAGCTAGCCGAAAGCGGGAAGGGGGAAAACACAGAGTTACATTACATGGCATCCTCCAACAGGCACTTCTTGCAAACAAAAAATTGACAAAGAGGATACATTTGAAAAGACAATTTGGATGCTCAATACTTCTTAATATTTTTATTAGCTTTGAAATTCAAGTTAAAAAGATTTCCATTGGTCATGTACTTTGTACAAATATTGTGGAACATACACACCGCTGCTAATCATTTATACCGTGAAGTCAACTGTTCATCAAAATCCGCTTTTGGTGGACAGGGCATTTTTGCAATGTTTTGTGGCAATGTATGTGTCCTTGGAACAAAATCATGATCGATTTCATGAGTATGCATGTCCAACACAGTCAAAGTGAGATCTTTAACAAAATCGAATTCCATTTCCTGGTATATTGGCTTGACCACCCATTTTTTGCTTCTTTTTGCAAAGGCAATTGTGTAACGAAGCATACCAAAGTTTCCTGCAGTTCTTGATTGTTCTCTCCCTATGTTCTCGTTATGCGCTAATGCCGCTAGTAATGTTCGATATTGCATACCGTCTATGCCAAAATGCACCTCTTGGGCCTGTACTTTAGGCACATATTGTGGATACCTCCAAATCTCCGGTGTGACAGAATTCTGTGAGTCCCTTCAGGTCTCTTGAAAGAGTTTTATCAAACACGATCTTCTCAAGAGCTTTGTGTGGAGGTGAAGATGGAACCAACCACTTCTTCTTGTGTTCCTGTTCCTCCGATAAAGGTCCATGTGCACATTGGTGAAAATGTTGGTTTTCTGTCCATGAGTGAACGTTGGAACAGTGGTGCATCAATGAGTGCCATTTTTCAAGTATAATTTCCACAGACCCATCACAAGTTTTGGAGCACCACCAAAGATGGTTGCTGAAAGACTGGGACCACTGTAAAATATTTTCAGAACGCTTTTTTTGCCTGCAGCTGTGGTTTTTTTATTGATTGATTTGGCAATGTACCATACATCAAATTGACGGCGGATGTTTGGAAACTGCACTCACATGGCCTTGGCTATTGAAACATGTCTGTCAGTGGCTCTGAGGTCTATTTGCATTCACCTTGATTGAAGATGTTCGAGGGATTTTATGAAACCATGTTTCTCCATGGCCACTGAGGATTTACATTCAGACACCTGCACAACCTCTGAACTAACCATTTTTCCATGTCCTGAAAGTGGTATGTGCAGTACTTTGCTGAAAATCCGGGGCTGTCACACTGTCCATCACCAGCTAGCCTGAACCGTTTGCCAGAGAATGTCCTTTCAATTGACATTTGTTCAATTTTCCAGGCTTGACTAATAGCGGGGAATAAAAATTCTCTTTAATATTTGTAGTGCTGCGTTTTAGCAAGAAGCTGAAGTCCCACAAATTGACAGAAACTGGACAACTTAATAAAAGAAGAGTCACTGAAAAGTAAAACAGTAGATTTCCAGCTGACACTTTGCGCAGCATCAGTTGAGCGGACCATGAAAATGTATCATGGAGGTGGGCACAGGTGGCTTGGATTTTCAAGTTAGTGCCTTGTAATACACGAGTCACAATCACCAATGGCTCACCGCATATTTTCCCCCTCACTGGATGGACACATTTCAGTATCTGTATAATCTGTACCAGGCAGCTGTCGAATATAATGTATTTCTGCTACTTTATTAGCCAATCGTCCTGCATAATCGTGGTTTGTGACTCAACTGTGGAGGGCAAATCAGCCAAACTAGACAAACTGTAGTCAAGATCTTTGGCATGTTCCTCGGTCAATTACGTAAAAGCTTCAGTCTCTGTTAGGTCAGCTTGTGTTATTTGCACACAAATTGAAGAAACCATCAACATCGATTGTTTATTGGGTGGACGTTTTTTTTGCGGGCGTAGATTGTGTCGAGTGTTCAGCGAGGAATTCAAAAGCATCTTTATTATATTCAGTTTCATCGTCATCTTGTCGAGTTCTCACATTGTAGCAATGGTCCAACAACACTTTGTTGGCTTCGCCGGTCACATTCAATTAATTTTCTGGCCATTGGACATAAGCATCGCTAGTCTGCTTATTGACTGGACCACACTGTGCCTCAAATAGTAGTTGATCCAAGGTGAAATCTGTTTGACATGCACCAGCTTTGGTTTCATTTGTTGTCTCAGTCTTTATACTTCTTTTCCTTCTGGGCCTCTACGAGATGGGTTGTAAAAACATGTTCAATGTAAATCACATATAAAGTAGATAGCACTTTAAAAAAAAAACATGTTATGAAGAAAACACCAGCCCAAGACATTTTCAGAAAACTAAAACATTTTTTTATTTACCCTTGTTTTCTTGATTTTCTGTGAAACCGTGGTCTTCTCTGTAACGACTTCACCAGCAAGCTGGTCCACCACCTTTGATCCATGTGCCTCCTCTTCTAATTCCCAACCTTGTATACATTCCTTCAATAGAATATTAATTAAAAAAAAGTAAATTGTAAAATCTTTCATCGCACACATCGCTTACGTACATACCCTCGTAAACAGTGTACATCATTTAGTCAAAATATACATTCGAATTTCACCTGATAGATGGCAAGTGCAGGGGCGTAGGAGACCCATAAAATCTGGGGGGGACAGGGGACACCTTGGGGACATTGTTTTTTTAAATTTATTTGTTGTGTTTTACTCAAAGAACTCGACTTTTCACAAAATTAAAACAACAGTACGTATTAAATTACATATTTCTCCAGCATTGGATCTTTCATGGATTCACATGCTTAGAATATTCCACGTCGACAGACAAGTGCGACATATGTAAAGGCTTCTCCCAAAATTCTCTTAAAATCTAAGTCGGCGGCTAGTGGCATGGTTGAGCGATGGAGCGGGGGCATACCCGCCTTCGGAGGTAGGCTCCACGCGCAGTGTGGCCTCAGCGTCAAAATCTTCAGGGGCCCCGCGCCGCTCGACATCGTCGGAACCCCAGGTGAAGAAATCACGACCGGCGGAGAAAGAGTCACCAAGAACCCATTCCAAGGAGTCATCGTCGAAGAAAGCCTCGTCATCCTCATCTTCGGCGAAGAAAGACAGAAAAGAAAGGTTGAAATCCTCCTCAGGCGATCACCATAGATCGACCTCGAGTCGAGAAGTGGAGAAGCATAGGTCAAGTTCAGAAAAGGCGGGAACGCCTCAGGGACCTACACGACCACCACCGTCGTCGAAGGGAGGGCAGTCGTCGACTCCTTCTATACCATTGACACAATTGGTCTCAACTATTCTTCGACCGCAGGTGGTGACGGCGAGAACGTGGCCGGCTTTGGCCTCGTCGACAGAGATTCCGCAAGAGGCCTGGTCGACCAGAAGTATTCAACCCGGTTTTGCCGGAGACCCTGCTGCAACAAGAGGCGGCCTTGTCGGTGTCCTCGGGAGATGAGGAGGGTGTGAGAGTAGCTGGCCCTGCAGACCTCGGGTTACGAGGAATTAGCAAGCCTCTCTCCGGGGGAGCCAGCATTCCGGGGTCTACCCCTCTTCTTAATCCGCAGTCAATCTTATCACTGGAAGTCTTATCCATGTTACAGACTTTATTGAAGTAATTGGACTAGAGGCTACCTCAAGCAACTCCGGCCAAGTCGACCATCGACGAACCGGGCCCGTCACGTCGGCCAACTCTGTCAATCCCCACGACAGTACCAGCGAGTGAGGACCTCGCAGCTGCACGCCACGAGGCGGGAGAACTGCTAGATACGGACTCGGACAGGAGGACCCTATCGGATGTCTCATTATCCCCCTCCAGCGATCCAACCTGGGAGTCGGAGGCGGAGTTAGAAACCCCGAGAAGCCCGGCTCAGCCGTCTCCCCCGGACGTTGCTGTGGACCTCGCAGAATCGGGGTTTAAACAAGTGAACAACGGGGTGGTTCTACGAAGGCAAGCATGGCTTAAATGCACCAACTTTAGACCAGAGGTGCAGTACAAGGTGCTGGATATGCCCTTTGAGGGAGTCCTTCTGTTCGGCAAGAAGGTGGATGAGGCCCTGAAGGGCATGAAGGAGGACTCTGACATGGCACGTTCCTTGCGTGCCCTCCAGAGGGGTCGAAGATTTAGGTATTTTCGTCCCTTTAGGGGAGCATCGGGAAACTCCAGATTCTCGACGTCGAGAGACAGATCCTTCAGTAGGCCGGCGTACCCCTGCCAGGGGTACAGACGGGCTTCTCAAGCGGCAAAACGACGCCTGGACTACCAGACCTCCAGGAAGAGAACAGGCTACTCGTCGTCGACGAGAGATAAGCAGACCAAGGACCAACAATGATGGGCGTCGGAACGTTCTGGTAGGCAGAGTATCGTACTGCGTCGACAAATGGGAGCAAATAACAACGGATCAGTGGGTGTTGGACACAGTAAGGTATGGACATTCCCTGCAATTCAAGAGCAACCCTCCGCACATTCCACCGGGGTTTGTAGCTCAACCCCATCTGAGCGTGTTGCAGCAGGAAGTAGCACTTATGCTACAAAAAAGAGCTATAAAATTGGTTCTGTCATCGCAGAAGGGTCAAGGGGTTTATTCCCGATACTTCGTGGTATAAAAACCAAACAGAAAATGGCGTCCCATTCTAGACCTGCGAGATCTCAACACGACGTTGAAAAGCCTAAAATTCAAGATGCTCACGCTCCAGGAAGTGATCCGATCGGTTCAAGAAGGGGATTTTCTGGCGTCTCTGGACCTGCAGGAGGCGTACTTCCACATACCAATGCGTCGTCGACACAGAAAGTTCCTAAGGTTTGTGGTAGGACGGACTCACTACCAGTTCACAGTACTTCCCTTTGGGCTGAAATCCTCTCCCGGAACGTTCACGAAATGTTTGGCCACAGTGGCAGCATGGCTGAGAAGGCAAGGTCATCATGTATACCCGTATCTTGACGACTGGTTGGTGAGGGGGTCCTCCCCTATGTCGACTCACACAAGTTTGCAGGCCACCATGCAACTTTTACAACGGCTGGGGTTTGCGGTAAACTTCGAGAAATCTTCGTTGATGCCGTCGAGAAGCTTGGTGTTCCTAGGCGCGCAGTTCCAGACCCAGTCAGGGTTAGTGAAGCCATCCCTCGACAGAATCAACAAACTTAATCGATTGGCAAGTCGGCTGAGGATCAATACCAGACTATCAGTAAGAAAATATGTGTCGATTCTGGGCACTATGGCGTCCTGCATTCCTCTAGTGGGCAACTGCCGCCTGTTCATGAGGCCGATTCAAGAGTTCCTGGCGGGCCGGTGGACGCAGGCCCAAGGGCTCTGGTCAGACAAGCTGACCGCCGACGACGACAAGCCCCTGCTAGCTCTTCAGTGGTGGCAGAGCTTTCAGAACCTATCCAGGGGGGTACCCATACAGGAGCCGGAGTTTTGGCTAACCATAGTGATGGACGCATCCCTGACGGGCTGGGGAGCACACATGGGCACTCTACAAACGCAGGGTCGATGGTCCCGGAGGGAGTCACTCCTGCACATCAACGTTCTGGATCTGAGGGCAGTGCGCTGGGCCTTGAAGTCTTTCCTGCCATACATCAGAGGGTCAATAGTGAGAATATTGACAGACAACACGACGGCAATGTTTTACTTAAGGAAGCAAGGGGGCACGCGGTCCAGAATCCTTTCCATCGAGGCTCAGAAGGTGTGGCATTGGGCTCTGAAGCACGATATATCCATCGTAGCTCATCATCTCTCGGGAGTAAGGAACGAGCAAGCGGACTCACTCAGCAGAAAAATGGACCAAATACACGAATGGGAGATAGACAGCGTTCAGTTGTCGAAGGTCTTCGAGAAATGGGGGCAGCCTCCGCTGGATCTCTTCGCAACGGAGGGGAACAAGAAGTGCGAGCTGTACGCCAGCAGGTGGCCACAGGAAGGTTCTCTGGTGGAAGCGTTCTCCTTACCGTGGATGGACAAGTTTCTCTACGCCTTTCCCCCGTTCCCTCTTATACAGAGAACCCTGCAATGGATACGCAGGTACAGGTGCCGGGTCATCCTAGTGGCACAGTGTTGGCCAAGGCAACTGTGGTTTTCCGACCTGCTTCACCTGTCAATAGAACAACCGATAACTTTTCCGAAGGTCCCGAATCTCCTGTCCTGGGACGAAGGGACAGTGTGGCATCACAATCCAGACAGTCTCATTCTCACAGCTTGGCTCCTGATTTTTCGGAATTTGGTGCCTTGAGCATTTCGTCGGACTGTCGGAGAATCCTGCAGGCAGCACAGGCCCCTTCCACCAACAAGTCGTATGCATGTAAGTGGAGAAGGTTCTGTACGTGGTGTCAAGGGCAGCCGGGAGTGCAACCTCTAAGGGTAACTCCGGAACAACTTCCAGGCTGGTGAAACACTTCATGAGGGGTCTGTTCCGAACATTCCCTCCGATTAAACGCTTTCCACCAGTGTGGAGTCTTAATGTGGTGCTAGCAGGGTTAATGATAGCACCCTTTGAACCAATGGCCACCTCGTCGATGAAGTTCTTATCATGGAAGTTGGCTTTTCTAATAGCTATTACATCAGCTAGGCGGCTCTCAGAATTACAAGCATTGGTCATAGACCCGCCGTACCTAAGGTTCTTTAAAGACTAAGTGGTGCTGTCAACTAATCCTCGTTTCATCCCAAAGGTTCCTACGGCGTATCATAAACACTCGTCCATTGTCCTGCCTACCTTTTTCGCGACCCCCTCATCGGCTGCGGAAAAAGCCCTCCATACCTTGGATGTGAAGAAAGCTCTAAAATGTTATCTTCATCGGACTCAACAACTCAGATCTACGCAGCAACTCTTCATTGCATATGGTCCGTCGACGAGAGGAAAAGCAATTTCAAAACAAGGACTGGCTCGATGGGTCTCGTCGACGATTTCTTTTTGTCATTCCAAGGCGGGAAAACCGCTACAAGGGCGTCCGAGAGCTCATTCCACAAGGCCAACTTCATCTTCGACGGCGTTGTCGGTAGGAATTCCGCTGGCAGACATTTGCCAGGCGGCGGCATGGTCGCTGCCTCACATGTTTACCCGCCATTACTGCCTCGAACGGCAGCATGCGGACGATGTACAAATGGGAAGAGCGGTCTTGCGCTATCTGTTTCAATAAGGTAAGCCCTTTTCATGAAGGGTCTGTACTTATTTTAAGCATATATATATATATATGCATGTACATTTGTGTTATAATACGTTTGCAGTTATATGTATGCATGGTTATAAATATGTATGCTTAGGAGGGTGTTGGATTGCATTCACACCTCCCCTTTTTTCAGGACTACTGCTGTACAATCTATTCTAAGCATGTGAATCCATGAAAGATCCAATGCTGGAGAAGGGAGTAGTTTTGGTATGTTTCATGGATTCACATGCGCCCGCCGGCCTCCCCGGAATGCAATGTATATGTATAACTAGGTTTTCACCCCATTCTACTTTGGGGGGGTTGAAATCTGAAGGGAGCCCTGGGGGCGGGGCATTTATACCGCTACGTCCTAGTGGGGCATGCGTAAGCGGCCCCGAAAAACGACGTAGATAGGACACAGAAGTGTCGGAAGTTTTCCTATGGGAAACGGCTTTATAAGTGTACCGAGGTTTCCCAGTCCATCGACGGGGAATATTCTAAGCATGTGAATCCATGAAAGATACCAATGCTGGAGAAATGGAGTTACAGGTAAGAAACTATTATTCCCGTCATCACTGTATAAAACAAGAGAAAAGAAGGAAAGGAAACCGAAGAAAATTAAGAAAAAGTAAAGCAGTTCAGAGTATAAAATCCTCCCCGCGATGGACCTTTAGCGAGATCTTTTATAATACTCTCAAATTTGCTTTAAGTGCAGATGCTTTATGAAGTTTCGCCAACCCTTCCTATCCTATTCCACTTGTGCCCCTTTACAGCAGTGGATGGGCTGCAATCATACCTCGGCACCAGGGTATTCACTGGATTTACATGGATAGCGGAACAAGTGCTGTTTTGAATCTCGAGGCTCTGCTTTATTTTTTTCTGGGCCATCCAGATGGCTTATGGTGGCCTCTATTAAAACTTGTCTACAATTCATTATTCAGCTGGTGGTGGGTACCAAAAATGCAGTTGCATCCCTATTTTAAAACCAGCGTTGGCAACGCCAACTGTTTGAGATTTAATGTAGGCATGGAAATGGCCTTTACCAAGCACTGCCATAGTTGTATTAGGTACCTACTGATGGTAGTAGCTGCAAAATGGTGCAAGTACCTGAACATGTAATAGCAGTGCCTGGCAAATTCCCAATACGTATAGACAATCAAACACTTGCCATTGCTGGTTTTTAGCAGGACTTCAGTGAAGGAAAATGCATAGTGCTAATAGAGTGATTGATTGATTTTTGATTGATTGTTTATTGTATAGCGCCTATGCACAATGTGTTTCAAAGCACTTCAAAGCGGGGAGGGAGCATGGGAGGAATACAGTTACGTTCCTACAGGTCCTTGAAACAATTAAGACTGTGAAGAATAACTAACTTAATCAGCCTGACGACATTTCAAATAGTGCAGGTGCAATGAACAGTTAAGGAGAAGAGGAGTGGATGAAGGCATCCCTGGGTAAGACATTTGTATTACACCAGTAGTATGTTCCCAGCTCCAATTGGGTTATTAACTACACAGGGCTTTGTAGTAAACATCCCTAAGTCAGTGGCTTTATCTAAACCAGAACTGGCACTTTACGTGCCCTTTTTAGATCATTCTAGTGTTTGTTTGTTTTTTAAAGGAATAGGTTATGTCGTAAAATGAGTCTGCCACCCACGTGGCATCTATCCACCAAAAACCCATGAAAGTTGCTAAGATAGCCCAAATAACATGATGCTGTGTCGCAAGGCAAGATGCCACGCACCCTGGCACCAGCTCCCACTACAGGACAGGTCAGAGGTGAATGTATACCTCATTTAAGGTTAGTCCTGACTTCAGACCTAGGCTGCAGGTAGGATTGAGTGAAAAGGGAGTTGATGCAGGAACAGCCTGCTGTGACTGTCTATTCCTGGAGATGAACCGGACAGCAGAGCAGATGACACTGGGGCAGTGGGAGAGCGCCAAGCTTGAGCTCCCATGTTCCCTCTAATAAATCCTCCCTATGCCAGCCTGCACCTGGGAGGGGCCACTTTGTGTATTATCAGGCCCAATCAATGTGCAGGCAGATATGGTGTAGTGTATATACGGCAATTATTTCAACAAACGAATTCTAATTGTCCTCATACAGGCCTCGTGAGCATGCATGAAGCGTAGAAGAAGACGCATTGGTGACGGCACCCTTTATCTAGGAACATGAGGCGAGGCACCATTCTTCCTTGTACATATCTCCCCTCTGTACCCTTCTCTACTCCACATTCTCATCTGCTGTACACCTTTTTCTCCCAAGTCCCTTCCCTGCACCCCACACCAAGTCACTCCTCTGACACACTGCCCTCTGCACTTTCTCACTTGTCTGTACTTCTCTCTCATTTGCAAAACCCGAAGCACCTCCTATGCCATTTCTGCCCTATGCCACTCTACCGGTGTTCTGGTCTTTCCTGCACCCCTCTTTCCCCTGCACACACTGGTCACCCTGTGCTGCAAACCATCCATATCTTTCATCTGCACTCCGTTCTTGTTCTCATCTCTCCCCTCCCTTGCTCCTCTCTTTTTCTGTCTTCTGCACCCTTTCTACCCTTTTTCACTTTGCAGTGCCATACTCTACTGCACCCCAGTCCCTCGCTTCCCATTCCCCCATGGCCAGCACCCCACAACTCTCATCTACACTTACTCAGCACTTTCTCCTCAGTCTTCAGAGCACCCTCGATATCCTGGTTTACATTTCACAGGTTTTCTCTTGCACGCCTTGCATGACCAACCACTCCTTATAGCTTCTCAGAATAAGCTGAAACAGGCATGCCAAATCCATGACCTTAAAAGGGCCCATTGATACCTGCAAGCATTAACTCTTAAGAAATAGTCAGGAGCATGGATATGACACAGAAGTCACTGAATCCACGTACTGCCGAGGCTCTACCCCCAAAATCTGATCGCACTGCGACCACTCAAGTACGCTGACAGAAACAGCCAGTCTGAACAAAACAGGGTGAAGCTTAGCCAAGACCTACAGAAGATTAGCGCTTTATTTCTTTTAAGAGATGCGCAGGATAGGCACCAACAAATGGTTTATTTTGGGCTGGGACAGAGTTCAGGTCTGTGCTGGTAATAGTTTGCTTTATGGAATATAATAACACTTTGGTCATAGCGCTTCATGCTAGATGCTTTCAGCTTCTAGGTAATGTAATAACAGGTATTATTACCCTCATTTGAACAACACTGAATTCATGAAATGTTAATTGGACCATGCTGCTGGGTTTGAACTAGCGAAATGCAGGTAGCCCTCATGTCAGAGACCAAGCTTTAGGTGTGGTACCATCCAAACTTCCAGCAGGTGTGATATGGTGAGAAGATGTGGAGGGGTGTGCCTTAAGTGAGGCATACTGATAGAGTATACATCAAGTGTTTTCCCTTGCCTACCTTAGACATTACTATGGAAAAGAGCACACATCGCACAGAGCGGCCCTTCTTGAGATTGGCTCATCCTCATTTTACTTTATATGGTTTCATGATGATTTCGTATACAATGTCAGGCTGATATCTCAGGCAGTGTCTGCACTTTGCAAGCCAGGCCTGCGGTACAGGGACATCTGGGAGAAAATTCAGTCTTCGCCAGATTGTGTGATCCTGGGCGAATCGTGTGACCCCAACCGCTGTGCATTATTTTCTATATATGTTTACTTGGGATCACCTAGAAGTGACTCAGGTGGTAGTGTACACTATAACAAAATGCCTCAATCGTAAATGTTCTAACAGAGTTTTTTGTTGCTCCATGTATGCTAAGCATGTTGAGTGTGTGTGAAGAAGGACAAAGTGTTACAGCAATAGATGTCATATCCAGCTGGGGGACTGTGTCTCATTTTGGGAGGCAGTTATAGATGCATAGAATTTTTAATGTTTTTTGCAGAGAAACGTATCAGGTGCAGTGAGCGTGATCCAACTCTAAGGAAATAAACTAGAAACAATCTCAAAGTAACCTGACGGTTTAGGGGCACTAGTATAGTGTAAGCAGCAAAAATAATCGTCACTCCCTTTGCCTTAAAAAATGCAACACATAATATATTAAACGGTGTTATGGCATTTGTATAGAAACTTTATGTACATGTCAATATATACTGGCTTCTATTGTGCATCCTTGATCCTCTGCTGTATAGGTGAATGGCCTCTGTATTTTCTTTGTGTGGCCTTAGAAGCCTGTGTTAGCCAATGGTTGGAGCTTAAATGTGAGCCCTGGCTGCCCATCAGTAAGGAACGAACAAAGAGTCGTTTCCAATTTGAAATGTGATGTTCCTCTTTGGCAGGGGCTTTGGCACACTTTCATGAATTGAAAAACATGAGGGCGGCACTGGCAGGGCCTCAGGTTTTTCAATTCATGAAAGTGTGCCACTGCCAACGTCAGATATACAGTTTATAAACACGTGCGGAACGTTGCAAACTGATCAGGCGAATCCTGGCCTCTTAATGTTTCATTGAAACATTAATAAGCCAGACTTCCCTTATGAGTTTTGCAATGCACCACGAGTGTTTAGAAACTGTATATTTGACATTGGTACATTGAATTCACCCCAAATAAATCCACTGCCAACATCAGATATACAGTTTATAAACATGCACAGCACATTGCAAACTGATCAGGGAATCCTGGCCTCTTAATGTTTCATTGAAACATTAAGAAGCCAGGATTCCCTGCTAAGTTTTGCAATGCGCTGCACGTGTATATCTGACATTGGCACAGCCGCACATTCCCTCCAATAAATCCTCCCCATGCAGCCCTGCACCTCGGAGAGGAGGGGGGGCACTTGACTGATTTACCTTACCTTACGGTAGCTGATGCCTGCTCAGCATGTTCTCACTCTGTCTCCCTGATAACACACACACTGACATGAGCAGAGTCACTGCAGCACGCGTCGCTGCTTGGCTTCTCCTTCGTTCTGAAAAACGAAGGCTGAGGCTGCACAGCAGTGCACTGCGCAGGCAGGGCACGAGCAGTTTGTTTTTTCCCCGGCCTGGGCACGTTCATTATGCAAAGGCGTGGGGCAGCAGCAGAAGTTGCAGTCAGTCAGTCTACTGTAAGCTTGCAAAAGTAAAAGTAGACTCTGCTATAACTTTTGCAAGCTTACATGCTGAGGGGGCCCCCTCCAGTTTGGCAAAAAATCATGGGTCGCGCCACACTCTGGGCTGGCCTAGATTACCACACTTGCGCGATACGCATGAGCGTGCTGCTTCAAGGGTACGCTGCACACTGTGCTTGGAGCAGCATACATACGTGTGTGTTTTAATGCATTAAACAGCACACTTTCTGAGAAAAAGTGGCTAAAAAGCCAGAGCGTTTGCAATTGTTTTGTAGGGTAACACCAGTCCAAAAATCCAATACACGCATGTCCCCAACAGTGCACAGGAACATTAATGCTTTCATTAATGGAATGCTTTGCTATTAAAAATGACATGCCACAATGAAACATATCCAACTGGCTGTACAATGCAGACCAGTCTAGACACGTAATAACATATTACAGTAAAGCATGGCAGGCAACATTTAGACATACCTAGTTTATTATTATTATATTATTATTTTATCACAGATGCCCAGAAAAATATACAATGCCACAGTAAGAAACATCTAGACAGCAACCAAAAGCCAGTCTACCCAGATAATTACACTTAGCAGAACTGCTTAATCAGTGATGCCCAATTAAAGAAAGTCAAGCCAAACTAGGACATGACTAGAATGGCTGCACCAAAATGCCTCTCTAGCCACTAATACCACATATCATGCCTGCTTAGCCTGGATATGGATTGTCATTACGATTTATCCCACAATTCCTGCCCCCGCACATCCCCCCTCCCTCCAACCACCTACTCCAACCCCCAAAAACAGCACATCGGCTCAGAATTACCTCCACGCCCCTCTTCGTTGTGCCAGTGCTGACGTATGAGGCACCTTCCCTCATAGATAAGTACAAGGACGAGAAGAGTGGGGCTAGAAGGAATGAAGATTACAGGTAATTAAGCCAGGCATTACCTCCATGTCCCGCTACCTCATCCCAGTACTTGTGTATGAGGCAAAGTGCCTCATACACAAATACAAGGATGAGGAAGAATGGGGATACAGCAATGAAGATTATCAATAAGTAATCATGGCATTAAACACAAGCAGAGGCACAACACCATTGATCTGACTGGACATTAGTCCTCTTCCCCCACCCCCTGAAATTTTGGGCTATGTTGACTCGACCTCGCTGACCTACCAATCCGTTGCTGGACAGAACAGGACACAGATGTTAAACGGCACCTGTGTTTGTTCCTAAAGGCCCAGCAAATACTAACATAAAGCATTTCACTGTTTGTTTTTAGGCAGTTGAAATTATGATATGCGTTTAGTACTTGAATGCCAGGGGAGTGATTGGAAGAGTAGAGAGGGGACAGGAGACCGCTCATTCCCACAGCAGTCCATAAGTGGGTGCTTTCAGACTTAAAGGAGAGAGGTAACTGCTTGTAACATTGAAGCTGCACTAGAATAGTCTCATTAGAATGCGTAAAGAAGTTAGATGCCCCCACACAAATAAATATGCCACTCCCCCACCGCTTGTGAAGTTAGCGCCTCTCCCAACATTTGAAGGGTTAGCGGTCTCCCCAATGTAGGTTTTGTTGAGCCCCTGAACACAAGCACACACACCATTCACCATACACATACACGCGCACACACACGCACACGCAGCAACCCATACATTTAAGTGTGCACCCTTTCACCATACAGGCACTCCCAGGCAGCCACCCATATATTTAAGTTTGTTCCTTTTCACTGTACACTCACACAGGCATATCCAGGCTGCATCATGCACTCACTCATTAATGCACATTACATTATATACATACATATACACACACTTGCATGCACACACACATTTAAAGAAAATAAATGTTCCTACCTTTAACCCGTTGGTCCAGGAAACGAGTCCTTCAGCTCCCTGCAGTAGCCAGGAATGCTTATTCCCGTCATCTGCAGAGGATAGGGAGGCCCCCGTGTCATGGGGTGTAGGGGAGACCCATTACTTCAAAAAAAATTGGTTTCTTTTTGAAGTCACTCTGACTTCATAAAGAAATCATTTCCGTTAAAGGACCTAACTGGAACAGAAATAATTTTGTTATGAAGGTGGAGTTACTGAAAACATAAACTATGGGCCTCATTATAAGTGTGGCGGTCTGGAAACAAGGGTGCTGGTAAGCTTTCCGGCACCCTTGTTTCCGGACTGTCACACTCAGAGTATGCCTGCTGGGACCACTGCACCCGACAAGTCTGACCCCGGCGGGCGCAGCGGCCCCACTAATCAGACTCATCACAGAAGCACAGGCACCATTAGTGGCAGTGCCGGTGCTTCCGTGAACCCATGGGGACTAATATTTTCCGGCACCTAACTTCCCAGTCCACCAGGATTTATAATGTCCCAGTAGCACCGGGAAGCTAGGTGTCGGAAATGGTATTACGAGTTCGGTGGCGTTTACCGCCGACCTCATAATGAGGCCCTATTTCTTTTTGAAGTCATAGGGCTCCCCGCCCCATGCCTTCGAGGCCACTAGCCTTTAGGCTTCCACGTCATGAGGTGGGGGAGCACTCGGACTTCATAAAGAAATCAAATCTTTTTTTTAGTCACTCAACGTTCATTAAAAACAAATCTGTAAAAAAAAAAATCTTTATGAAGGCAGAGTGACTTTATTTAAAAAATATATATTTTTTTGTCTGAGGGGCCCCTACCAGGACATGGACGGGGCCCCGCACACCACGGGGGGTGCAGGGGCCCCAGTGACGCCAGTGCTTACATGGAAACTGCAGCCTGCCATGCAGGCTGCAGTCGTATTTTACGGCAGTGACACAAATAATCTGGGGGGGGATAAAAGCCATTATATCCCCACCACTTCAAATTGTGGGGGGGATTTGTCCCCCCAGCCCCCACCATGCCCTACGCCCATGGGTAAGGGTACTCTATGAGATATCACTGTGAAAAACATACTGATTGTAATGTTGCCCTCAAACATTTTGCAATGTATTCTGCATCAGGGAGAAATTGTAATGTTAGAACTGAAATGATAAAAGTTTGAAACACTGCACGTTTATAAGAATGTCACTGTCTAATAGTATCCTATGTAGGATTTACTTTCTTTCATTCAAGGGAACTGTTGGTAGGCATACGTTAAACTCTGGACCAGCTCCAAAGGATGATGTAATTGTAGTCGAACTACCAGCATCCCCCTGTAACACAGTACTTGTTTTAGTATGGATGAAAACAGTGAAATGGAACAGAGCCAATGAGATGCAGATAATGTGAGTCTTGGGAGGATAGATCAGGGGCAATGTGCTCGCCTTGGAAGCAAGACGACACGGAGCAACACAGGTTCCATTCCCGGGTCCGCGCTTAGAAACCTCGGGGTATTAAGCACGTTATAATTAACCTATCATATCATATCATAGATCACAATGGTACATATATAGAAAAACCGTTAAATGACACATAGTGTAAATAACCAACAGGATACATACACAATTTCATATTATTTGAAATTCCAAGCATAATACATTCTCATAACTGAAAAGTGAAATAAAATTAGATGACACGCGCTCAAAGTTGTTGTTGACTCCGGAAAAGAAATGGATGCAGAATCTTGCTCCTTCATTTTCAGTGCATTATCAAGAAGTTGTAAAAGGAAAAATTAGATTTGCATTAGATATGTGGGAAGAGCCAACTATCGGTAACATGAACTTCTGCAAGTCTGTAGGGCTAACCATTGGTATACTGGACGTGTCGGTTGTGTCGTCTCTTGCGAGGGTCTGTGCTCCCGTCAGTATGCTCTCCTAAATAAATGGACATGTCAAGCAACCAATTACGAAAAGATTATGCTTCTTTTGAAAGGCACTATGGCATTGTTTTCATTGGTCATAATTACTTTCTATGATGCTCCATAAACCAGGGACAGATGTGTAGTAAATTGTGGTATAGTTAAAAAGTAATATAATTTGGTAAATATGCAATTCATCATCCGGGACTCACCTGAGGCAGCGTGTACATGAATAGAGTTGGAATTGCATTTGGAAGCAATTTACAAATCAATGCTTTTTTGAGTACTGGGATTGGTCATACATATCCGAGGTAAAGTGCAGGCTGCAGATGCAGAATCGATTGGCCCTCAAGTGTCCCAAGAAGACATCCTGGACTCTACTTTCAAGCTCGTCCACCCGAAATCCACAATGTCGAACCCATTCTCTTATTAAATCAATATTCGTCGGGAATTTATGCATGATAGTGCCCTTACTTTTGACATGGCTCCTAGAACAGCAACCGAAAACCATAGAAGCCGGCATTCTTGAGAAATCTGTATACAAAAAGTACACATAATTAGAAATAAAATCTACAGAATGCATGAGATTGATGGCATTAAATCAAAGTTTTCTATGCAATGTTTGTTTTTTGTAGCGTAGTCGAATATATACCGGTGTAACTTTCATACAGAATTAATTGATGTGACGTAAATCGTAACGTGTTACTCGTCCGTTGAATGTACTTTCATGCATCAAAAGTAAACATGCTTATAGACATGGTCCGAGAAAGATGCAATTCTATCACAATTGACACTGATGAAATTTGCTATATATTGAGATCAGAACACTTTAAACAGTAGACAATGGTAAAGACATTGAGATGAAAGAACATACACTACTGGGTACTTTCGTTCCAAATAGATAGACATTTTGAGATCAGAAAGAGATGATTAGTTGACCTGCCCTTACTTTGACTAAAAAACAATTGGATTCAGCAAGCAGGGTAGTTAGTAGCAGGATAACAGGTAGCACGGTCAAGAGTTGACTTCCAGTGCTCAAAGATGTACACAGGTAGCACGATCACGAGTTGACTTCCAGTGCTCACAGATGTTCTCAGGATAACTATCAAGGTGTTTATAAAGAATTAAAAAAGTGGGTGTGTAACTGATGCAGATGGTGTTTGGTACTTTGGCCATTGCCACCCTGCTAGCCCCCATGGGAGGGCACGGCCATAGGTGCAAACCACCATTGATACTGGAGGGGGGGATGGAGGGCGTGCACCAAAGGTTCCAGAACACTGCTGAAGGGAGACACACTTATGTGGATTGCAGAGGCGCGGTCTGCTTCATAGGAGCCTGCCTGGAGACACTGGGTCTGGCTCGGCCATGTAGCAATGGCCCCTGCGCAGAAGATACCTTTGAAGCGTACATGGTGTTTGGCACCTTGGCTGTTCCCACCCTGCCCTGACATTACAAGTGAGCGTGACCTTGATTCACTGAAAAATGTAAATAACTGTTCATTAAGATGACTTTTATTTTATTTTGTTGCTGATGTTGATAGCAGAAATGTATTACAAATTGTATACTTCTGGTTGCAGCACAGTGTGGGAAAATCCCCTGTACTGACCGCTGGGGAATTTGGCTCGAATGGCAACAACACAGGCGGGGATTACTTGTCAAAGCGGTATCCAAGCCTCCAATGAAGCCACCATGTAAAGAACGATAGGCCACGAGCCTGTACCACCTGTGGAAGAGAAACATACAAACTGTATTTAAATGAGCATGATAAGTGTACAATCCTTAGTTGAAAATGCAATCTTGTATCATATGGCATAGTTGCCAGTACAAACGTTACTTCTTGGATCAATCAATGTGGTCTTTAAAGTGTAGACACATTACAAAAGTAAACACCCATGCAATCCATAACATTTGGGGGTCAGAGAAATATTGTTTCTTGGTTGTACGTGAAAGACACATAAAATGACCCCTATGATTTCCCCAAATCACGAGAGATGTATGGAATTGCTAGACTACATTCATTTGGCAGTAATGGATCAAAGTTACGACAATATAGGAGACAAACATGAAATGTTAGTGGCCTAAGTGACATCACATCTAGAGTACACTTACTCGTTACTTGGATTGCGAGGGCGAACTGTTGCATGAAGCTTGTGCATAAGCACCATCATAATCCTCGACACGGATCTTGTGAGGCAGGCTGCCCTGAAGTCATGCAGCTCGGTAACGCATAGCTGCCATGTCTGATCTTCCGATATGTAGACCAATCATCCAGAGTTTTCTTTTCAGCAGCAGTTCTCCTCCTCAGTTGGCATGACCTTCACCAATTGCAGGTACACCAGGTGGAGACGTCTTCCAATGCGACTAGGCTCTGGCTCAGGATCCGGTGATTCGTCCTTCCAACTGTCGTCCGATGCCCTATCGTTTCTGCATCTTTCTCTTTCAACTAATCCCGCCTCGGAATACTCTGGCTCCTACTGGTATAGCTGTATTGTTATCATTATACAACAACATTTAAATCTATAGTAATGCTAGTACTAGTATCTGTTTGCACAGGCTACGAGCAATGAAGATAGCTCAACAGAGCAGAAACAAGTCACTGGATATACAAAAAAATACAGTGAAACGATTGAAAAAGCAACCTGATGTTGTCTGATGAGAAGCGGTCTGTTTATACTTATTGAGGAAAGAGGTGTCCTGCCATTTCCATGGAAACACGTCATTGGCAGTGATGGATCAAAGTTACGACAATATAGGAGACAAACATGAAATGTTAGTGGTCTAAGTGACATCACATCTAGAGTACACTTACTCGTTACTTGGATTGCGAGGGCGAACTGTTGCATGAAGTTTGTGCATAAGCGCCACATTGTGAAATGGGCCGTACGTATCTAGTGATGTCAGCTTCAGGGGCGGGGGATATGAATTAGTGCCGAGAGGGCAGTTCAACTTAGGGCGATGTAGCAACGGATAAGATTAGCACAAGATGGCCGCGCCCCGGTGCCTGATTTTGCATGTGTAAAAGTGAGGAAAAAAGGTACGGTGCATAGGAAATGTTTTTACGATCAATCACAGTTTGCTTAAAACCACTTGCCCAAACGCTCGGGGCAATAATATTTTTTGAGCTCACTATTCCTTTAAAGTCACCAGTAATGATTAGGTCAGGATGCCGAAGTTGAAGATCTGTGATAAAATCAAAAAAGTGTCCAAGGGGGACAGTTAACCACTAAAATGTGTCGATTTAGGTGAGGGGAAACTGTAAGTTAAACCAAAATGGCCTCCATTTGAATAGAATGAACCAAAGGAATAAGGTTAGCCTCCAACCCAGATTTAACAACTGCCATTCCACCCCCTGCCTGGGCTGTTTGGCAGTCACCCTGAAAGATTTTATAAGAATCAGAGAGCAGATGGACTAATGCCGGGCCAGAGGCATCATTTAGCCAGGTCTCTTTAACATATAGCACATCCAGGGCCAGATTTGCTAGTAAGTCGGAGCAGGCAACTGAGTGTTTGCCCAGAGAGCGAGCATTGAGAAGTCCTGGCAATGCTTTCTCTGGGGGATCAGAGACAGAGGTTTTCCAGTCACCAATATAAGGTAGAATTATCTCTGGAGGGGCAAACAACAGCAGTTGCTCTCTTGACCATCTAATGGAACCCTCCAACACACTGTTGGCGTCAGCCCATGGCACGGAGTGCGCACGGACGACTTCGTGCCGCGGAGACCTCGCCCGCTGCGCATCCGGCCACTATCTTTTTTATAAACATAATGGATGTGCAAGGCTCCACCCACTAGGGAAGGACATGAAAAACAGACTGCAGCGCTTTGCCAAAAGCGCTATATAAATAACAATTAGACTATGAGATTAGGTATAGAATTTAGCATGGAGTCCTTGCCTCTCGGCACTGTTGTATCATAACATTAGCACACCATTAGGTAGTAATAGTTCCAGGAAATGACGACTTTCATTAAACATCAAAAAGACAACTCTGCTATCGAACCTCAAAACACACAATACAATTCCAGTTTGCTTTAATATGTCTTTGGCTAGGTTTTTGTGTTTTTAACAATTAAATATATACAAGAGAGATCAAATGGCCAGATCTTAGAGAAATAATGAAAGGTGTATTCTGTCACAATGCAGAAATCTGCCACATGGTAACGATTTCCATACAGTTTTGCACGCGAGGGCTGGATGTCACATATATTTTACTCTCTTGCAAAGGACAAAAGTAATTTCTACTCTCTTGAAATCAGATTTACTCTCAAAGTTTAAAAATGGGGAATAAAATACTCCCACCTCAAAATCTTATCTGGAGCACTGGGTATTTGGGTCAACAACGAGATGGGAAATGATAGACCTGCTGTTGATTACTTAATGTACCGAGATCTCCTACCTGGGAGTGTTTGACCAACAAGCACACAAGGGTCTAAGGAGGGGTACTGTATTTCTGCATGGGGGACCTAAGTTACAACCCACTTCGAGAGCCATGGGACATGCTCCGAAACAAATGCATGCATTGGCTCCGCACAGTAAGGGGCTATCTGTTTGCAACCCGGGAAGCCATAGTAAACTGTTCCAGATTGCACTACGAGAATTACTTTACTAGCGACTATGTGGAGCTGCAATTTCGGGATTTGAAAGTGGTCAGAGGTGAAATGGGCAGTAACGTGAGTCATGGCCGGAAAACAAATGGCACGATTATGATTGGAGTCAAAACCTCATGGCTATTAAATAAAAAAAAGAAAAATCCAAAAAGTGGACCATGGTAAAAAACATTATCACAGATTTAATAAGATAGCAATCCATCTGCTGTTCCCTCTCTCCAGTTCACCTGATGCTAGATTATCTGTGCTAAGAATTAGGCAGCACTGAGATAATACAGACTGGGGCAAAGCGGTTTTGTCCCATTTCATAATTATTTAAAAGCTTTTGCTCTATGGCAAAAATGAATCAGATGGTGTTTAGCTCTTTTTATGCTCAATAACAAGACATTTGTTTACTACATGTATTTTTATGGCATCCAGCAAACCTATTTTTAAAATTAATTCTGCTTCATTTTTTTCTACTAAAAACATTTGAGCTAATATGCAGGTTTTAACACAGTTAGGCAAACCTCTTGCCTTCTGAGCAAGTTATTTTTACAGTAACTCACTTGCAATGATCACAGAAAGCAGCCGTAAGAGATTACTTCTGTGTATGCATCTCAAGGCACTAAATAAGGAAACAATGCACACGAGACAATAGCCGGTGCAGCAGAAACAGAACAGTCACCGTCTATTGAAACAGGACCAACACACTAACAAAAAATATGTCTCCATGGATAGTACAGCGGCACTACAAAGGAAAGGCATAGAAAATGCCTAGCAGAACATCCGGCATCCAAACTCTGTATTGTATTGTACTGTAGTTGTCATTTATATAGCGTCTTTTACCATTATTATAGTCTCAATGTGCTGGTATTGGGAATGCCCACGGTTGGACCAACAGAGTGTTGGAAGTCATGGAGTGGGATTAGAATGCATGTTTGCATTTGGCCAAATAAGACTTAGCAGTGCTGGCAGAGATCCGGTAGAGCGCAACTCATGCGGTCAAGCATGTGGATGGGTGCTGCGAGGAGTTAGGAGATGGCTTGACTTCTAGAGACAAGCTATGTGTTCAATGTGCCGAATCTGTCATAGGTCTTCACTGCATTCTGATGTCAAGAGGTGTTGAGGCGTAGTCTGGTGCATGTAAGCAGAGATTTATGTGAACAGCATGACCAAATGTTGTCCTAGTCCTTGCTGTATTCTGAAGTGTGCAGGTTGTCATGGCTGCGACAAGTGTCCACCGGAGTGGTGCATTATACATACCTAGCCGATTCAGTGGTAATTTGTTGTTCGTGCCCTCAATCAGGTATTGGCTTCTTCTCTCGATTCTTGCGGCTGTGATAAAACAGACAGTGACAGTCTATGCTCCAACTATTTGCAACAAGAGGAGCACGGGGTGCACACTGTTTCTTCTAGGCAGATAGCATGGTGAGTCTACCACAATATCGTGCACTTACTGAACCTTTCCGGTTGTTACCATTACCATAGTTCGCCCATCCTATAGTTCATACATGAGCAATACCTGCCCATCCCTCAAGTCCTTCCTGTGCGATTCTGGGGCTATTTCTTGATTGCCCTCCTGGAGTAATGCACGAGAGACCCCCACCTAGCCTTATGGCACGAGTCAAGGCCATGGTTCATATTCCTCCCATGACAATTCCCTGCAGTGCCTCCCAATCTATCCAACTGCGAAGGTGTTGATTCTATCACAACTACTTTGAGTGTGATTTGCATGTTTTCTCATACATGCCAGCTGCAGTGTGTAATCAGTCCTGTGACTTTTCATATTTGAAGGGCTGTGTTTCCACTAGTGGTGCTTGTGGGTGTGTTGGAGTTTCCTGAGCTGGCGTGCTGGGACGCCGAGAGAGTTGGCATAGTCTAGGTGTGAGGTGATAATAGCCAGTATTGCAGAGACACTTTGAGGATAGGAGATGTAGGGAAAGATACGTTTTTGGATCCGAAAGTGGAAGTGGCAGGTTCTGGATGCAGAGTTGATGTGTTTGGATAGCGATAGGTCTGCGTCTATGGTGCATCCAAGATTTTTAACAGAGGTGGAGGTGGCAGGTTGGTCTCTCGGAGCTACTGGCCATGGTAAAGGTTAGGTAATCAGAGCAGTTTTACAGAATATTAAGATTTCTGATTTGCCCAAGGTTGAGGATTAGGTGGTTGGTCATCATCCATAGGTCGATGTACGAGAGGCAAGAGGCAAGGTCGGAAAGTGGAATTTTTAAGATGATCTGGGTGTCATCTGCATAATTGTAGCAGAAAGGTTGTGGGAGAAGTTGACAGCTGGCAGTGGACATAGGTAGAGGTTGAAGAGGAGGGGTGAAACGGAGGCTCCTTATGGCACCCCTTTTGAGACAGGGCGGGGGTGAAGGATAAAGGTGGGAGGAGAGTGATTTACGAGTGAGTGGAAATAAAAGAAGTGATCCAATTAAGAGCAGTCTTTGAAGCCTAGGGTGAGGAGCCGGTTCCTGAGTATTTTGTGGTTGATGGTATCAAAGCTGCAGATAGATCCAGGAGGATAAGTGCAGCACACCCGTCTGAATCTGCAGTTCTTTTTAGGTAATCCCTAATGGAGACCAGAGAGGATTCTGTTCCACAGAGGGGTCAGAACCCTGATTGGGCTGGGTCAAGAAGTCTAGTAGCTTATTTGAAGAGTCCAAGTTACTTATATGCTGCATGTTCAATTATTTTAGCAATGAAGTGGGAGTTGCAGTTTTGGTGGTAGCTTGATGGGAAGAATGGGTCGAGGCTGGGTTTCCTGGACAAAGGAATTGCATAAGCATAAGCACAAGTTAGGGCAAGAACACAAACCTTCACAGAAATATCCTGGGACATGTGATGAATCTTCACTATTCGTCCCTTTTCCCCAGAGGGGAGCCACCCCTTTTGAGGCTAGGGAGGTGAGCCCACTCAGCAAGACCCTCCCTAGGGTCTGGACAAGTGGCACCTCACTGGGAATGACTCACCTCTCGGGCAAAAGGACTGTCATTCCTGCAAGGAACTCCCTTCCCTGAACATGCTATCCGCCTACATGAGAATCGGAAATACTGTTGTTAATCCTGTTTTGGATTTACCAAATAGTGACATTTCTTCAATTTCTTTGACATCAGGTAATGCTGGATTCCACATGGTTGTAGACCCTCCTGAATGGAACAAATTCCATAGAACGGGGTATTTCATTCTCAGTAGAGGGGCTCCCTCACTCCTTTTGTACTTTGTACTAATTTGGGTTCTCACCCTAAGTAACCAAGGGTCATCCAGACGTGGACCCCTTGCTCACTGTGCCTTTGAAAGACTCATCTTCACCTCACTCAGGAGGCCCAACAAGGCCAAAGGATGCAAGATGATGCTACTCAGAAGCAAGCCTCTGATAGGAAGACGTCCTGGATGGGTGAAACCACACTAAACCGCAGAGCCAGCAGTAGCGTGGGGCGTGAACGAGCCGCTCGCAAAACGCCAGAAGGCTGGCACCCTGACCAGCAAAGAATCCTGGGTTGAGAAGGAGACAGGGACTGTAAAGTAACCGTCTTACCTGGTGGTTACCAAACTGTTGTGGACCTGGGGCCTGTCAACCGATGTCGAAGCCAGACTGCAGAGGAGAGGGGTGATCCTGAGCTCCGCACGGGAGGTGGATTAGCTGACAAGCAGCAGAAGGGAGGCGAACTCTCCCAAAGCGGTAAGACCATTGAGAGGGACGAACAGTGATAATCGAGGATGGGAAAGCCACAAGGGTTATTGGAGCCTAAATAATCCAAATAAAGATAAAGCACGCCTATAAGTGGGCGATAGAGCTTTGGAGAACCCTAAAATCTAGAGACTTTCTAGGCTCAGAGAGCCACAAGGGTTACGGGAGCCAGATAAATCTGAATAGAGATAAAGCAAGCATATCAGAGAGCCATAGGGCTTTGGAGAGTCCTGAGAAAATGAGAAACAGTAATATTGAAGTCTGGGAAAGCCACAAGGTTTATGGGAGCCAAGAAAACCCGAACGGGAAGACGACTCACCAAGGCTCCTCTGATGTAAGCCTGACCGAAGGCCAGAAGACTTTGCTGAGCCATTGCACCACAAAAGATAACAAGTTGAACTGGAGAGAGCGAGTACCTAGAGGGTTTCAATTATTAAGCACCAACCCAGAACACTATAAATCACAGATGTCTTTTTCCTATATACAAAAACCAAATGTGGCACTTAAGAAGGAAGTGTATATGTTAGGAGTGCCGTGACTAGCCCAACTGTTAAACAATTGTGTGTTTTAAATTGTGTTTTATATGTAATGCTGCGGAACAAATGTTGGTATGTTTTAGGTTTCCATTGTGCTCTTCCTTCGAATCTTTTATTTTGATATTGTAATGAATCTTCTTTTGTATTTATGCTCTGGTAATTTTATGGTTAGTATACCGAAATAAATAGTGTTTACTACTACTATTAGCACTGTAAAGTAACAAGTAAGACACAAAGGTATCATATCAAGAAAACTTTTCTTCCTGGAAAGAGGGAACCATGTGAATTAAAGGGATGGTCTAGTAAACATTTTTATTTAAAAAATAGATAGGCAACATAAAAAAAAAATACTAGCATTCTCCGTTTTAAAACTTCCTATGTAAAATTTTGAGCTATTCAAGCTCAAAAATCGCAAAAGCAAGCACATGGGCGCATCCATTTTGTGAAATGGAGGCCCTCCTGTGCTGGCTTTTGCTTTTGCGGCACTAATGAAGGAAAAGCCAGCCAGCTGTAGTAAACAAAGGCTACCGCTGGGTGGCTTTCCCTTCATTAGTGCTGTAGGCGGAGGACGGGGACCGGAGACAAGAGCAGGAAAGCTGCAGCTGAATCTCGGTAAGTGCTATTTATTTTTTGTAAAGAAATAAGCACTAGCTGCGTTTTTTCTTCTAAGTTTTCCGGGCTGGAGGAGCTAAATGGATGCGCCCATGTGCTTGCTTTTGCGAATTTTGAGCTTGAATAGCTCAAAATTTTACATAGGAAGTTTTAAAACGGAGAATGCTAGTATTTTTTTTATGTTGCCTATCTATTTTTTAAATAAAATTTTTTACTAGACCATCCCTTTAAGACTTGGCATACAAAACCTGAAGAGGGGTTGAGAACTGTATTGAACAGTATCATGAACAATTGATGAACTTTGAACTGGAGAAAGAGATCCAAGTGATTGGGCCAGGCAGAGGCCGAAGACTGGAGGCTTTTGCTCCAGCCTCCTATTTTTCAGTTATATTTTTCTTAAGTGGTAAGGACTCATTAGAGGATTTGGACTAAGGACTATTTCTTTGGAGCACCCTTTTTTTTTAGTTTCTTAGGTAGTGAGCTTCCCTCATAAGATTAGGATTTGGTAGGCATTTTCTCTTTATTCAAATAAAAAATCTATAACGTAACTGGCACATTTTAGTCCAAGTCCTTCTTCTGGTTCGCCACAAACAGATCAGTACATTTAAGGTTCCAGACAGACAGTGAGGAGCAACAGAATAAGTAAGCAGGTGGTTTACTATAAACAAGGGAAATGTAGACAGGAACTGCTGACTTGAAACTGTGGACTGGAGAGGTGGAACAGAGGACTGGACTAAAGACTGGAAATAAGTAAGTAAGGGCAGAACCTCTGGGCTAGAATCAAGGAAACAGCAGACAAACGCTGGACTAGGTTCGAGGATATATTGGCTAACACCCTGAATGAGAATCGTGGGAAGCTTTGGTCTGAAACTCTGGACTTGAGTCAAGAACACTCTGAAGAGAAAGGGGTTGCAGGCAATGAACAAGACGACAGTGGACAGAGAGCCAGGGCTTTCAGACAGCGAGCAAAGGGCTGCATGCTGTCAGAGGAGCCTGCAGACACAATAGCAAAGTTCTTGCAGGCAGAGTAGGAAAGGAACTGCAGACTGAGAGCACTGTGGCTGAAGGCAAAGAGCACAGGGTCACAAAGCACAGAGATGCAGGTAGGGAACACGAGCAAGGGCAGGTCCTGGTTGTGTCAGGCAACATGGCTCATGGGAACTCACAGTTCAAAGCAAAGTGATATGAAAAAATGCTTAGTGCAAGAAAAAAAGAGCTCCTCCAGGTAGTTGCTTAAGTAATACTCTGGGCATTAGCTGCGGTCTGAAGCACCTCACCTGCTAGAAATCTGCCTCCTCCCTCTCTGAATATTGGAAAACAAAAGCATAGCATGCTAATTTGGCTGCTGGGATTTATTATCATTATTATTATTATTATTATTATTATTTTTACTGTGCATAATTCAGTTTACATAGCAAACTTTTATCACACTTTCTCCTCCGTTTCATGACCGACTCAATGTTCTTAGTCCAACTAAAAAAGTGTCAATTTTATCCCTCTTTTCTCCTGCATCTTTCTATTTTTTTACTTGTTTTCTTCTTCTGACTCTTTATCTTTATCTGTCACTATTTTCTCCAAGAAGTTTATTCCCGCACAGGTAAATCTGTGCTTGTTTCCTTGGATGAAGTAACCCCATCTTTCATCATTGCTTCTGTGTGTCATTGATGACATCTGACTTTTCAACATTTGGTTTTTCTTTTATTATTGCTCTACAATTCACAAGAAGATGGAATGGTGTCTCCTGTTGGTTGTTTTCCATGCAAAATCTACAGCGTCCTTCATTCGTTCCTCTGCCTCCTGTTCTGTTTTTATATTCGTTAGTCGGATAGACTCCTAATCAGATTTTCATCAGTTTGCCTCTGTGGATGTTTGAAGGGAATCTCAACAAGTAGTCAGGTAGCACGTTTCTTTTCCGATGCTCCCCAGCCATGTTCTTTATGTTCTTCAACTTCATTTTAGATTCTCTGGTTGAGATCCAATCTTGTCTAAAAAGGTTTTCTTTTACTTTGTTGGGATTTGTCACCAGTTATTCTTCTGAAGATTCCAATTCTGACTCCATTAAATTGAGTTGTTACCCTGGCCTTTCTTTTCCAGGATTGTATAGCCCTCTTCCGGCTCTCTTTACTGATTTTTCTTAACAGGCCTAGTGATTTCCATTTCATGGTGGCTTCTAAGGACTCTAGCCCAAGCTCGGATCTTATTGATACGATCGGGGTGTTTCTTGGTAGCTTCAATAGTGGTTTCCAAAAACCACTTTCCAACTTGGGCCAGATTTTGTGAGAAAGATTCACTCCTGCATGTTAGCGAGGGTAGTACTTTTTGGACGTAAAACATTCTGTCTGGCAACAGGGAGAATTTACCGAATCTACCATTCACGACTCTTCCTTGCGCTTTTAGATTTTTAACTTTTGCGATCCAGACGTCTTCCCATTTTTTTTCCACTCTCGAGATGTTGATTCCAACTCCCAAGTATCTTATCTCGGGTACTAGTTCCAGATTTTCTCCTCCTATAGCCCATTTAAATGTTGTCATCGCTGCGTTGTCCTTAGCACTCACGGTCCTGATCTTCGATTTTTCCATGTTAATCATCAAGTCGTTCTTTGACATGTATTTTTGCAAGTTGGTTAGAAGTCGCTGTAGTCCAGTTCTTGTTTCGTCCATTAGAACTATGTCATCAGCGTAACATATTATCACCACTTCCTGATTGTTTATTTTCGGACTGAAATGTCTTGTGTTTGCTGTTATTTCCGGTAGATCAGCGATATACAATTTAAATAGCATGGCTGCGAGCGGACAGCCTTGTTTTACGCCCTTCTTTATTTCAACGTTTGCTGTCAGATCTCCATCTTCACTCGGACGAATTTGTGTTGTCGTGTTTTGATGTAGCACCCTTATAAGTTTCAGTAGCTCTTCAGGACAATTCCACTTTTTTAGCTTTTCCCATAGCTTCCTTCTATTGAGGGAGTCAAACGCTTGACTTAAGTCAATGAATGCTAGATGTAATTCCCTTTTTAAATGCAAGTGCATTTGTTTTTAACATTGTCAAAATGAAAAGATTTAGATCTGTGCTTGTTCTCTTCATGAACCCTGATTGTCTGGGATCTATCATGTTGTTTGTTTCTGCCCACCTTGATAAGTTCTTCTGTAGGTCTGCGGCAAATAGCTTTCCTGTTGTTGCTAACAGCTATATCAGCCGATAGTTGGTCGGCATGTCAAGTTGACCTTTTTTATAGATTGGGACAGTTATACTTTTATTCCAGATTTCAGGTATCTTTCTTTGCGTTTCAATTGTTTTGTACAGTTTGTTTATTATTGTCGCCCATGATTTTGCATCTTTTTTCAAATGGATGTTCAATACGCCGTCTGGCCCGGCAGCAGAGGAATCTTTCAATTTCCGAATTGCGATCTCTATTTCCTCCTCGTCCATCATTACCATCCAGGCGTGCTCAGTTATCGCATCTGGGAGATCCATTTCTTCTCTCTGTCCTGTGAACACTTCGGTGTAGTGCTTTATCCATTCCTGTTCGGAGACACCACCAATTAACCTGTTTTGTTGGTTCAATGTACAGTTGTTAATCAGGTCCCATGTTTCTCTTGTGTTTGTCCCCTGCAGAGTCTTTAGCATTCCCTCCCCATGTTTTGTTGTCTTCTGTATCTGAACTCAATTAGCCAGTTTTTATATTGGCTTTGACTTTTCTTGATGTTCCTTTGTCTTTCTTCGCTCAAGTCTTTTTTCTTTTCTTAAATTCATTTATTTCTTTTCTTAATTGTTTTCTTCTTTCCACCAGTTCACAACTGTATGTGTCTAAAGGTATTAGTGCTTCATGTTTTAGCCCCGACTTCTTTATAGTATATGCCTCCAGCAGTGTTTCATAGTTTAGATGTCCCGTCTGAATATTGCCCGTCTCATTAAGTTGACCTTTCAATGCTAATATGTCTTTCTTTGTCAGCCTTAATCGGTTGATAGACGGATTCAGATCCGGTTTATGGATTTTCACTTTAACTTCTTGTGTGGTTTTTGACTTTTCCTTGCTCCACCAAGTTGTTTTCAGAATATTGTGATCACTGTCCTTCTGTTCCACAATTTCAAAGCTTTTTATTTCTCTTAATATGGTCGAGGATACCCATATGTAATCAATTGTAGATGACACTTGGCCATTTGACCACGTATGTATGAGCTCCGGGAATATCCCTCGTTGTTTGACCATTTAACATGTGCAGGTTAAATCCTTTTGCCATTTGCACCCATCCAGCTGCGTTTGTTGTTCCTAAACTTAATGCTTGCAGTCGTGAGGTGCCGTTTGCTTTTAAGTATTTTATGTTGAAATCACAGCACATAATTATTTGAGTTTGCGGATTCTTTTCCAACCTGTCAAATATTGTTTCTGTTATTATTTCCAAAAAGTGATCAGTGTTATTCCTACTGGATTCCCGTATAAATGTATCACCAATGTGGTTGTTGTTACCTCTTTTTTATTATCACTTTTGTCTTCTAGTAGTGTCCCTTGTACAAAGTTGGTTGAATTGCCTTTATCTATTATTCGCCATCCATTACCCTTTCTTATGAGGGTGATTAGCCCTGCTGATGGCCTCCCCTCACGTCCTTTTTTTGCTGGATTTATACAGATCTCAAATTTCCTGCATACTGGGAGTTCACTCATCCAGGTCTCTTGTAGGCATATTATTGTAGCAATGCTTAATTGGGGGTTTTCTTTGCTCATCAGGTGTTTGAAACCCCTTGTGTTCCATGAGATCACTGTCTCCCCTGTTGTTGATGCATTCTTTTTTTGGTATTGTCGATCCCCTTCTCTCGATAGAGAACTTGACAGCCATTGCCAGTCTTCTTGGAGCTATACGTCTCTCTTCAGACTGACTTTTCTGTTTCCATTTTTGACCTCTTTTTCTTACCTCTTCTCTTTCCTCATCTCTCGGCTTCAGGTTACAATTTGCCACTGTTATTTTGAAGTTTTCTTTCTGATGTTTTTCTGCCGCTTTTTTTGTAGCCTGTGGAACCTTTGTCGTCCTTCTCTGTTCTTGTAATGCTCACCTGGCTCCCACGGAGGCACTGGTCTGGTCTGGGTTGCTGTGGCCTCTTCAAGCGTGAGGCGCAGTCGGACCACCGATTGAACAGGACCCCCAAATCTTGCTTGTCAGGCCTGTAGGATTATCCTTCTGCAGATGAGAAAGGGGATTAACTGTCTGCCGAATAGTGTGCTTGCTCCCCCCTTCCCCCCTTCGTTCCTCTCCGATTCCTCCAAAACCCCCGGTTTAAGCTCACCTTATGGTTTGGAAGGATGAACTCTCCATCCTGCTTCTGGTGCAGGGGCGCGCGTTCGTCCAGTTACTTCACTGGTTTTCAGAATAGCGCTGGCACATCCACTTGACTTTTCTGAGCAATACGCAGTAAGTATGAAGATGCAAAAGTTCAAGTGTGAGCCTCCTTTTATGTTGTCTTTTCTGTCCTTTATTTCAGGTGCAGAACAAAGGCGATGCGTTGAGGGGTTAAATTGCCGGTGGTAAAATCAGGTGAGTTAGTGATGAGGGCGACCCCTCTAAATGTCTTTATAATTCCCCAGTAGTCTTTTGTCCTTTCCCCATAGGGGCCGGGGTGCGGTACCTGCCAAAGATGCGGCGCTGACCCGAGATGTGGAATGATTCACCAAGAAAAGCCGGTAAGTAATATGGCTAAAAATGTCCTTTGCCCATAGGGGCCGGGGTGCGGTACCTGCCAAAGATGCGGCGCCGACCCGAGATGTGGAATGGGTTCACCAAGAAAAGCCGGTAAGTAATATGGCTGAAAATTCGGCTTTCCTCTTGTGTTCCCTTGCTCACCTTTTGTCTCTTCTTCTCTCCCCTAGGTGCAGAGATGTGGCGACCGGTGCTGAGAGCCGCGATGGAGCCGGCGGCGTCTCAGGAACAGGTGAGTGAAGCGCGGCGCTGCAGCGAGCAACGCTGTGTTTTTAAATGGAAGTCTTCCTTCAGGAATGCTGGCGTGAAGATTCCGGATGCAGGTAAGAAGGTTGAATAAGTTCTTGGTTTTCACCTTTCTCTTCTCTTATTCCCTTACAGGTGTTCCAGGTTCGAGGCGGGCGTGGCTGGAGTCCAGGTGCAGGAGCAGACACGGTGAGCGTTCAGCTGCTGGGATGCAGAACAACGCGAAGCACGTGTGGCTGTCCGGGCGTGGCTTAAATAGCTTTGGAAGAAGTTCCAGATGAGTATTCTTCCACAGCCCCACCCAAGTAACAAAATAGTTCCATCAGAAAAATAGTTCCTCCTAAGCCTCATTTGGCTTGGTTCTTCATGCAGCATGGTCTGCATCAAGTGAGTGTGCAGCATGGTCTGCTTCAAGTAAGTGCACCAAACACTTCCCCTTATGAGCCTGGCGCTTATGGCGCCAGGACTGATGTCCAACATGAGCGTGGCGCCAACGGCGCCAGGACAGAGTCCAAAGAGCCCCTATAAAGGGCCGCTGGGCTTTTACCCGGGGGCGTGATGCCTGCTCCCGGGGGTGCTGGGCCTGGCCTGGTGCTCCGGGGGTAGGCATCATGACAGCACTCCACCCCCAAGGCCCCTCCCAAGGTCTTTTCCCCAGGAGGTTTCGGTTTGTTCGGGAAATTCCGATGGAACCTTTTTACTAGCCGAGGTGCATGTACGTGGTCGCTGGGTTCCCAAGATCTTTCCTGAGGCCCGTACCCCTTCCAATCAATTAGATAGAAAAGTTTTGATTTTGAGATCTTAGAGTCCAAAATGTTCTTCACCTCGAATTCAGGCTCCCCATCTATCTGGACTGGTTGGGTGGCTTTATTAATCTGGTTCCTGGTTGCACTGGTTTCAAAAGCGACACATGAAAAACGGGATGAATCTGCATGTTAGCTGGTAGATCTAGCTTGACTGCCACTGGGTTAATTATAGCTTTGATCGAGTAAGGGCCTAAATACCTTGTATTAAAAGTCCAAGGTCCCTTGAGCGATAAGTGTTTGGTAGCCAACCATACTTGATCCCCTATTTGGTATGGAGGCGCCTCCTTTCGATGCAGATCCGCATTCTTTTTGTATTTCCCTTTCGCATGTTGTAAGTGTGCGGTAGCAACCTTGAAGGCTTGAGTAATCGTAGAATGCAAATGGTCCACTGCGGGCATTTTGAGGCTCAAAGGTGAGTCCAAGTCTGAAGTACGAGGGTGATGTCCATATAGGGTATAAAAGGGGCTCTGACCAGTTCCAGAGTGTATCGAGTTATTGTATGCATATTCAGCCACCCATAAAATATCCTTCCAATTACCCTCCGATTGGTGCAACATACACCGTAGATATTGTTCAAGGGTATGGTTCGTTCTCTCTGTTTGACCATCGGTCTGTGGGTTGTGGCTGGTTGAGAGTCTTACGTCGATTTGTGCCAGTTGACAACACTTTTTCCAAAAATGAGAAATAAACTGGCTTCCCCGATTGGAGATTAGTATGGACGGGAATCCATGCAGACGGATGATATTTTCTAGGAATTCCTTGGCAAGAACAAAAGCTGAAGGTAATCCTTTCAACGGAATAAAATGGGCCATCTTGGAAAATAAATCCACCACAACCAGAATAGTATTGTATCCATTACAAGAGGGCAAGTCCGTGATAAAATCCAGTGACAAGGTGTTCCAAGGTGCTGGTGGAATGTCTAAGGGTTGAAGAAGACCGGCAGGTTTTGTTTTTTTACCTTTGTTTTGGGCGCAAACTCCACAAGACATCACAAAAGATTTAATATCCTTTCGCCAGGACGGCCACCAGAATTGTCGTTTAATTTTTTCCTCTGTTTTGGCAATGCCAGGATGTCCTTCCATTAGAGTATCATGATGATGGGAAATAACCAGTGCTTGCAATTCCTTTTCTGGCAAAAATAAACGTCCTTGGAAGTAAGGTAAGCCATCGTTGATTGAAAAGGCAGATCCCCTCTTGATCCAATCCTGCAAGGCTGAAGATTCCAGGAATAGTTTTACCCGTGCTTGAATGTCTTCAAGGGTTTGTAAAGTGGTTATCCCCTAGATTCTTTGTTCGGGAATTATCTGCACAGGTTCTGAGTTTGTGTCCATCTCTCCCATTCCAATTCGAGATAGCACGTCCGCTTTGCCATTCTTACAGCCAGGACGGTAGGTGATTACAAAATTGAACTCAGCAAAGAATAAAGCCCATCGGAGCTGTCGTGAAGACTGAGCCTTGGCAGTTTTTAAATATTGTAAATTTCGGTGATCAGTGATCACGGTGATGGTATGCCTGGCGCCAAGAAGATAATGCCGCCAAGCCTTAAAGGCGGACTTAATGGCTAATAATTCCTTATCGGTGATTGTATAATTTATCTCCGGCTGCAAGAAATTTCTGGACCAAAATGCTACGGGGTGCAGTTGGTTGGTTTCGGGGTCTCTCTGAGACAGGACAGCTCCCATGGCTAAGCTGGATGCGTCGGTTTCAACTATATATGGGAGATCAGGACGTGGGTGTTTCAAAATAGGTGCGGACGTAAATTTAGCTTTTAATTCCTGAAAGGCCTGTTCAGCTTCTTCAGTCCATTCAAAACGTTTATTCTTCCGCAAGAGTGCAGTGATGGGTTGCACCACCCGTGAAAATTCCGGGATAAACCTGCGATAAAAATTGGCAAAACCAAGCATGCTTTGGACACCTTTCACCGAACTAGGTGATGGCCATTTGAGGATGGCATCCACTTTCCGTGAGTCCATTCGGACCCCTTTAGGTGTCAGGATGAATCCAAGAAACTCAACCTCGGTGGTATGGAAAATGCATTTTTCCAGCTTTGCGAACAGTTTGTGCTGGCGCAATTTCTCAAGGACGGCCCTGACATGTTTTCTGTGATCAGATTCCGAAGAGGAGTACACCAGAATGTCATCGATATACACGACAACACAGACATCGATGAGTTCCCGAAGGACATCATTCATGAAGAATTGGAAGGCAGCAGGCGCGTTGCACAACCCGAAAGGCATCACCTGGTATTCGAATAGTCCATATTTTGTACGGAAGGCCGTTTTCCATTCGTCGCCTTCTTTTACTCGTACCAGATAATAAGCCCCCCGGAGATCTAATTTGGTGTATATGCAAGCGTCCTTCACCTGGTCAAGGAGTTCAGGGATCAAAGGCAGAGGGTAACGATTTTTAACAGTTATCTGGTTCAATGCGCGGTAATCGATACATGTTCTAAGGTCGCCTTCTTTTTTTGGCACGAAGAACGAAGAAGCCGAGACTTTGATGGGCGAATGAAACCATTGGCTAGGTATTGGTCTAAATATTGTCTCAAATGCAGATTCTCCAGCTCAGTAAGGGCATAAATCCTGCTACAAGGGGGTTGTGCACCGGGCACCAGATCGATTTGGCAATCATACGATCTGTGAGGAGGTAAAGTGTTGGCCTGTTCCTTTTGGAAGACGTCCTGAAAGTCTTGGTATTCCGGAGGTAGTTGCATGGAGACAGAGGTTACTGATGCTAGACTGATCTTCAGATTTTCTGGGTAGCAGGTTCGTGCACACTCCGGAAAGGTTATTCTCTACGCTCGCCAATCAATTCGAGGATTATGTGTCTCTAACCAAGGGATTCCGAGAATAACCTGAAACTGTGGAGCCTTGATTACATCAAACACAACTGCCTCCCGATGGCCGTCCGGACCTACAAGTGTCACCTCAGCTGTGGAATGTGTTACCGGTCCCGAGGCAATTTCGGTTCCATCAACTGTGGTGATGACATCTTTGCTGGTTTTAAGACGCAGGGGAACGTTGTTAGGGAGAATTCTCTGTTTAGGCTGAATTTCCCTACCTAGTGAGTCCCCCAGCAGCTTTGCTGGATTCCTGGGGTTTCTTTTTTTCTCCTGCCAAGAGTGAGACTCTTTTACCCTCACCCTTGGACATATTGAAGAGTGTTTTCTTGGTTAAACCTTGTGTTGAATGGGCTATGGGGTCTTTTACTCCATAGGGCCTCATGTATTTTTGTGATGTGGGTTACACAGCACCCTCTGTGCCGTGACCCAGGGGTGTCCTAGGGACTCCCCAACATAGACTCCATACCCTGGGACTGACTACTGTCTCCCAGGGCATGTAAAGTCACCAAAGACTTTGCTAGTCTTGAATCCTGAACAGAACCAGTACAAACCATCATATTGTGGACGTACTGGCTGGGGCAATTCGATTGCCCCAGGGTCTGTTAGTCGAGGGGGCACGTCTCCGTCCCCCCTGATCGAGTTTTGGCTGGTGGCAGTGGAAACTACTTTTTATATTCGACCGCGAATATTTCCCTATGGGATTTCCCATTGTTTTAGGCTAACACATTTAATTATTTATTTACGGTAGCCTTAAACATACCGCCGGTTTATATATTTATTTTTATAACTCCGGTTGGGACTTTTTGCCAAAACTTGATGCTAAAATGGCGTTGGTGTTCGCCTCTGTAACTCTGACCCAAAGTGGAGCCCTTTGTCCCACTTTTGGCGGGCTTCCCCACAGAAGCCCTCCAAAGTGGTGCCACTCTGTCTGGGGTACTTAGGAGGGGTGGAGGGGGATTTAGGCACCCTGGACTGAGTTACCTTGGTAACTCAAGTCGCACTCCGTCCTGATTGGCCCAAGTGGTGAGCCGGTCGGCTCACCACTTAGCATGTTTGAGTGACAGCTAGGCTGGGTGAATGGGGGTTTGCTGCATAAAAGCAGGGCTTTGGGGACTGGAACTTTAGAAGTCGCCACAGGACCAAGAATCCGACGAGGGAAGAGCTGAGCCGACCTGCTTCGACGACACCACCCGGTGGAGCCCTGCTGAACCGTCTCACCACTTTTCCCGACGACCGAGGAGAACTCTTAACGGAGTGGCTCCTTCCCTTGACTGGTGGGGACAACCAGTTTTCACCTTCTTTTCGCTTCTCGAGGTATCTCGTGGCCGCCTTGCCAGTGCCAAGCACCCCGGCAACCGGAACCCCACCACTTTTACCCCAACCACGAAAGTCGGTACAACCCTTTGACCGGAGGACTCCGCGGCTGGTTTCTTCCCGGGCAGTGCAACGACCTTCTTCTTCTGCTCTTCTGCGAGAACTTCTTCTCTCCTGACCGACGTCGAGCCTTGCTGCCACTGCCTGGAACAACTGCCACCGCTGGAGGATCCTTTCCGCTTAAGGTACCGTGTTCCGCCTGGCTTCCCTTGCTACCGACTGTACGGGGTAGATTTAGCCCCCGGCTTTCGAACCTGGGAGTGCCTGGGACACCCTGGCTAAACTTTTTAAGCCACTCTAAACTCTTTCTAACTCTTTGCAAGACTTTGAATCCTTAACAACAGTGTGATCTTGGGCACATTTTCGCTCCGGCTACTCTAAGAGTGGGCCCTGCCTAGTGACTTTTGCTCACCTGGGACTTTGTGCTTCTTTGAGTCTATTGCAAGTGTTCTGGACCTTAGAGTGGTGTGTTTAACCCATTCCTGTTTCTTTTTACCCCTTTCTTGAACCTACTAGAGTGTCATCTAACGTTAAGCGCTCACCTCTGTTTTAATTATGTGGTGTTAACTTAGAGTTGTCTAGATAGGAGTAAGGGTTGGAACTGCTTTCATTATAACTGTGTTTGAAGTGTTTTTACTATATTTTGCTAGAGTGATTTCAACTTATGTGTGTTTTATAAATAAATAACTATATACTTTTGAAACCAAGCTCTGGTCAGTGTTTGCTTGTACTATTGTGTCTGGGTACATATTGTGTATACTTTGCATACTGCCTAACTCTTCTTGAGGGAAGTCTGACTGCTCAGCCACAGCTACCAGGTAAATCTGGGTGGTGCAGACTGCTACCAAGTGGGTTTACTGCTATACCTGTAGTCTTAAATCTTTTGCAGTGTTCCCCAAGGGAACTGCACAGGTTTCTGCCTAACACTGGTGTACAGCGGTGGGATTTGTATTGAGTATACATTTTATTGTGCTTTAGATACCTTAGTGCAACTAACCACAAAGCTTAGCACTGTAAAAAGTAATCCTCTAACATGTCAGTTATAGAAAGCTATAGTCAAGAGTCCCTTGCAGCCAAAACTGCTGATTGTTTAAGAGTGCTCTGTAAACATAAGGATCTCCTGACTAAGGGCAAGAAAATGGAGCTGATTGAAAGATTGTTGGCTAACCAAAGTCTGGGTGATGGTTCAGAGGAACCTACCACTCCAGCAACTGTAGATGACAGTATTGAAGTTAACATGGAGCAAAATGTTGATGATTCTGAGGAAGAGTCAGAAGAGGAGGGTGAGGCTGTTGTAACTGTCCCCCCTAGGCCTCTGCCTGCTCTACCTGCTGTACCTACTGGACCTTTACCAGGTCCCACATTTAGTCCTCAGTACTTTGAACTGGAGAAAATGAAGCTAGAATTGGAGTATAAGAAACTTAATGCTCAAACTGACAAAGAACTAAGGCTAAGGGAAATGGAGCTCAAGTATGACTTAGAAATGAAGAAATTATCTGTTGAGAATGCTTCTCTCTCTAGCTCCTCTAGAAGTTCCAGTCCTAAAAGACCCCGGATGCCTAAAGAATTGGTTGGTATGTATGAGCCTAAATTGGATGTGTTGGATTGGTTGTCTCTGTTTGAATATAATCATGGGCTCCAGAACATCACAGGAAATGACTTACTCACCTGGTTGTTCTCTAGGCTTCCCCCTGTTGCAACTGATGTGGTAATGGAGATGGGGGAGGAGGATAGGAAGGACTATGAATGTGTGAAACTAGCTTTGATAGCTAGGTTTGGGAAGACCCCTTCCCAGTATCTTAAGAGGTTTAGGAGCCTCAAAAAGCATGATGGTACCCCTTGGGCTACCTGGGTGAGTGAATGTTTGAAAAACTTAGAGGGATGGATTAAGGGTTACAAGGTGAACACTTATGAAGGTATGAAGAATTTGTTTATGTTGGAGACTATTTATGATGCCTGCTCTCCTGAGCTCAGACAACACTTGGCTGATTCCAGGGAATTAGATTCCCGGAAACTAGCTAAGGCTGCTGACTTGTGGGTTGCCAACAGGGCCACTCACAAGGATTCTGGGGTAACTCAGAAGAAGGATGGGGAGAAACAGCCTAAAAAAGACTCCAAAGAGAATTCTAATAATTCCTATCCCAAAGAGGGCCCCAAACCACAAAATAACCAGGGTAAGCCACATGGGAAACCTAGTCAGGCTACTGTACCTTCTGGCCACAAGCCAGAAGGAGGTCAGAACAAGCCACCCTTCCAGAGAGCATTTGGACAATGCTATGTCTGTCAGGGTACTGACCATATCAAAGGAGATCCCAAGTGCAAGGGTAAACCTGCAGGGATCAGCACAGTCTCCTTAGCCTTCACTCCTGAGGATGAAGTACAGATGGCTAGTGCCCACTTTGAACTCTTTGCTGAAGAACCCTTGGGTCTTCAAGCAACTGTAAACTTAGAGCCTATGGGTCTGGTTAGTCCCCAGAATAGGGTTGTGTATAACTCCCTACCTGTTAACTCTAAGGTGTATTATGTGGACAGTGTTCTTGTCAATGGCCAGGATACTCCTGCCAGGAGAGACACTGGGGCCAGCAGAACAGTAGTGGATGAAAGCTTCTTTCAACCTGAGGATGTGGCCAAAGCACCCAAAGGTCCCACTAAGATGTCTGGAGGCCCTGTCCAAATGGTTCCTATTCTACCAGCCCTCATTCAGTGTAACAACATGACAGTGAGGATCCCTGTCAGTGTTCAGACTGAGGTACCTGGGAAGGTCCTGTTGGGGAATGACCTAAGAACTCTAGGAGTAGTGTCACATACCCCCAGGCCTCCCAGTATGGAGAAGCAGAACTTAACCAAATTGGCTAGAAAGGCTACCTTGAAGGACCCTTCTAAGCCTGTGGGACCCTCTACTGAGAACCCCACTACAAGCCCTGGTTTTAGTAAGTTGACCTCTAACCCAGGCACAGTTCAGGATAGTATGCTAGGAACATGGGAGCCCCAACCAAGCTCCGCCCTTGTTCCCCTAGTTTCAGAGTCTCTGACCCCCCCTGCTTCTGAGGAAGAGGTGGATAGACCAACTAGGCCCCTATCTGAACCTGAGAGAACTGGTAATTCTCAGTGCTGGTGGAAAACCAGAAAAGAAAAGTCTAAGGCCAGAAACCTTCAGACTGTTGGACCTTCTACTGAAGACCCCAACGCAAATCCTAATATTAGGGGGGAAACTCCTAAAATAGGTAAGGGTAGATCTAAGAGGAAGGGGAAGCAGGTACATTGCCTAACCCCAACCCCTCCAACCAAGAGGCCTAAGACCCAACCTGCTCCCACAAGAGAGGTGGTGAGGAACCTTGGAGGCCCCTCTAGATCTAAGGGAATCCTTTATAAGGACCCCTTCAAAAAGCCTAACCTAGGTTCAGAAGTTGTACCAACTTCTGAGGGACTGGTCAACCAGATCCCCTATAACAAAAAGACTGATGTTCCTCAAAGGGTCTGTAGGTCCGTTAGCTTGCAGAAGAAAACCTTTGAGTTCTCCATTGAACATAGGTCAAGGTGTCACCATCAAAATGCTGATGGACTCTCTAGGATGTATATCATCGACTAGAGGTATGAGGTTCATCCAGGAGTGGATTAAATCCTCCTGTCCCTTAGTCTGGGGGGGGCGAGTGTTAGGGAGAATTCTCTGTTTAGGCTGAATTTCCCTACCTAGTGAGTCCCCCAGCAGCTTTGCTGGATTTCTGGGGTTTCTTTTTTTCTCCTGCCAAGAGTGAGACTCTTTTACCCTCACCCTTGGACATATTGAAGAGTGTTTTCTTGGTTAAACCTTGTGTTGAATGGGCTATGGGGTCTTTTACTCCATAGGGCCTCATGTATTTTTGTGATGTGGGTTACACAGCACCCTCTGTGCCGTGACCCAGGGGTGTCCTAGGGACTCCCCAACATAGACTCCATACCCTGGGACTGACTACTGTCTCCCAGGGCATGTAAAGTCACCAAAGACTTTGCTAGTCTTGAATCCTGAACAGAACCAGTACAAACCATCATATTGTGGACGTACTGGCTGGGGCAATTCGATTGCCCCAGGGTCTGTTAGTCGAGGGGGCACGTCTCCGTCCCCCCTGATCGAGTTTTGGCTGGTGGCAGTGGAAACTACTTTTTATATTCGACCGCGAATATTTCCCTATGGGATTTCCCATTGTTTTAGGCTAACACATTTAATTATTTATTTACGGTAGCCTTAAACATACCGCCGGTTTATATATTTATTTTTATAACTCCGGTTGGGACTTTTTGCCAAAACTTGATGCTAAAATGGCGTTGGTGTTCGCCTCTGTAACTCTGACCCAAAGTGGAGCCCTTTGTCCCACTTTTGGCGGGCTTCCCCACAGAAGCCCTCCAAAGTGGTGCCACTCTGTCTGGGGTACTTAGGAGGGGTGGAGGGGGATTTAGGCACCCTGGACTGAGTTACCTTGGTAACTCAAGTCGCACTCCGTCCTGATTGGCCCAAGTGGTGAGCCGGTCGGCTCACCACTTAGCATGTTTGAGTGACAGCTAGGCTGGGTGAATGGGGGTTTGCTGCATAAAAGCAGGGCTTTGGGGACTGGAACTTTAGAAGTCGCCACAGGACCAAGAATCCGACGAGGGAAGAGCTGAGCCGACCTGCTTCGACGACACCACCCGGTGGAGCCCTGCTGAACCGTCTCACCACTTTTCCCGACGACCGAGGAGAACTCTTAACGGAGTGGCTCCTTCCCTTGACTGGTGGGGACAACCAGTTTTCACCTTCTTTTCGCTTCTCGAGGTATCTCGTGGCCGCCTTGCCAGTGCCAAGCACCCCGGCAACCGGAACCCCACCACTTTTACCCCAACCACGAAAGTCGGTACAACCCTTTGACCGGAGGACTCCGCGGCTGGTTTCTTCCCGGGCAGTGCAACGACCTTCTTCTTCTGCTCTTCTGCGAGAACTTCTTCTCTCCTGACCGACGTCGAGCCTTGCTGCCACTGCCTGGAACAACTGCCACCGCTGGAGGATCCTTTCCGCTTAAGGTACCGTGTTCCGCCTGGCTTCCCTTGCTACCGACTGTACGGGGTAGATTTAGCCCCCGGCTTTCGAACCTGGGAGTGCCTGGGACACCCTGGCTAAACTTTTTAAGCCACTCTAAACTCTTTCTAACTCTTTGCAAGACTTTGAATCCTTAACAACAGTGTGATCTTGGGCACATTTTCGCTCCGGCTACTCTAAGAGTGGGCCCTGCCTAGTGACTTTTGCTCACCTGGGACTTTGTGCTTCTTTGAGTCTATTGCAAGTGTTCTGGACCTTAGAGTGGTGTGTTTAACCCATTCCTGTTTCTTTTTACCCCTTTCTTGAACCTACTAGAGTGTCATCTAACGTTAAGCGCTCACCTCTGTTTTAATTATGTGGTGTTAACTTAGAGTTGTCTAGATAGGAGTAAGGGTTGGAACTGCTTTCATTATAACTGTGTTTGAAGTGTTTTTACTATATTTTGCTAGAGTGATTTCAACTTATGTGTGTTTTATAAATAAATAACTATATACTTTTGAAACCAAGCTCTGGTCAGTGTTTGCTTGTACTATTGTGTCTGGGTACATATTGTGTATACTTTGCATACTGCCTAACTCTTCTTGAGGGAAGTCTGACTGCTCAGCCACAGCTACCAGGTAAATCTGGGTGGTGCAGACTGCTACCAAGTGGGTTTACTGCTATACCTGTAGTCTTAAATCTTTTGCAGTGTTCCCCAAGGGAACTGCACAGGTTTCTGCCTAACAAACGTTAATCCTGGAGACCAATTAACGATCCACGTAGTTTCCTATAGCCCCACTATCGATGTATGCCTTTATTGCATGCAACCGCTTAGGCTGTTCCGGATCTACGAGGACCATTGGCACAGTGAAATGCGCGGTCTGAGAGTTAGTTTTCAAGCTCGGCAAGCGGACCCCTACGCTTGTCGGGCGGGGTCGTTTCCCGATACAGAGGTTTCATGGATTTTATCAGCGGCTCCTACCACCTTCCTGGGCAGCCTTGCCGGGCAATCTCGTAGAAAGTGTCCAGAGGATCCACAGTAAAGACATAAGTGCATCTGCCGTCTTCTTTCACGTTCCTTTTGCGTTAAAGGTCCTTTAACTCCTCCGATTTGCATTGGCTCAGAGGCTTCAGCCCCCTTGAGGTTAGCGTGGGTCTTGACTAACACCCGGATCTCAAACTTGGACCAATCAGCTTTTCTGTTTTGCAGTCTGTGATCCAATTGGACCACTAAGTCTATATATTCTGAGCATTCTTGGGGCGGATTTACCACTTGGGCCAGGACATCTTTAAGTTCTCCGCGTAGACCTCGATAAAATAACGTGATTATTTTATCTTCTGGCCACCCAGTTTCCACAATTAGTCTATTAAAGGTTGCAATGTAGGAAAGGAGGTCTTGATTGCCCTGTCGCAGAGATAGAAGTTCGTCATCTAGAGCCTGCCCCTGGGAGTGACGAGCAAATAACCTATCCATGCTTGCTTGAAATCCTTGAAAATCATGAAGAAGCGGGTCATCTTGAGTTACCAGCGGAACTGACCAATCGGCAGCACTGCCGCTGAGATATGACAATACAAAGGCTACCTTGGTCTGGTCATTAGGGAAGGCTCCAGGTCTGCACAGGAAATGCAAACGACACTGATTCATGAATACGGCGAATCGTTTGGGGTCCCCAGCAAAGCGTTCGGGTGGGGCCAGCAGCATGTTTCCAGGTAGATTTATCTGCACCGGGTTACTGGAAAGCACAGGAGCGGGGTTCCCTCCGGAACCGGGTAAAGGGGTTTGTCCAGCTTGACCTTGCAAAAGCTGTGTAGCCAGGTCATCAGTTCTTTCCTTTGTTACAATCACTTCCCTCCTGAGAGCACTAGTTTCTTGACGAGCGGCGTGTACTTCGGCCCGTAATTCCCCCTGTAGTTGGGCCAACTGGTCAGTCTCAAAAGTTTCCATAGCGCCTGGGTGCGAATTTGTAGGAAGACTTCGCATTCTGTAACGCTCACCTGGCTCCCACGGAGGCGCTGGTCTGGGTTGCTGTGGCCTCTTCAAGCGTGATGCGCAGAATTCGGACCACCGATTGAACAGGACCCCCAAATCTTGCTTGTCGGGCCCGTAGGATTATCCTTCTGCAGATGAGAAAGGGGATTAACTGTCTGCCGAATAGTGTGCTTGCTCCTCCCTTCCCCCATTCGTTCCTCTCTTATTCCTCCAAAAACCCCGGTTTAAGCTCACCTTATGGTTTGGAAGGATGAACTCTCCAACCTGCTTCTGTTGCAGGGGCGCGCGTTCATCCAGTTACTTCACTGGTTTTCAGAATAGCGCTGGCACATCCACTTGACTTTTCTGAGCAATACGCCGTAAGTATGAAGATGCAAAAGTTCAAGTGTGAGCCTCCTTTTATGTTGTCTTTTCTGTCCTTTATTTCAGGTGCAGAACAAAGGCGATGCGTTGAGGGGTTAAATTGCCGGTGGTAAAATCAGGTGAGTTAGTGATGAGGGCGACCCCTCTAAATGTCTTTATAATTCCCCAGTAATGTCTTTTGTCCTTTCCCCTAGGGGCCGGGGTGCGGTCCCTGCCAAAGATGCGGGGCCAACCCGAGATGTGGAATGATTCACCAAGAAAATCCGGTAAGTAATATGGCTAAAAATGTCCTTTCCCCATAGGGGCCGGGGTGCGGTACCTGCCAAAGAGGCGGCGCCGACCCGAGATGTGGAATGGGTTCACCAAGAAAAGCCGGTAAGTAATATGGCTGAAAATTCGGCTTTCCTCTTGTGTTCCCTTGCTCACCTTTTGTCTCTTCTTCTCTCCCCTAGGTGCAGAGATGTGGTGACCGGTGCTGAGAGCCGCGATGGAGCCGGGCGGCGTCTCGGGAACAGGTGAGTGAAGCGCAGCGCTGCAGCGAGCAACGCGGTGTTTTTAAATGGAAGTCTTCCTTCAGGAATGCTGGCGTGAAGATTCTGGATGCAGGTAAGAAGGTTGAATAAATTCTTGGTTTTCACCTTTCTCTTCTCTTATTCCCTTACAGGTGTTCCCGGTTCGAGGCGGGCGTGGCTGGAGTCCAGGTGCAGGAGCAGACACGGCGAGCGTTCAGCTGCTGGGATGCAGAACAACACGAAGCACGTGTGCCTGTCCGGGCGTGGCTTAAATAGCTTTGGAAGAAGTTCCAGATGAGTATTCTTCCACAGCCCCACCCAAGTAACAAAATAGTTCCATCAGAAAAATAGTTCCTCCTAAGCCTCATTTGGCTTGGTTCTTCATGCAGCATGGTCTGCATCAGGTGAGAGTGCAGCATGGTCTGCTTCAGGTAAGTGCACCAAACACTTCCCCTTATGAGCCTGGCTCCAACAGCGCCAGGACAGAGTCCAAAGAGCCCCTATAAAGGGCCACTGGGCTTTTACCCAGGGGCGTGATGCCTGCTCCCGGGGGTGCTGGGCCTGGCCTGGTGCTCCGGGGGTAGGCATCATGACAGTTCTTGAGTGACTGATTCATTGTTCTGGTCTCCCAGGTTTATTTTACTGTGTATTTCTCGTACTTCATACCCACGTTTCAACAGCTATTTTCCTTCTCTTAATATTAGCTCTTTGTCTGATGTCGCCTTCAGATGTAGAATCACTTTGTCGACTCGGTCTTCGTCGATGTATTCTACCACTGCTATGTCCTTGTTTCTCAATTTTCTCAATCTTGACACACAATGAAGTAGGAGCAACACATTTTTCCGGTTCAGATTTTGTCCTCGTTTTCTGCGAGCAGGTTTTCAATCAAGACCTTCTTCACCGAGTGGCCCCTTTTATTTTTTTGTTTTTGCGTGTATTTTCTTTCATGATCGTGTCTCTGTTCCATGCGTGGCTGCTTTGGATTCCATAGCTTGTTGTTCTTTCTAGCGGAGTCAATTTTCATCACTAACTCGTCTTTTCGTGTCTTTTCTATGTTTAGTAGTTTTCTTTTCTCATCCATTGTTAAGAACCCTCTTCGTACTTCACACTCTTCCTCTTCGGAGTCGATTTGAGAGTTCTCACATACCCTTTTCCCTGTCAATTTCGACCTTTGTTCTTTCTGAGTTATTTGAACTTTCTCCACATCTTCCATTGGATTTATCAAGGAGCTGTTAGCGGCCTCTTCAATGTAGTAAGAAGCATCTTCGATCAAATGTCTTGAGCCAATGGTCGACTCCAATTCACTTTCTTCCTCATTATTTTCAATCCTGGCCTGTCTTTCAATTTGCTTTGGGATCACACGGGGCGGTCGACCTTTTTCTTGGCTGTCTGGCAGTTTTACATTATCTGTTGATTTTATGTTCCGAAAGAACGCTCTTGCTCCTTTCTTTTGCTTGCTCTGGACCGTTTTCGTGTTTTTCGGTTTACTAATTTCTTTTACCTCCTCTTTTTTTCTTTGCGCCCCTCTTGAGCTTTCACCCTTGTTTTTTTGGATGCCTGGCCCTTGTGTCGGTCCAAATGCAGGGTATAGCTCATCCTTGTCCGTGTTATTCTCCTTCCCTCCCCTTTCTCTCATTTCAATCAAGGAGTCATCTTTATCCGAGCTCACGTTGTGCTTTGTGGCCTTCTTGATGGTTGAGTCCTCTACCTATTTTTGGAGATTGTTATTTTTGACTTTGTTTCTGGCGCTTTGTTCTTTTAATTGTCTGTTTTTCCCCTAAGCTAACGGTTTGCTTGTCACCTCTTTGTTTGCCTTTTTGTCGATTATGCTTTCTATGCATTGGTGTTGGTTTTCTCTGTTTAGTGGATGCGTTCGTCGAGAGTCAAGCACGTCTTTCCTATCTTCTATGTATCTATTCTTATTCTCAGGGGTACGTGCTTTTTGGTTCCGCTCTTGAGTTTTCCACTGTTTTGTGCATCCATTTTAGTGACTCTAACATTGCATTAGTCAATTGATCTTTCTCATGTCTATCTCCACTGGCTAGGTCAAATAATCTTCGTTGCCACGCTGCCGATGTTTCTGCTTCATGCTTTAACCTTGCTTCAATTTTTAAAGCGGTAATTTCTTGTGCGGATAACTTTAACATCAGCGCTAGAAGTACTTTACGTTTTTGCTGATGGATTCGTACAATTTCATGTACGGGGCCAATGAGATGGTTAGCGCTGCCATTACATTATTCTGTATTGTGTTCCTGTCTCTATGGAGAAACCCACATTTGTCATTGTTGTGTCTTTGTTCAGCAGACTCTGTTTTTCTTTTTCTAGTGACTTTTTGTTGTTGATTTCATTCCTTTCACTGTTTCGACCCATTCTCTTTGGCGTAGTTTCACAATTTTCCGTTTGTGTTGAGATTGCTACAAGCATGACCTTGTTGTTAGATTTTACACCGTTGTGAATGGGTTTGTTTGGGTTCCGTCTCTTCAAGGCGAACGTTGATTGCAGGCATCTTTTATCTTGTGGAGATGACATCAATAGATCTGTATCTTCGGCATTAAAGACCAGCTGGAGACCTGTTCCCAGGTTAGAGTTTTTCCCTAGTCGATATGTTTGTGGGACGTCATACACTTTTGGTCTCGCTCCGAGATCCTTTGTTCGGCCCCTTATTTGTGTTGGACTGCTTTCGTGGCCGTTTACAATTCCTTTCTCATTTATTGTTCCCTTTGTTGTTTTTCCTTCCATTGTTTCGATGAATTGTTCTCGCCATTCCTGTTCTCCTATCTCATCTGCAATTGAAATTTCATGACTGTGACTCCTTTCCATGTTCCTTTTACAATTACTGTTTGTTCTTTACTATTTGAAGTAGTCGGTTTACCTGTCTGTGTAATTCGATCCCTTCTTTCTGTGTGATTTCTCTTCTCTGACTCCTCTGCTTTATTAAGGATTCCAACTTTCTATATTCTTTCTCGTTTGGCCCTGCATCTGGTATTGATTAGTTTTTAGTTTTTTCATCCTGTTTGTTCTTCACTTCTTTTGTCTTTAGTTGATCTTGACCGTCGTTACTTGTATGCTGCTTATTTCCTTCTATTTTTTTTTATAATAGCCAAGACCTCTTGATTACTTCTGCTGTTTCCTCCATTGTGAATTTAACCTTTATCACTCGTTGTCATTATTTCCAATGCGTCTGAGTAGATTGATTCAGCTAAATCGTCACTGAGAGACATCCTGTCATTTTCCACGAGATACCCGCTTTTTTCACTCTTTTCATCTGTTCACTGTTTTCCATTCTTATTCTGTTTGTGCATGGTAATTAAATCTCCTTCTTGCTCTCCTTCATTCACTCCATTTGTTGTGTTGATGCCGCCATCGTTACTTTCTAAATTGTTACTCTTTCCAATACTTTCTTCAGTTTCCACTCTTAAAGCGCTTCTTCTTTTGTGTTCAGGGTCCATGATCAATCCTAAGTCCATGAGTTCAGCATCTGTCACATTTAAATGGACTGATGGCGTTTCTGCCATTTGATTTATTACATTCCTGTTTCGGTCCATTCCGTTGGCTGGCTGCATAGCCCCTTCTTCTGCGATTAGTTTGCATGATGGCGTTGCCGGGTAAATGTCCTGTTTTTGCTTTTTGCTTTCACCATTTTCCTGGTTTTGTGTCCATGCATTTTTTTGAGGTATTTGTTTGCTAAACCCAATTTGTATTTCACATGTTATCTCAACTGTTGTCTCAATACTTGCCATTGTGGTGGGTGTTCTAATCTCCAACAGACTGTTTCCTTGATTGTTGTGGGCGTCAAGATCGCCTCCTTCCCTCCCTCCTTGCCTCCTGCCGGCCTTTTGTCTCACAGTACTTTCGTTGAGTGAGGTCGCAGATTTTCTTGGACTGTCTAAATTTAAATGGGAGAGAATCTTACCTTTTTCTTCAGTTTCTGCCTGCGCCTTTGCAGGTCTCTCGTGCTGGTGTTGTGACAGTTTTGAAGTCGCTCTCGTGTGGCGGCAAGCAACTAAACCTGCGGCAGTGGAATGGATTGCCACCTCTGTGATTGATGATTCAGAAGCCATTCCGCCTCGCGATGACTGGCGAAGACTGGACTCGCCTCAGACTCACGCACGGGCGCTACGCGCCTCCAGTCACGTTATGAAGGGTAAGTGTGTTCAAAAATTAAAGAGCCAGTACTCCACTCCACTCCTGTAGTCAGTAGCCTCTGCAGCCTCACCAAAGTTTGCCGAGCTGCACGGCTAAAGTTGAATCAAAAGAGAAAACTGGAAACATACTCAAAAAAATCCATGAGCTGACTGGCGAAGACTGGGCTCGCCACGTACTCACCCGCCTAAATTATTATTATTATTAGGGTTTGAGCACAGACCTAGCATCGGGAAGCAGAGCGCTTTACAATCATAGGGGGAAGAACATGGTGTGGGAAGGAGAGAAGCAAGGGAGTGGAGAACTAACAACATAGAAAGGGGAGGGAGAGCAATTTGTCAGCAAGGGATCTACAGGCAGCAAGGGGAGCAAAGAGTGGGGATCAGACCACCCAGTCTGGGGTAGGATGGTGATTGGAGGGTGTGTTGACCTATGTCTTAGGGAAGCCATTTCTTGAAGAGGAGGGTTTTGTGCTCCTCCCTGCCCAATAAAAGTGAGGGGGCGTGTCTGGTGTTTATGGGGAGGAGGTTCCAGAGTCTTGGGGAATAGACAGAGAAGGCCTGTCTTCTGGTTCTTTCCTTTCTAAACCGGTGGAGTTCAAGTAAGCACATAACATTACTTCTGATGGATCATAGGCCTCCAAAGATGCTGAGTTTTTCAGTGAGGTAGTTTGGGGACTTCAGAGTGACAGCCTTGTAGATGATGCAGCAGGATTTGAAGATGATATGGACTTGCAGTGGTAGACCGTGCAGTTTGGTGAGGGTGATGTTCTCATGTAGGACCCATGTATGGGGTGCGTGGGTAGTCGCCGAAAGGCATTCCAAAACAGCATTGGCACCATCAAAGTGCAAGAGGACCAAGGTTTGGACAGCAGATCTGAAATTGTTTTCTGGGATGAAGGGCTTGATTTTCCGCAGGAGAGAAAGCTAGTACCAAGTCTTTTGTGGCTTCATTGCTGTGTGCGGTTTGAAAGAAAGGTGTCTGTCGAAATTGAACCCTAGGGACTTGGCGCAGGTGGCCACCTGGGGTCTAAGACCTTTAAGGCGCATGGCAGAATGCCAGGTCTGGATGTCAGAGTGTTCGGTGTTCTTGGTCGGCAATAGAAATTCAATCTTGAAAATCCACAATTATATCAATTAGAGGCAGGCTTTGAGCCTATGGAGGGCTTCAACGGCAGATATATTGATGTAGATCTGTGTGTCATCTACATATTGGTGGATGTGGGTGTTGTGTGGAGCGATGAGGGTTCCAAGTGGTTCCATATAAAGATTCAATATTATGGGGGAGATGATGGATCCTTGCGGGACTCCACAGGTGACAATTTGAGTTGGTGATCTGGAGGAATCCATTTGTACAAACTGGTGGCAATTAGCATGGTATGATGTGAACCAGCTGAGGACGATCTTGCTGATCCCCATGCAGCACTGTAGATTGTCGGTGAGTGTTGGTCTACTGTGTCGAATGCTGCTGAGAGGTCAAGGAGAACCAGGTGGCAAGGATGGCCATCATCAAGGATTTTAAGGGCATTGTCTATCACTTTGATGGAAGCCGTTTCTATGGTGTATCTGGGTCTGAAGCTAGATTGGAAGGACCAAAGGAGATTGTTGACTTTGATCTGTTGGAGGAGTTGCGTGGCTACTGCTTTCTTGAGGATTCTACTTAGGGAAGCTGGCTGGTGGGACGGTATTTGCTGAGGTCATCAGAGCACAGTGTTGGTTTCTTAACAAGTAGGAGGATTCGGCTGGTGTTGCCAGGGACAATGACGTCGCAGAGGAAAATGTTGTTGGCATGCCTGAGAGACACTGTGGTGACCTAGCCCTGAAGTCTTCTATAAAGGAGGTGTTGGGATTTGGTGGTGTGAAGAATGGAGTGTGGTATCTGTGGTATTACCCACTATATGGTTAAGGTAGAGGCACAGAGGCACCCCAGCCAAGGCTGTCAACTGGCAACAATAGATGAGCAAACAAGGTCGAATCTCAAGGGCTGAGACTCAAGGGAGGTAATGCAGGCTGGTTCTTAGGTACAGTGAATCCCCAAGCCCCCCACAAGGGAATGTCCACACATTGTTATGTGCTAACACAGTTCTTTTATTAGATACAATAAGGTGTAGGTGAATATATAAAAATAAATAAGACTCACTTTGTACTCAGGGAAACTCTACTCCAATAAGTATCACACTATTATACAGTACTATGTGGTACCATAGGTATTCTTAGCTTCAGCAATAATTCCCCCACTGGTATATGTCATAAAATGCACTTAAGTTACTAAGCGCTGTTTAACTTAAAAACCACAAATGTATAATAAATGTAGGCAATTACTTCAGACCATTGGCAGAATAGTAAAAGTGTCCAAATGCAATTATGTGTGGAGATCCCCCCCAGCTGTGCAACCTGAAATAAGGTAAGTTATACTTTGCTTTTATGTTAATGCCCAATCTTTAAATGTTCAGTAATTGACTGTTTTTTCTCTACAGTCCCAGCACCCCAAATCTGGGAAGCAACTGGAGAGCTGGGCCCAAGACAAATCCAGGACCCTTGTATTACCCCTACAGGAGGAAGCCCCTCTTCTTCGTCAAAGTACCTTGGGTGCCTTGAAAGGTGAATTGGTGGAGTCTCTCAGCATTACTCTAAGATGCCCCTCGAGAATGGGCCCTTTTCTAGAAGAAAAAATCACTGGGTTTTCGCTGTGAAGCAAGAGAAGCAAACCAAGCAGTGTTGGAAAAGCATCAGAAAGGTTGGTCGCAGTGGTCTCCTTGATTGCATTATTACGCCGTCTGTGGGCGTCCCACAAATCTGAAACTCACTGTGGACCTAGACAAGACTTGGGAGGTGAGAACGAGTTCTTTGTTTTTTGTTGATAGCCTTTTGTGACGATGGGTGCAGTGGCATAATTAGGTGTCGGGTTTCTTTGGTTTGCTGTTTGTCGCTGGTTGATTGTTCGTTGCTGTAGCTGCAGCACAGGTGACAGGATGGCTTGTGGAGAGTTGGACTCGAGCACTGGACTGCCTTGCAGACCTTCACCAAGTCTGGACCCTCAGGACTTGTTCTTCAATGTGGAGTGTCGGGAAACCCACCAGCAGGCACTTCTCTGCAGGCGGCGACACTGATCTTCCCCAGCTGTTGAAAAGAGGACAGATGTCGAATCTGCAGTGTAATTTCTTAAGATTTCTTCAGTTGGTTGGAACTTTGTAAACTCTGGGCATCGAGTAGCACTATGCCAGGGTACCCCCTCTTCTGGCCAATACACTGCAATCTGGCTTTCCAACAGTAACAGACAGTCTCTGGACCCTGGACAATGCTGGTGTACTTATTGGGCACAAGATGTTCAGTCACTCTTCTTCAGGACCCACAAATATACCTCTGCTGGACGGCAGACACACAGGACTGGCTTCCAGGACACTTGGGGTGAAGAACAGCAGCTAAACAATTTTCCCTCATAGTTACGGAAAGAGATTACCTGTCCAAGTCCTCTCTCTTTCAGTCTTTGAATTTGCACAGCATCCTTTTGGTGAAGAGTTGCAGCAACAGACTTCTTCCTCCAGCTGGATTCAGGCTGCATGTCCAAGAAAACTTCAAGCTTCTGACACAGAGGTAAGTGAGGGGTCTTCTGATATACACAAATCCCCTTATTCACTCTGGTTGTGCAAAACTCAGTCAGCCAATCGCACACAGGTGCATTCATGCAGCACCCAATCAGGCTCACAGGCATTGAGGCCATTCGCCCAAAACCAGACACCCAATGTATTAGGGGCAACTCCCAGCCTTTCAGAGCACACAACGCATTTGCTCCAGTTTCAGACAGGACTGGCTCTGGGAGACTACAGGCATTGTAACAAACAACCAAAACCAGACACCCATAACACACAATGGGAGTTGACTCCTCTTTCCATTCAGTCAGGTTCCACCCCTAGTGTGCACCCAAAACAAGCAGTCTCTGGGAAAGACAGCCCCGGGGCCATACATGGTCCTTCCACCCAACATCCAAACAGAGGAAGGGAACAGAGCCAGGGCTTCTCAGGAATTTGAGAAACAGGAAGGAAAAGACAGTGTCAGTAGCCATCTTACCTTTGATCAGGAATCCATTGATTCCTATGGCAGGGCCTGGGTGTCCCAAAACAGGGGTGTCCCAGAGCTCCAGCGAAATCAGCATGTAATTGGTACCAGCCCATACCCTGCTCTGTGGGGCAACACACAGGTGCTCAAAACATACGCTAGTGGTACCAAAGTGTACCCCTACCCATGGGTGTCGTTGGGGTATCCCATGGGTCTTGTTCACCAACAATATAAAATGAAGAGCTGCACTGCCAGGGGTCCAAACGGGACTCCTGGGCCGAAAACATGCAGGAAACATAGACTATGGGACTAGTGGGACAAGGGCGAGGATGCCCTGTCGCTCTAAAGCATTTCCTACATCACAGGTGGTCTGTAGACAAAGTGAAAGTGTCTGTGTCCGCTGAGGAGAGTGGGGAGTGGCAGGAAATGTTTTGAAAAGAGCCAATGGTGGCGACGTCAGTTGGGTGCATGTCCATGATGGCTTGGGAATGAGGGCAAGGCGTCTTTCCATCTTATTCGGATGGCGTTGTTGTAGAATCCTATAGCTGTTGCGGTTGATGACATTTAGGATGAGGGTGGAGGTGAATGCCATCCTGGTCCCAGTAATGAAGATGGAATACAAGTCATGTGGGATATTGTGGTCGTTGATCTCTACTAAATGGTTGGTTGCTGAGCAGACATTGCGAGAGTCATTTTTCGTGTAGTCGGGGATGATGGCATGCTGATGGGGCATATGGTGACCGGGGTAAGATTGCTGTGATGCAGTGTCCATGATGTTGTTGGTGAGCGGTGATGGTTGGGGTGGACTGTTAACAGAATGGGGTAAAACACATATTCGAAGGAGCTTACCCAATGTTAGAGGAGCTAGGGTTCTGTCCGGGCACCTCCCGGTATGAACAGAGCCAAACAGCAATTGTTTGTCTGCCATTTACTTCGGACACCCAGGTGAGAGTACCCCTTACTCTAAGAGCTAAGAAAGGAAAGCAAGAGTCAAGGCTAAGTAGGTGGTTGGGGTTTAGGTCATGAGACCATGATCCACTAGCATCTGCTCACCAGCTACAAAGGAAAAGAGGCAGCCTGGAAGGCACAAGAACTGTTGGTGGGTGGAGCAACCGAGTGGCAGGGCCTGGTCACGTGACAAGGAGCCTCCTTGTTGTCTACCTGGAGCGGGCCTGGAGTCCTTACATAGCTGTCTGCAAGATGGAAAAACTGGTGGTGAGCGGGGCAACTGAGTGGCAAAGACTGGTCACATGACATCAGACTCCTCACTGCTGTAATTGTAGTTCTTAAGCTCTGACATGGTAATAGCCAGTTTTTTTTTTTTTTACAAGGAATACAAGGTGCATTATGGGACATGTGGTTTAAGATCTAATGCTTTCCAATGGGTAAGTAAAGTCAGAAATATGCATAACAGTAGTTCACGATGAACTGTGATAAAGTATTGCCAGCACCATCTAGTCTGCAGAGGGCCCATCCTATTGTTCAAGCGGTAGGATCATGACAGGTTCACATTGGGAACCCCCACTCCAGGTTTCAGACTGTAGTGTGGTTACTCTCTTGTTCTCACAATATTCATTGGTGGTTATTATGCACCTGGAAACCTTTGCTCTAGGTCCCAGGGCACAGAAGGGCATTCCTCTTGCCCTTTTCCAGTTATGGTTGTTCTTTGGAATCTTCACTCGAGGTGCTAGGGTGCAGCATAGTTGGTCTCTTGCTCTTACAATGTTCACCAGTAGTAGTTTCGTTCTTGGAAACCTTCATTCCATGATCCAATCTAAGGTGCAGTTGCTTGATTGGTTTCATAATGTTTCCTGTTTGTTACGTGCTTGGGAACTGTCTCTTTAGGGTGCAGCATGATGGCCTTATGGCTCGCGCAGTGTTCATTAAGAATGCAACCACCCTAAGGGATAGAAACCTGTTTTACCAAGTCCCTGAAGATCAACAACACAAACTCGTGGGAAGGGCAGGGAAAAAAAGACAATTACCGTGGAGCTAAAAGTAGATTGGCAAACAGCCAGGACTGGCTCACAATAAATAGAATGAAACTTCATCTAAAATGGTGGGCGGGACATATCGCAACATATTTTGACATGTGTAATTTGATTCAATCCAATTAATTTCGAATACATTTACAAAATAATATGAATACACATCAGATATACTGTACTAGACATGTTTTTCCTAATATATATTGCTTGTATCAGAAAACCTTCCAGAGCCATACAGACGCTAACATCTTGGGCTTGCATGCATAATGTGAAAATAAGCAACACGACATTGGGGGTCATTAAGAGGTAGAAGGTAACCATGCCTCTATTAGCTGCATGGCTACCCCCTTACTGGGTACCGGGTCCGGGTCTCTTGAATGAGGAATTACCGGGCCATTCCGACCTTGGAGGGCCCTGTAATTCCTCATTCAAGGACCCCGTACCTGGTACATCCCCATTCCCATTCAAGCCCCCATAGGGCTCAATGGGAATGGTGAAGGGGCTAACCACGGGCCCGTTCTTAGCATGCCGGGCTACTCGCGGGACCCGATATGCCGCTTGGTAAAACCCGGCGCCCTTAGCGGGTCCCGCGAGCAGAACTTGTAATGAAGCGGTAAGGGGTTGACGGCTCTGGCACCTTTACCGGTGCCATTAACCCCTTACCGCCAAGGTTGTAATGACCTCCATTGCCTTCAAATTCAATCATCTTGGAAGGGGTGTCAAAAAGCGTGAACGTGGTAATTCATACCATTTACAAGAAAAACACATGTGAATGTTAGATTCTTTTGAAATATTATCCCATGTACAGACATTGATCTACGATTTATTTCATGCTCGTTTAGTGTGGTCAATAATGTGTTTGCATGACTGTTAGATACTAATGTAAGATAATTCTCCGTATCGGACTCAGTAGTATTTTGATGTAGTAAATAGAGTTTCACCATTGCCACAATTTTGACACTTGTATAAAGTGAAGTGCAATGCCCAAATCCTGGCAAAGCAGTTTAACAATTTCAATATGCGGTAAAGGCTCCCTATTGCGATTGAACGTTGCATGGACTGATATGGTTACACAACACAATGAGGAAGGTTTGCCAAGTATTTACTTTCCCCACTAGAAAAATGGGCAATGGAAATGTATCTATTCTGTGCGTTCCATTGAGGATTCATAAAAGGTATAACAAGTCAGGTCAAATGCTGTGGCGTACACAGCAAAAGATGTACACACACATACAATAGCTATATGTATGCCAAGTAGTGTACTAGGTTGTATACTAATTGACCTCAGGAGAATTGACCTCGGGAGAATTGACCTAATTTAGAAGTTCAATTAGGACATATATGGGGGGGGAACCCCCCGCTGCGCCACACCCAATCCAAAACCCCCTGCAACTCCCCACCCAATCCCCTTATATTATTTATAATCCAAAACCAACCCAATACATATATAAAATTACTAAAATAATATAAAGGTCAATTGTGCAAAAGGTCAATTGTAAAAGGTCAATTTGGGTAATACCGTGTACTTATCTGCTTAGATCTGTTATGCAGAAAACATATTGAAAAAAACTGGGCAATCACGACTTGGCCACTAATTGTAACAGTTTGTGACAAATAGGGAGGGGTGCTGAACACACTGGGGGAAAAAACATCCATTGCCCTGAAAACGTGCTGTGCGTTAGCCCCTTCCTCATCTATGCCTGATTGTTCAATTTACCAGAGATATTTGGTCCCCCCACAGATCAGTGAAAGACCATAGCAGTCCCTTGTATATCCGCAGGATGTGATCTTAACGTCCCAAGCTAATGTGGGTATGTGCAAACTCACCAATAAGCCCCCCTTGTGGACAGGGTGGGATTGGCCCCTCGGCCTTGAAATCGGCCCTGGGGACTGGGGGCCAGTTTCTGGCCATGCCTGGGCCGGATTGGAAGAAAAAAAAAAGAAAAAAAGATATATATTTTATTTCACTTTTCTTTTTTTCTAAAAGCCTTTCACCCTTCGTAGGTCATTAAATGAGTACCAACACAGGTTGGGTGATATTGTATGCATATTTGTTCTATAAAAAAGACCTTAAGCGTAAGTTCTATACAATAACGTAGTATCATTTGGCCTTGAATGTCTGCTTGGTTCACAGTAATTTAGTGTAATTAAGAACAATGCTATTTGATGCCACTTCCTGTTTTGTCATGGGGTGAAAGGTCGTGTTTCATCGGGTAGGGTGACATCACTTCCAGTAATGTCATCAGAGGTCCAAGTGTTGTGAGGTGAGGGGTGGACCACTTTTTTGAGACGAGGGGTGGGCTACTTTTTTTTTTGGGTAACCTGTCCTATTTCTTGACCCAGTCCGACCCTGCTCGTGATGCTCAGAAGAGAATGCACTAACGATGAACCCCCTAAAAAGCAAAACAATGGGGGTCATGAATTAAGTCCATTAGCTTCTCCACATTTTACGCTCTGAAGGATTTGTATTAATTTGCAGGGTGAGCGGGATAGCAGATCAGACTCAAAGGGCCCGATTCATGGAATCTTTTGCACGGTTCCAAGTGACTTTGCACTGCTGAAAAGTGACTTTACACTGCCGACAAAAATCCTGATTCATGGAACTGTGCAAAGTGCATTTTTGCAGTGCAAAGTCATTTTTGCAGTACAAAATGCCTGGTTATCCACCAGCGTATATGTTATGCTGGCGGAAAACCTATTGATTCCTATGGAAACTGCCTGCCTGGAAACATCTGATAGGAATCCATCGTAAATGTCCCCTACTCCTGGATCTTTCTTTGGGAAGCATTTGCACTGTTCCCAATCACAAAGTGAAACCATGAACGATTTCGCCTGTGTTTTACTCTTCATTTTTCCACTACGTGATGGAAAGGATTAAGATTGCTTGGAGTGGACCTTTCGCACAGAAGTGAGCACAAAGCCTGCCCCTTCCATTCAATTTCCATTTTGGGGAAAAAGACCCCACGATGGCTTTTGTGGAAGGGACAATAAACTGAAGTTGACATATTGCATCGCTTGAACTTGCTGTACAGCAGCTTAAGGTTCAAATGCACTTCCGCTTAAGCGAGGGAGTGGGCCGAGCCTACACTGATGCCTTATGGGAACTCTGGGTGAACATGCTCACCCTCAGTGCTTAAGGGGTGGGTCCCATGCATGCAGTATTGCCCATTTGCACCACACATTTCTAAAAAGGTCTTACACCTATACAAATAGGTCAACTTGTTCTTGCACTTCGTAGAACAAAAAGTGTAAATGTTTGCCACATTTTAAACTTGCTGGCAACATTTGCAAATGCATTCCTAGGTGCTAAAACCTGTGCATCACACATGACTCCTATGCATTAACACCATCATGAAAATGGCACGTTGGCATTAATGCATGCCTGTTTTTTGGCTGGCAGAGCATTTGGAACAGGTAGAAACACTTATTACATTTCATTGCCCCTGCTTCGCTAGCAAAATTCACAAAAATACCCCAGTGCACAAAAACACCAGCAGAACCTGGTGTATAGCTTTTAGGTCAGGTTTTTATGCCTATGTTTGTAATCTGGTAACTTGCAAAGTAAGTCCCATTATGAGTGTGTTCATTTATAATGGCTGCTATTCCAACCAGCACCTGTCTTTCCTCGTACCACCACACTCCTAATGACACTGCGAAAGCAATGTGGTATGTTATGTGTAAGCCCATTAGTCGTGTGCCTCTCGCCGCCACAGTGGTGCTACGGCACTGAGGCCTGTCCTGATGGTGGCATAGTTTTCCCCCTCCCAGGATGAACTTCTGGGCTCTGAGGAGGAAACGAAGTTAACACATGTTTGGGGCTTTGCATAGATGGACACTGATCAAGCATAGTAAGTACATTTCTGGGCCTTCTTTTATGAACCAGTTTGGGGACTGATCATAAATGGTCGTAGGGGCAAGAATGGATGATATGGTGGCATGTGCTTGGCCCTTGTACCTCTGGTTTTTGGGCACTTGCGAGAGTATGGTGACTCCTTTAAGCAATATCCCTTTCCCTCTTTTGCCTGTTTAGTGCCACAGGAAACCTAAAGATAGCCGAGGTGCATCCGAATGGCCACTTTGTGAGGCTCTTTAACTCCTCACTTGACACAGAAGATGATGTCGGCGGTTACTTACTCCAACAAAATGTTCGTGGCTATCCAGTGTCCATGTACCGCTTCCCGCCGAAGATGAGGGTGCGGGCCAATGCTGCCCTTTTGGTAAGCCGTGTATTTATCCACATTCTTTTTTTTTAATCTTTATTTTCAATTTTTAATATTACAACATTACATTAAATAACAACAAGATATCAAAATAACTATGTACAAAATTACAAAGCAATATATAAGCCACCCCTCCCCCGTAGTCACACGGTTCACATCTTATAATATACAATTGTCTGCTTCAATATAATGAAAGAAATGTTCCCCAAATCTTCTTAAATGTCGCATTCTTGCCTTGTTTCCTGTACAAAAAGCTTTCCATATCAGCCTGGTTATGCATTTCATTTATCCAGACCTCCTTTTCTAAGGTAACAGCAGATTTCCAATTCTTCAGGATGATTTTTTTCCAACCATGGCACCTCTAAACAACCACTTCTTTTGGCATTGAGTAAGTTCTTCCAAGGTCTCATCATTCCCCAACACCCATGTTTTAAAGTCAAACCAATCCTTTCATTCAAGACCTTCTCCAAGATTGCACCTATTTCTATCCAAAATCCTCGCTCCTTTCTGCGAGTATTTATCCACATTCATTTACACTCCGCCAGTGGTATCAATTTAGCAAATGCACTTAGCAGCAGTTTTGCGACTGGCGTTATTGGGAATCCAGTAATGCACAGGATGCTGCACTGGGGCAAAGACGAGGAGGTCTGTGTGTGCACTATGTTTGCTGCATGACATAAAGAGAAACATGTTTATCCTCAGTACCATTTTTTTGTGGAGAAATTGGAACAACTTTTATGTTATTTATTGCATAAACAAATACAAAAATGAGTTTGCCTCTTGAGTTTTGTTTCCTTGGTTCCATATCATATGTAATGTGCTCCTTGCTACATGTAGAGCAAGCCCTGTTTGCTCCATTCCATATGCTGCTTGCAGAATAATGGGCCAAACCCTTTCCCTCTATTGTAAATGCATCTGTGCTATGGACTGAGGGAAAAGCTGTTTGCACCCTTCAGTGTTCCTGAAGCAGCAAGACTGCTCCTATAGCATGTGGTGCATGATTTAGCTCTGGTGATAATCTGGCCCCTGTCCTGCATACATGACTTTCAATGTGATACACATGTTCTACAAACTGTTACCTGCATCCCTTTAAGCTCAAGAATTGCAAGCTTTTTCTTTCATCTTTGTTTTCAAATGAACGATTCGAACGCCTTCAAGATGTTGCTTTTGCACATGTCTCTCTCCCCAGACAAGACCAACACTGAAGGGTTGCTTGTAGCACATTCCCGGCTAGGCTGGCAGCATAATAGCTCGAGATCCCTTTTCTCCGTAGAGTGCGACTTCTCTGTGCTTTATTCTGCAACTCTTTCAGCACATTTAAATTCTCATCTGTTGTCAGGCACAAGTTATTTTTTCGTTTCTGAAAATTGTGCATGAATAGTACTCTTCTATCAAAACTCTTTAGTTGGGGTTTGATGTTGGGTTTATGGCTGCGCAGTATAAAATGTTTTAAAGTAAAGTAAAAGGTTGCAGTTGTTTGGCCTGTGCATCTTGTTGCATCACAATCCTCCTGTGAATGTAAGGTTCCGAAAGATGAAAACTTAGGTTGCGGTGAGAATGGCCTCCGTTGTCTCAATGTCATCCTTCTTTAGCATCTTGCTTTTTTGGTCTTTGTTGGTGCATTGCAAGAGACTTTGCCGTGGAATAAAGTCCTTTAGCAGAAATGTTTGGGATGGAGTCTGGAGCAGAACTACATGCTCACCGTTCCTTAAAACCCCCTAAGGAGTATGTCCCAGTGTGAGTAGACTACAAGCAGGATCCCATATCCTCTAGGACGAGAGGCCTCCTATGTTGCGTTCCCAGGACAGCTATGACGGCCCTATCCTGCGTGACAAATCTACAGCAAGGGTGCCCAGAAAGCTCAGGAGTAAAATAAAGCTTCTCTAGGCCCCTATGAAATTTGATCACACAATAAAAAATAACTCCGCAGAAAAAAAATAACACAAAAATGAAGGAAGGAAAATTAACAAATTATTTGACCAAAATAACCAACTTTAGTAAAGTAGCACAGAAAAATACAAACAAACAAGAAAAGTATTTCTAGTAAGGAGTAACCTGGTTTAGAGCAAATGAGGACAGAGCAGGGATATTGTGGGTTTTACCACATATTCAAAGTATACCTTGATAGAAGGAAATGGGAACATAAAAAATAAGGGGTGCTGAATTGAATAGGGGGACAACAACCACACCAATACTAAATAAGTGACACATTTAATGAATCCTATGGAATCCTCACTAATTCCCCAACAAGAATCTCCTCCCATGTGGCCAGGAGCGGCAGTCGCTACCTGATCCTGACCCTTATGAGTCAGACGTAGTGAGCGATGCCAGGAAGAGGGGGCTAGAGACACAAAGAAAAGATCTTGTGAAACCCAAACCGCAGAGTGGAAGCAGCCAACCAGAATGTAAGAATGATTATACAGTATACCACTGAAAGTCATATGTTGTATAAAATTGTGAAAAAAACATTCTCAAATCCTTGGATGAAGACTTAAAGCAATATACTCAAGAGGGTCCACCATTTGTACACACTAGAGCTCCTACATTGAAAGCAGCACTAAGTCCCTCTTGTTTAAAATCTGTTACCATTCAGAAATCGTGGTTAAGCAAAGAGCTTAAAGGTTTCTATAAATGCGGGTCTTGCACCATGTACTAATATGCAAAAGAGACCCTGGAGATTCACATCAATGTGGAAAAACCATGTACTATCTAATGGTGAATGTATCAATTGCAGATCCAAGTTTATAGTGTATGGGTTCATCTGTATCTGTGGTCTAACGTACATTGGGATTATCATTCGGGAACTCCGGGTGAGAATTTCGAGAGCACTTGAGTAAGTTGGGACATGATGATGTGAGATTTCCATTCTCAGCACATTGGTTGAAGCATCACCAAATGGGAAATAATGAGGACATTCACTTTGTTGGGTTAAAACATGTCTCATGTGGGATAAGGGCAGGTGACACAGAAAAGAGCCTCCAACAAGCAGACGCAAAATTTATTTTTCAATATCTCACCATCCAAATGGGTCTTAATACAGACCACAAGATGGTTGTGTTTTTGTGAATGGTGTGAATTGGTGCTGCATGCCAGACAGCACATTGAAATGAAATGAAATTATAGTTTATTTATATAGTGCCTGTACACAATGTGTTTCAAAGCGCTTCAAGGCAAGGGAGGGAACATGGGAAAATACAATGACATTCTTACAGGCCATGAACAGTAAGGATGTGAAATTAACTGTCTTACTCGGCCTGCCGACATGTCAGATAGTGCAAGAGCTAAGACATAGACAAGGAAGGGAGGGGGAAAGTGGGAAGCAAATGGAAACAGACCGGTGACTACCGTACTAGGCCTGGCAACATTTCTGGTAGAGTCGGAGAAAGACAAATGGTGAGGAGAGGGGTGCAAAAAGGGAGAGAGTAACAAAACAAGTGACTATCGTACTAGGCCTGACAACATTTCAGATAGTGCTGGAGGGGGAGGGAGGAGGAAAAACAAGTAAGGAGAGGGGGAGGAGACAGACGAGATTGCTATCATACTAGGTCCAGGGGAAATTCAGAGGGGTAAGTGCATAGAAGAAAGTAAGGGGAGAAGATAGGGAAAGGAGGAGAGAACAGGGAGTAAGCAGTCAAAAAGAGTGCAGAAGCAAGAGGGGAGAGCGAATACAATTTCAGAAGTCAGTAGAAACACATAATGTTGCAAGCCAGGATACAAGATGAAGATGGGAACAGCATGATTCAGGGCCACCATGAGTACAAGATGCAAAGGAAGTCCAGCATGAGAGTTGAAAAATGGATGACGCACCCTGAATCAATGAAGTCCATAAAAGTCAGAACAGCTTAATAGTGCACTCATTTTGTATAGTTGTGGGCAGCTGCCTCAGTTTAAAAACATAAAATTGAATTTATAGAAACACATTTGCATTATGGGATTTGAAAAGTAACTGCATGAAGTGCCAACCATGCTCCACATCCTCCTGACAATATTGGAGGTTACGATTGTAGAGGCTTATTCTAAGCATTCGTTTAATTGGTCCGAGACGACCAGAGGAACCAATGGCTGTAGATGCAATTGTTGAAACTGTACTGGCGCTCCTGGTTGTGTGTAATTGGGGAGCCACGCCGGGCCGCGGTGCACGCAAACCGCAGCGCAATGAGGGACACGTCAAGCTCTTTCATTGCTTTGCTCGCGACTGCCTTCCGAACAGGGAGGACGTTGCAGCGTTTATTATACGTCACCATGTAGATATAACATTCCTCTTCTTACCCACGAAACAATAAATTATATTCTACTCATGGTATATCATGCATGTCTCTACTCGCGCACAGTCACTTAGCTTGTCTGGCAGCCTCATGGTCATTGTCAGGTGGTATCGGCTGTGCTGCCATCTGGTTAGGCTTGGAGGAGATCTGGTATGGCTGCTGGTTGCTCGATAGATGTTCTGGCGGCCACTAGGGTCAGAATCAAGGTTTTCTGGCTCCCCTTCGTCTTCCTCAGGATGACCCCTGTCATGAGGAACGCTAATCTGGTGCCATCTTTCCAGGTGGGTTAGCTCTCTTGTCTTTGGTTCTCCTTCATCCCCGTCGTTGTCCCTTCTCCGGTCACTGCTTTCCCTCCACAGTTCATGTTCATTCTTTCTCCTCCTTCTTCGCATGTTTCTCTCTTGTCTATCAACGTAGCTTTTTTTCCAGCTGTGGTGCAGTATGGAGCATTGTAGCATGGCCCGAAACATGATGTCAGCTGGGGGTGTGTTTGTTGATACGTGGGTTGTTGGGTGATGGTTGCAGAGGAATCTGAACAGTTCGATTTCCCACAGGGCTGATTTGGACTTTGCAATCCTCAGGACTTTGTTCAGTGTCCTCATGAATTGTTTGACGTCCCTGTTTGCCCGGAGACATCTTGGCATGATGAGGTGGTGGTGTGATCTGGAGGTCTTCCATGTATTTGGTGAACTCTAACCCTTGCAAAGGTGGTCCATTGTCGCTCCTCGGCTGCTTCACCAGTCCATGGGTTGCAAACATTTTATCCAGTGCCAGTATGTTATGTTACTTAGCATTTATATAGTGCCTTATGTATCATTGGTATGATCTTAAAGCGCTGGTAGGTTGAACGCCCTCGGGAACCGTAGTTCAAGTCAGCTAGCTGTGTTTAATTAGGATGATGAGGAGTATGTGGCTTGTGTTAGTATGAGAATAGCTATACCGAATGTGTCATAGTATCGCTGTGTTCTAGTTGAGTGGTGGTCTATAGGAGAGAGTAAGCGTGGTAGTGTGATATGGTGGTTTTTGTAAGGTAAACGTAAAGCCGTTCCATCCACTCTATCCATTCCATCCACTCCGTGCGTTCCGTGCACTCCATCTGTTCCATGTACTCCATCCGTTCCATGTACTCCATCCGTTCCATCAACTTCATCCGATCCATCCACTCCATCCGAAGGATCCATTCCATCCGATCCATCCACTCCATCCGATCCATCCGTTCCATCCACTCCATCTGTTCTATCCACTCCATCCGATCCATTCACTCGATCAGTTCCATCCGCTCGATCAGTTCCATCTGCTCTATCCGTTCCAGCCACTCCATCCGTTCCGTGCATTCGGTGCACTCCATCCTTTCCATGTACTCTATCCGTTCCATCCACTCTATCCGTTCCATCCACTCTATCCGTTCTATCCACTCTATCCGTTCCATCCGTTCCATCCACTCCATCCGATCCGCTCCATCCACTTCATTCGTTCCATCCACATCATTCGTTCCATCCATTCCATCCACTTCATCCGTTCCATCCCCTTTGTACATTCCATCCTCTTTGTACGTTCCATCCCCTTTGTACGTTCCATCCCCTTTGTACGTTCCATCCCCTTTGTACGTTCCATCCCCTTTGTACGTTCCATCCCCTTTGTACGTTCCATCCCCTTTGTACGTTCCATCCCCTTTGTACGTTCCATCCCCTTTGTACGTTCCATCCCCTTTGTACGTTCCATCCCCTTTGTACGTTCCATCCCCTTTGTACGTTCCATCCCCTTTGTACGTTCCATCCCCTTCGTACGTTCCATCCCCTTCGTACGTTCCCTCCCCTTCATCTGTTCCATCCCCTTCATCTGTTCCATCCCCTTCATCCGTTTCATCCACTTCATCCGTTTCATCCACTTCATCCGTTTCATCCACTTCATCTGTTTCATCCACTTCATCCGTTCCATCCACTCCATCTGTACCATCCACTCCATCTGTACCATCCACTCCATCTGTTCCATCCACTTCATCCCTTCCATCCACTTCATCCGTTACACCTACTGCATCCGATTCATCTGCTTCATCAGTTTCATCCACTGCCTCCATTTCATCCGTTTCATCCACTGCATCCGTTTCACCCATTGTACCTGTTTCATTTGTTTCATCCACTTCTTTCCTTTCATCCACGTCATCCGTTCTGTTTATCCGTTTTAATTTACACCAGTAGTTTTAGTTTTCCATTTTCTCGGTCGGGTCTCGATGCTGGATTGTTATTTTTGATTCGGCAACTTTGGGTTACTGTTTATTGTCACTGTTTATACTTTTTGTGTTAAGAGTCAATTTTTAGAGGAAGAGCCATGTTTTCAGTAATTTGCGGAAAGACATGAGGTCTTCGGTGAGTCGGATGTGGGGTGGAAGTGAGTTCCACAGAGTGGGGGCCAGAGCTGAGGAATATGATCCTCCTAACCTAACTGAGTTGGTTTTTGGTATCACTAGGAGGTGGGCAGAGCTTGATCTTAGAGTGCGTGGTGGATGGTAGGGTTTTAGTTTGTCCTGAAGATATTGAGGTACAGTTTTATGCATTGTTCGGTGTGAGATGCATAAGGTTTTGAAGATCACCCTTCTGCCAACCGGGAGCCAGTGCACAGTTTTGAGAGCTGGGGAGGTGTGATCTCTTGGGCCAAGTGCTAGTAGCAGTTTGGCTGCAGCATTTTGTGCATTTTGTGCTCTTTGTAGTTTAGTCAGGTGGTACGCATGGACTCCGAGGTATGATGACTTCTGCTGGAGTGGAGCAAACACTCAACCTTTGGGTAGTGAGAGTGTTCATCATTGATGACTAGGAGGTAGATTCCCCTCTTCGACTGTACAGAAGTCGGCGCACCCCGACTCCCATTGTGATGTGTTTCTCGGTGCGTTCTGTATGGGTTCTTGCTTTGGCATGTCTACAGTGGATAAATATGGGAGGCAGGTCGTGACCACGTCTTCCACTTTGGAGTCGATGTGGGGGAGCCATACACAGTCCCTGATTCTGGCTTTTGTGCGCACCATCCCTTGGTGTCCTTCGTGTGCCAGTGCAATTATTCTCCCTTGCAGGGACCGGGGGGATCAAGATGTGGACCCCTCTTAGGATGAGTCCTACCTCCGTGAGAGATAATTCATGGCAGACGGTGAAGTGCCCATAAAAAATGATCTTGCTTCTGTGGTGCGCTTGTGGTTGTGTTGGAGAAATGTGTTCCACGCCCCCCCCCCCGGATGGCATTCTTCATCAAGGTGCAGCATGGGTCATCATTTGTGGCTTCCATGAGCTCTGGTATGCTGGGGGGCTTTGCTTTGTCCACAATGGAGCAAATCTGTTCCACTGTCTCGCGTGACTCTGGTATTTTGGATTCTGTGGCAGCACGTGGGTGTCTCGATAAGAAATCTGCAGGGTTTTCCATTCCAGGCTTGTATATAAGGCCGAACTCATGTTGTTGTAGCTGGAGCATCCTTTTGCCCACACGTGCTGGGGGGTGTGGCGCTGAGCCTGTGAAGATGGGAACTAGTGGTTTGTGATCCATTAATTTTTTGAACTTCCGTCCGTACAACTAGAGGTGAAAGTGTCTGCACCCCCACAGAATGGCAATGGCCTCCTTCTCTGTGTGTGAATAGCATTGTTCTGCGGGAGTGAGGGCTCTGGATGCGTATGCCACAGGCCGTTTGTCTCCCACTGGGGAGGTTTGTATTGGGGGAGCCCCCAATCTGACCGAGCTTGCGTCAACATGTAACTGTTTGTAGGTTGATTTTGTATTATGCCATGGTGGTCCTGGTCGACAGGGCTTCCTTGATGTTGTTGAAGGTATCCAGGCATTCCGCATTCTCAGTCCCATTTTGAGCCTTTTTTGATTAGGTTTCATAGTGGTTCAGACATGGTGGCCAGGTTATTTATGAACCTCCCACAGTAGGTTGCCATTCCCACAAAGATGCGGATTCCAGTTGGTGTGGTGGGGCGTGGTGCTTCTTTGATGTTGGCCACCCTCACTGGGTCGGCTGAAACGCCCCGGCTGTTGAAGATGTAGCCAAAGAATGTAAGTTATTCCTTGAGGAACTCACATTTGTCCCTGTGTATGGTTAGGCCTGCTGTCTCTAATCTCTCGAGGACTGCCGCCACTCGAACAATGTGTTCCTCCTCGTCTTTTGCATGCACAAGAATGTTGTTACTGACTTTCAGGACTCCTGAGAGGTCTTGCAGGACGGTGTGGATTGTCTGTTGAAAAACCTCCGCTGCTGACGAAGTCCTGAAATTCAGGCGTGGTTAATAAAGATTTCTCTTTACTGTACCTTTCGTTCCATCTTCATGGACTGACAAACTTTTTGCTTTTATTTTTGATCTTGACCTGTACTTTGTACAGTGCAGTGAAGCCTTAAGCATCACTACACTGTCTTTTGCTCATCTGTTATGGGGAAACTGACATGTCCTTCAGGCTGTCAATACTGGGAAACCTTGTTTCCCTGAGTCTTGTGACTTTGTTACTACTTTTAATAACTTGTTATCACTAGTGGTAACTTTTATCATTGTACAATACAGTTTACACTGCAGTACAATGGGGGTACACTTTTTGTTTTGCCCCAGACTAACACTCAGAGGATTGTTGGTTACTCTAGGCGGGATAAAAGGATAAGCTGGTGGCAGCAGTGACCTTTTCCCATTTTTTGGGACTTTTCATTTTAAGCTTTACCGCATTTACCTCATTTGTCTTCGAACTGCGGGTAGTGTCGAAACATGGCCGTGCCACATGGTTCTTTGCTTGTCCTTTTGCCATCTTGTTCTTTAACCTTCTTCCTTGCCTGTGACACTAGGAAAATCCTTATAAGGACTTCCAGTGCCCAGGAAAGCAGAAGCTTTTGGCGGGCTACTGGAGGGCTGTGTATGTGTGCTGGCAGGATGTGGGCTGGGACTGTCTGGTCTCAAGACACAAACTGGTTTCAGTGTGTCTGAGTGTTATGCATGAGTGTTCCCGCCTGTGGTCCTGATTGGACCACTGCTGTGGTGTGTGTGTGGGCTAGTAATGCTATTGGCTAGTGGGAGTTTCAGCTCTTACCTGGCTTTTAGGATAAGAAGAGTACCCCTGCACCCATTCTTCAGAGATCCTGGAGAAACCTGAAGGAGCCAAGGCTTCTATCTATCAATTACTTGACCCGAGACCAGTCCTGAGAGGGTTCTACAGCGAGTCTTGCTGCATTGTTCATTCGAAAGTCGTTGCACCAGTGAAAGACACTAATTGGAGATCAACTAGAACCTGCAAGTCCTGCGAATCGAGGACTGTGACTAACAGCAGGAAAAAGCAACCTCTGACCCTCTTCCTTTGTCCTGCCAAGTATTGGGAAGAATTGGAGTACGGGTGTAAGTTACAGTGATTCTTACCTTCCCCTAAACTCCCATTAAAAGTCTATGGGCTTATAATAAACTTTATAATTGCTTGCCATTGCTTGCTTGCGCAAGACTCCTGAAAGTTGGGGTTACTTCTGTTAGCTAGTTTAACGTGTACCCTGACAATTAGAAACCTTCACTGGACACTAGGGACCCTACCTGCATGTTGTCCTGCCTTACAGATTCTGTTGAACTTTACCTGAACTATTGGGCAAAAGGCCCCAGACAACTTAGGGCTGGACCCTTTAAGTTGGGGATAATTCTCTGTGGACCTTAAGTGCATAGTATAACCTTACCTTTCCTTTGCATGAGTTTGTGATGTATATTATCCCCTCTGATAAGTGAATGTATATATGTAATCTATTTTACCTAGTGTTGTATTATAAGTTTTCTTGCCAGTAGTCATTTTTCTATCGTGTGTTTGGCCAATAAATGATAACTATATTTCGAGGGGATTGGGTCCTCCGACGTATTCCATATCTATGACATGTAATCACCACAGCTGTGCTGCTTCGGAAACTTTTTTCGGCGTCTGCGTCCTGCGTCGATGACGTCGATGCGCCGTCGTCGAGGACCTCCTCCGACATCCGACGTCATCCGATGTGATAAGTAGGACGCACGACGCCCATAGCCTCAGTTCCGTTTTTTCCGCGAACGTGTTGCTTCGTGTTTCTCGGTTTAAACGCCTCGACTCTTTGGAGTTCTGTTCTTCTCGGTTCTTCGAACCTGTTCGTTTTGTGAAAATCCTTCAGAAGATGTCTTCTACTTGGTCTTCGACCCCGCGTCTGGGTTTCAAGAAGTGCGGGGAGTGTGGGTCCAAGATGTCGGTGACGGACTCGCACGACGCCTGCCTCTGGTGCCTAGGGGAGGCCCACGACACGGATGACTGTATCGACTGCCAGTAGCTCACGTCCAAAGCCTTACGCGAACGTAAGAAGTTGTTGTCGGTAGGTCGGGTGTCCAAGCCCCGGAAGTCGAAGTCTGCGGGGCTTTCGACGGATGATTCGAGGGGTGACTCTCCGTGTCATCGTCGGAAGTCTTGTGGGTCTCCTTCTAGGAGTCGGTCTCGCCACTCCTCAGCCTCTTCGAGGCATTCTCGGAAGCGCCGACACCGGTAGTCTTCCAGGTCCTCTTCGGAGGACTCTGCCCGGCACGTCGCTTACCCCTCCAGGCGTGCGACGCCGGAGGAATGGGCTTCCTTCGGGAAGAAGATGCTGGCGATTCTTGAGTCGCAGGGTACTCAGCCGTCCGCGCCCCCGAGTGGGGTCGGTCGTGTGAGGTCGAGAGACACCGCTCGCAAGAGTGGTCGGCACGAGTCACGGGAGAGGTCCCGTTCGGACAAGGGGACTCGTTCTCGACGTACCCGTTCCAGGTCCCGGTCCTCGACGCATTCGAGACCGTGTGCACCTGTGAGGTCTTCGAAGAAGGCATCGACGTCTGTGGCGTCGAGGGCGTCGACAGGCTTTCTCGAGGCTCTGGCTCTGAGGAAGTCGTCGATGCCGTCGACGCTCAGGTCGTCGAGGGACACGCTCGGGGCTCCGGCCTCGAGGGCTGTGTCGACGCCGCCGATTCTGGAGGCGCTGCATCTGACGTCGACGCCGATTTCCTCGACGTCGACGCCGATCCTCTCGGCGCCGATGCCGGTTCTCTCGACGCTGGCGCCGATTCGCTCGACGCCATCAACGCCTTTCGTGTCGGAGGTACCCCAGGGCAAGGGTGGACCCCCTAGGAAGGCTCTGGTTAAGAGCAAGCACTCTAGGGTGCCTTCTTTTCGCCGCCTGGACTATATTTCAGAGGCGGATGAGGATTCTGATGGCCTGGTTCCTAGTCAGGTTCCGGATGAAATTGTCTCGGGCCATAGTCAGTTTGACGAGTTGAGACAGTCACTGCATGATGCCAGTGGACTGGACACCTCTCCGGAGGTGGAGTTTTGTAGGCCTGAGCCTGGCTCTCATGCTGATTCCTCGTACCGGCGCCTTATGGCTAGGGTTTCTGAGTACTTGGGATGGTCTGCTCCCCCAGGGGAGTTTGTGCAGGATGATCTGACGGACATCCTTGATGTTGGTCCCCCAACTGACCCGATTCTGCCGTTCCATATGGCTTTACAGAGAAGGGTGGCGGCGGCTTGGACTGCTCCGGAGAGTCACCCGGCGGTGGGCAGATCCTTGTCGCGAAAATACCGTCCAGCCAGTGGCAACCCCTGCTACTTGACCAGGCACCCCACTCCGGAGAGTTTGGTGGTGCAGGCGGCCACGGCCCCGGCGAAGCAGGCGTCGTACCCTACCATCCCTCCTGATAGGGACGACAAACGTTTTGATGGCTGGGCGAAGAAAGTGTTTTCTTCTGGTGGTATGGCGCTTCAGGCGGCCAACTCCATTTGTGCCTTGTCGCGTTTCACGCACACTCTGTGGAACTGTGTTGCGTTAGCGGCTGAACATATTCCCGAAGGGGACGAACGGGATGGTTTCCTTGCTATGGTCCAGGATGGTAAGGATGCCATGTGTGAGTCCGTTCAGTCGGGTTTGGACTTAGCTGAATGCGTCAGTAGGTCCATGGCGGCGAGCACCGTGATACGCAGGTTTGCGTGGTTGCGGAAGTCGGGGTTTGCTCCGGATGTGCAGTCCCGGCTCCTCAACATGCCCTTTGACGGTGAGCACCTTTTTGGCAGCAAGGCTGACGAGAGCCTTGAGAGGTTGCAGGCCTCGAAAGCTGCAGCGAAGTCGTTGGGCGCTGCAGTTCGCCAACCTCTGCCTTTTCGTCCTAGGGGACAGCAGTGGAGGGGTGGTTCCTTTCGCTATTACTCGTCCTTCAGTAAAGCGAGAGGAGCTGGCAGTCAAAGAGGCCAACGCAGGGGTACCAGAGGTGGACAACAGGGTACCCGTGGTGCCAAGGCCGCTCGGGCAGTTGCCTCTTTGCCCTCAGGTAACGCCGCAGCCGCTCCCACTCAGTCATGAGGCCATGTCCCATGGTTCGCCGGTTGGGGGAAGGCTGGCGCAGCATCTTGTAGAGTGGCAAGCCATTACTTCAGATGTGTGGGTTCTGGAGATCATAACCCACGGCTACTGTCTTCCCTTTCGGCACAGGCCTCACGAAAATCCACCGGGGAACCTCTCTTTGCGGTGTCCGGATCCGCTCCTTGCGCAGGAAATTCAAGCCCTGCTGGAGAAAGGCGCCATAGAACTGGTGCCTGTAGCGGAGAGGAACAAGGGATGGTATTCCCCTTATTTTTTGATTTCCAAGAAAGACGGGGGATTGAGACCCATCATGGACTTGCGCGATTTGAAGAAAATCCTCAGGAAGGACAAGTTCAAGATGGTTACTCTCTCTCAAGTCCTCCAGGCCCTTCAGCTTCAGGACTGGTTGGTGTCACTCGACCTCAAGGATGCTTACTCCCATGTGCCGATCCATCCCAAGCACAAGAAGTACCTGAGGTTCGCGGTTGGCGACTCGCACTTTCAGTTTCGGGTCCTGCCGTTCGGGTTGACCTCCGCCCCGAGGGTTTTCACCAAGCTCATGGTGGTGGTGGCAGTGCATCTCAGGCAAGGGGGGATTCACATCTACCCCTACCTGGACGATTGGTTGATCAGGGGGAGCTCTCCCGAGCAGGTCCTGGATCATCTATCGGTCACCTGTCGCTCCCTTCACAGGCTGGGCTTCTCCCTCAATTTAAAGAAGTCCCATTTGACGCCAACACAGCGGCTCCAGTACATCGGAGAAGTGCTCGACACTTCCCTGGGGCAGTGTTTTCCTCCCCAGGTGAGGGCTCTTCACATTCTGCAGATGGTGCACAAGTTTCAGCATGCCCAGACGCTCCCAGCGTTCGAGTTCTTGAGGTTGCTCGGCCTCATGGCATCCTGCATTCTTCTGGTGCCAGAGGCTCGCCTGCGGATGAGATCTTTGCAGTGGGCACTCAAGACGCAATGGTCGCAGCCCTCCGGCAGTATGTCGGACTCGATTCAGGTGCCGTCCTCGGTCGCCCGGGACCTTCTGTGGTGGGCCGTCGAAGGCAACTTGATGAAGGGGGCTCCATTTTGGCTTCCCTGGCCGGAGGTGACAATCGTGACGGATGCATCCCTCACGGGATGGGGAGCTCATGCCAACGGGCTGACAGTCAGCGGTCGTTGGTCTCCGTCGGAGTCCAGACTCCATGTCAATCTGTTGGAGCTGAGGGCCGTCAGGCTAGCCCTGAAGGCATTTCTGCCGTCTGTGCGAGGGAAGAATGTCCTGATCCTGACGGACAACACAGTGGCCATGCACTACCTCAACAAAAAGGGGGGGGGCAGGGTCACTTCCTCTGTGCAGGGAGGCGATGCAGCTCAAGTTCTGGGCCATCCAGCAGAAAGTTTCGATCTCGGCAGTTCATCTGGCCGGAGCCGAAAACGTGACGGCGGACGCTCTGAGCAGGCAGAGCGCGATCTCTCACGAGTGGGAGTTGGCTCAGGAAATTCTCCTGGAGATCTTCGCCCTTTGGGGGACCCCTCAAGTGGATCTCTTCGCCTCCAGTGTCAACCGGAAGTGCGAAAGGTTTTGCTCGCGGGAATTTCCTCCAAAAGGAGCCTTAGGAGACGCGTTCGTGGTGGAGTGGTCATTCCCGCTGCTGTAAGCGTTTCCTCCAGTCCCCGTCATCCCGCAAGTGCTGCGGAGGTTACGGAAGTTCGGTTCCCGGATGATCCTCATTGCTCCGGCGTGGGCTCGGAGGACGTGGTACCCGGACCTTCTCGACTTGTCCATCTGCCCTCCACGTCGTCTTCCCTACCGAGATGATCTGCTCTCACGGGAGGGGGGTCAGGTTCTCCATCCAGAGGTCAGATCCCTCAACCTTCACGCTTGGCTTCTGAGAGGTTGAGGTATAAGGATTGGGACCTCCCTGAAGACGTGATGGAGGTGTTGCTTTCGGCCCGAAGGCCAGCAACTAAGTCTCTGTACCGTTGCCGTTGGCCTAGGTTCTGTGACTGGTGCAGAGTTCAGAATGTGGATCCTTTTGCATGTGACATCCCCATGGTTCTGTCCTTTTTACTTTCTTTGGCCCACAGGGCTTGCAAGTGGGTACCATTAAAGGTTACCTGGCGGCGCTGTCCATCTTTAAGCGCTCGTCTGAAGAGTGTTCTTACTTTAAAATCCCTTTAATTTCACAGTTTCTGAAAGGGCTCACTAATGTGTTCCCTCCGTCACCTTTCCTGGTGCCTGGTTGGGATTTAAACCTTGTTCTTAGGTTTCTTATGGGTGCTCCGTTTGAGCCTTTACATTCTTGCCCTTTGAGGCTGTTAACTCTGAAAACTGTGTTTTTAGTTGTGGTTACTTCCGCTCGCAGAGTGAGTGAGTTACAGGCACTTTCAGTTAAGCCTCCCTTCACTGTATTTCACAAGGACAGGGTTGTCCTTCGTGTTCGTCCTTCTTTTCTTCCGAAGGTAGTGTCGGAATTTCATTTGGCCCAGAAGGTTGTTCTTCCGGCATTCTATCCTCCTCCGCATCCTGGTAAGGAAGATGAGAGGCTCCATAGGCTTGATCCTCGGAGAGCTTTCAGCTTTTATGTTTCACGCTTGTCCCGGGTCAGAGTGGACGATCAACTCTTTATTGGTTACGCTGGGAAGCTTTTGGGGCAAGCTGTGACGAAACAGACTTTGTCTCGCTGGATTATTTTAGCCATCTCGGAGTGTTACCGTTTGGCGGGTAAGGACCCACCGGCTGGCTTGCGGGCCCATTCTACCAGGGGTGTGGCTGCATCTACTGCACTGCAGAGGGGTGTTCCTATTCGCAACATCTGTGATGCAGCCACCTGGGCTTCAGTACATACATTTGTACGTCACTATTCCCTCGATTCCATCCCAGGGCAGGATCTGGCCTTTGGCAAGGCGGTCCTTTGCTCTGCTATTTGATTGGCTATTCTAAATTTTGATTGTAAATTCTTTCCCTCCTCCTTGCTCTGGTACTGCTTTGGGAGTCTGTCATAGATATGGAATACGTCGGAGGACCCAATCCCCTCGAAGAACAAGTTACTTTCTTACCTGGTAACGTTCTTTCGATGGGATGGTCCGACGACGTATTCCATATCGCTCCCGCCCTGCCTTCCCCGCTGCAGAATTTCTTTTGCGATTGCAGTTTACGTTCCGCAAGGCTTTGTGTCTGACTGGCAGTTGACTTGGGTCACACGTTCTGGGGGAAAAAACTACAACTGAGCCTATGGGCGTCGTGCATCCTACTTATCACATCGGAACACGTCGGACGTCGGAGGAGGTCCTCGACGACGGCGCATCGACGTCATCGACGCAGGACGCAGACGCCGAAAAAAGTTTCCGAAGCAGCACAGCTGTGGTGATTACATGTCATAGATATGGAATACGTCGTCGGACCATCCCATCGAAAGAACATTACCAGGTAAGAAAGTAACTTGTTCTTTTATACATCCTGTCTTAGAGTAATCTCTGATTCCCATTGTGTGTGCTCATTGTGGACCCTTAACAAGCTCACCACCTCTGAAGAACTTGGCCTAGACCGCCTGTCACTGCTACCTGAACTGGTTTGGCTACAGCTCCCCAGAGTTGTCCCTGTCACAATATAGGTTGGCCTTCTATACATCTGTCCACCAGGCCAGAGTATAGAAAACCCACCTTAACAGGCGCTTTTACCTCCTCAGCCCAAGGTGCGTTGAAAATGTGTTAATTTTCTTTCTTTATTTTTTTATTGTGTTCTATTGGTTAAATATAACCTTTAACACATTCATACAAAATTATAAATAGATTTACAACAAACATTTTCATAGCACATAAAACATAGAAATCTCAGCACCACAATGAGACTAATTACATAGATTACATTTCAACAATATAAAAAATATAAAAATATTATTCAATTTCCCTAAAATTCATACAGCGTATTCTAAAAAGCTTCTGATTAAATTCAAAAGTCAGATTACAATTCATTTAGAACCTTCATTATTTCCTGCCACATATAAAAAAGAGTAAAATTCATCACCAAGTTATCTCCTGCATATATCGACGCCCAAAATTGATCAGTATTGATAAATTCATACCCTGCACCCGACTAAAAGCCCTTTTCATAGACTATAACCAGTTTGTTAGTCTGTCATTAAATGGCGAGCGGTTTCAGGCTCCAAAGCACACAGTCTGTATAAACGGTCTTTAAAAGGAGTTTTGAGACAAGCTCCTCTAATGACTAGAGTAGGAAGTTGGTCAAGTCTCAGGCAAAGGATAAATCTTCTTGCTTTGCAGTTCTGTATAATTTTCATGTAAGGACAGATGGAATTAACCAAAAAAGCTTGCATGGAATGTACCTTATAATGGTACTTATATGTTTAATGTGCTTGTTACGGTCCCAAATACCTGCTTTCTTTTTTATTTCAGCAAATTTGGAGGCTAAATTCTCCTCCGTGTGGCAGGTACAGCCAACCTCTTTCAGAAAACGCATGTTCTTCATGCCACTGTATTAACGCCGGGAGCCAGGCAACATTCCCATTCCCATTCAGAAAAGGGGCATATAGTGACTTTGAATGACCTCTACTCATCAACATTTTGACATAAAAAGAGCATGCTGCCACCATTCTCCTAGTAGATAGGGATATAAGCCCTAATTCAAAACAGAGTGCTTCCATTAGGTACGCTTAGGGCAAACCTAATGCATTTTTCCACAGTCTCCCTTCAAGGATGTCTAGCCATGCGGTCTCCCTAATGGTGAAGACCTCTAGGCCATACAGTATGCTAGGGACTACACATGCATTATACAATGTTACTAAGCCTTCCATAGACTAACCACCCAAGCTTGAAACAAAGGCTCTAATGGCCTTAAATTTGGCTGTAGCATTTGACATAACATATTTTGAGAAACCCTTTCTATCCAATTTATTAGTTATTAATGCAGCTAAGTCTAAATAGCTGGGTACTTGCTCTAGCCGCTCATTATGTATGGGCCAGTTGTATCTTTTTATGTTCTTACGGTTTGCTTTAACTCCCATTATTTTAGTTTTAGTGAGATTTAATTGTAGATTATGGACTAAAGAATAATTTTCCAGAGCAGTAACGCAGTGTTGTAATCCTATGGCCGTTTGGTCCGAAAGGATAATGTCATCCGCGTATGAATATCTAGTAATAGGGCTAGATTGCACACGCAGCAAATGATTGTTACAGTTCCTAAAAGACATTTCTAGCCCAGCAATATAGATGTTAAAATATGTTGGTGCCAGGGTGCAACCTTGAATCAGGCCAAAATTAACTGCAATCTTCTCACTAAGCACACTCGCCTGATTCATACAAATTTGTGTGGTGGTGTTAAAATAAAATGAATGCTATAGTGAAGTTAATAAAACATATATATATAAAGCCTTATCTTTTGATGAAAGGGTGCCACAAATAAAATGCATGAGGGCCCAAATATTTGACGACGTACTAAAAGCCTAAAAAAGCTTGTAATCTGATTACTACAAATATTCATCTCATTAGTCCAAGCATTACTATAGCAAAGCAGAAGGTTGTAAAAAATGTTGGCACTTGTATCTATCATAGCAAAGATTCTGTAATTCGCCAGCAAGTCCCTTGTACCTTTCTTATATATTGGCACTAACAGAAAATTTTGCCAAGATTTAGGGATAAGACCAGTGTTTGAAATTTCACAGAAGACAACATAAAATATTTTTGCCCAGATTTTAGGGTTCACCTTATACAAATTATTCGGTAGACTATCAGGGCCAGGTGCTTTAGATGCTTTTAATTCAAACATGATTTTCTCAATCTCCTCTTCTGAGAAAAGAAAGAGAATGTTATCACATAACATTTGGTATCCCATTTTATCTTCAACAATCTCATTTCTATAATAGACAGGATATAATCCTTCCATACTATATTTGATATTGGATTAATTTCTCTTATGTTTTGAGTTCCAGCAGTAGATTTATCAAAATAGTGCCAAAAAATGTTCCATGTTTTTGTTAATTAAGATGTGGTACATACTCTTCCATTCGGCGGAAGCAACCACGCCGTTATGCATTCTATGCCAGTTCTTAAAGCAAACTTTTTATTTACTTAACTCCAAATATTTGTCAGAGAGATCATGCACATGTTTCCTAACCCATCGTACATCTGATCTCAGCTCCTTTTTCTTCACTCCAACCACTTGATCATATGTATTTCTTTGAGAGAACTGGTTAAAAGTTATTTGTTCCTGGCAATTCAGAAACATCCGAAGGTAATTATTAATAGTAATGCAGTAATACATTTCTAAATTATTAAAAACAGGGACAAAATTCACACATGGTGTATATTAAGTTGAGACCAACTAATTCCGTTTCCTTGTGCATTTACCATTACATTTTCCATCAAAGAATCATATTTAGAATTTGTTTTTCCCTCAATGAGAAATTCAACTACCACATGGTCACTCATGGTACTGGGAATGAGCTTAAAATCTTTTACTCTTTCGAAAACCCGAAGATCAGTCAGAACAAGGTCTATCCAAAAGAAGGATCTGCCATTTGACCAGGTGTAAAAGACATCACTGGTGCCAGTATTAATTACTTGAAGCAGCTGTTGAGTTTGTATAAAAGACAGCTAGGGATTCGATTTAAGTACCAATTCCTCTTTCCCTGGTTCAATTTCCCAAATACCCAGGTCATTAATAACATAAGACTGTTCTTTTAAACAGCTGGCTTCTCTATCCGGGAAACAAGGGCTCAGCAAATTAAAATCTCCCACAATATAGCAATCTCCAGTCAGGAAAATAGCCCTCCAGAGATCAATCATCCCATCAATCAAGTTAACAATATTTTCATCCAGCTGGGCAATATACATCAATCCGCAAAATCCAGCAGGTTGCCTTTTCTCCCTTCACCTCAAACTTGATGGCCAATACAGAGTCAGAGTGCTGGTCAGAGAAACATTCTTTAGATTTCAGGTGAGATTTGTCAGCAATAATTAGACCCCCAAACGGTCTACCCTGCCTATTTTTCCGGGCAGGCTTTTTGTATGAAATGTATCCATCCATTTGTAAAGTTTCTCTAATCCAAGTTTCTTGTAACAACACAATATCAGCTACCATCAAACACTCCATACCTGCTGGATTTGTCATAAATGAATGAAAACCTGAGTATTCCAGGATCTGATAACTAAATGTGTAGTGCATGCCTTGGAGGGTCAATCAGAGTCTTCTATATATTGAAATCCTCCCTGACTTGACACTCTTTGGCTATTTCTCTGGATTGCAGTGCCGATATCACTTGCGTGACTAAGTCACTTACAAACTCCTCAGAAGGGGTTTTATTATCCACTATAATCTTAACTGCCTGAATTTTCCCCATAAGAGAGGGTTTAACAATCTTAGTAAATTCATATCCCATAGCAAGGAATCTCGGGGTCTGCAACATCACCAATTCTGTTGTAATCAGAGAGACAAAATGCAGAATTGCCCAATTGGGATCCCAGATTGAGTGAGGGATTACAACCTGTCTTAACTCCATAGAAGTGATCTTGCTCAAAGTGGGGAGACGGTGTATACGTTCAAGAGCGTTAGGCCCATTCAAAAATGGACTTTCAGATGTGGCATTTCAGATCGATTATCTTTATCTGATTTGATGAAGGGACTGCAAAGATGGACAATAGGTCCACTTTGGTATCAAAAGGTAAATCTTCCTCCCTCAAATTGGAGCAAGAAGTAGGAACTTTATCAGAGCATTTACCAAATGTACCCACTACTGGGCCCTTCTGTCTCTCGCCATTGCCATCCTCCCCACTTTGGCCTAGACCTACCATTCCCGAACCGCCTGCCTTATTAACTTCATGCACAGTATTCTTAAGAGAGGTGAAAAATTGGCTTTAACCGTTTCTAGCCTTTGAAGTCTACCAGTCGGGGGTGGTTTAGAAGAGGATAACTTTAGGCCGTGGATATACCCCTGGGATTTCCTCCCCTTCTGCGTAGACCTTGTTTCTCCGTTTATCAGTGATTCTTGTATGATAGTTCCCCCTGTTCTTTGACATTGCTTGAGATTTTCTTTACAGATAATCGGTGTGGGTGGGTCGGTTTTTTCCCCTTTTTGTTTTTGTTTTCCTTTATGGTTCCCAATAGGAAAAACTTGTGGAATACCCACTGGCATATCATTGCATTGACATATTTTGACGCTGTTGATCTCATGTTCATTATTATCCTGCACTTTAGTAAGTATTAGCATTGCTTTTGACAATTCAAATTTCAAGAATAATTGCTCCCTATGTACAGATTTAAAAAGCATAACTAGGGCATTTAAAGTATTAAGCATTTCAGCTCCAGTATCCTGGGTCTCGGAACAAAAAGATTCAGAAGAAGAATCATCATCTTCTTTCTGTAGTTGCGAGGGGTATATATCCCTTGCTATGGCTGTTAAATTAGGGGAGTTAGTCAATTCCATAGACATTACTTCCCCTGCCCTAAGATTTTTTGAAGTTTCCTTTGATGATAAAACTTCAGATTCCAGCTGGTTGGATTCAGCTTGTAATGCTAAGATCGCCTCAAAAAGTTCCTGCTCATTTGGGGAGGGTAAAGACTGATTAGCAGGTGTATCTAGACCGCTCCTAGAGTCCGCAGCAGCTGGAGGCGATAGGACTGTGTGTCTGGGTAACATGATCTTTTTCAAAAATGGCTTCATTTTCCCTCTATTATAGTCCACAGTGACACTTGGTTCGTTAAAAGCGTTTGATATTCCAATTGTTAACATTTTGGTAACTTTCAAAGTTTTCTTAGCCTTAGTGTCCCAGTGCAAGAGGATTGTAACAGATATTTCCGGAACGCAGCAGGCATTATCTTGCTGACCTAACTTGCATGGCTTAGTCATTAGGAAGGTGAGGATATTTCACAGCAAAATATTCCCCAAAGGATTATTCCAAACAGACTTCCTATGTCAAAGCCCTTTTCAAAATCAGTTAAAATACTTTCAGAACGGGCAATAAGCGAGCCTAGCGTTAAATTTATGCCTGGAATAAATTAAAAAAGTGCAGAGTGCCACGTGGCTCCAAGGTTCAAAGACTTGCAGTCGCCAATTCGTGGGAAAACCACACACCCCCACGATGACTGAAAGGTCCTCTTATCCAATTTAACACAGTTCAGTGATATTTCTGTGGTGGCCTTGACAGCAAGGCACACTTTTATAGAAGATGTTTTAGCGCTGCAGACATCAATAATCTAACCTGTTGTGTGTACTTCAGCAGATATTAAGACCAAGGCCTGGGATCTGCTCTTCCGCGTCCTCGGCAATCAATCTGCTTCCACTCCTCGTACACGCCGTGCTCTGCCCCACACTGTGTATTAAATTAATATCTTAGAGTATTAATACCTTACTGTAACAGCACCACGATGCCCCTGGGCTGCTGGGCACTTTATAAATCCAAATAAATAAATTAAGAAAGCAGAGGATTCTGCAAGTAGACTCCTCCCCAGTGCAGAGCAACTGAAGAAACACTGCTCAAAATCCAAAGTGACACCAGAGCAACCACTCTGCTTCTACTCCTCGTCCGCCATGTGGTAATGTACATTCAGTCCCTGTGCAGCTTGAGTTGGTGGTAGCCAGCCTTTAAATCGATTTTTGAGAATGTCTTGCACCCTATGAGGTCTGCAATGATTTTATCGAGGGTCGGCGTGATGTGCCTTTCCCGCACTATGCACGCATTCGGGATGCGCAAGTCGATGCAGATTCTAATCTAGCTGGGTTGCTTTGGTTTTTTTATGATGACCATCGGGGAGACTCATGGTGTTGGTCCGTCACTTCCTCGATGATCCCTGCTTTTTCCAGGTCATGTAGCTCCTTGGCGACCAGGTCCCTCATGTGACATGGGGTCTGCCAATGTCGTACTGCCTGTGGTTGCATTGTTGGGTCGATGTGCAACTTTATCATTCTGCGTTTGAGACATCCGATCCCCTCAAATAGTTTGGGATGTTGTGATAAGAGGTTGAGGACTTCATTGTCCCTCCATATGTTGCAGATTAACTTAATGAGGCCCATATCTTCTGTGGAGTCCCAGCAGTGCAAACACTCTATCCCTGCATCCACCACGTATATTTTTGAGTGGATCAGCAGCCTGCTGTTCTGCTGAGTGTGGTGCGGAATCGTCCGACTACCGGTAGTGGCTTCCGTATGCGTATAGCTGGGTGCTTGTGGGCTTCAAGGTAGGTCGGGTGTTTAGTGCGTGGAGAGTCCTGAGGGGCATTAGGAGGTACCGGTATCAATCGTTAACATGACATCTTGCTCCACTACTATAATGTTGCATCGGGGCCTCCTTTTCTTCCTTCTGTCCTTCTGGTCTCCTCGCACCAGCGCTGAGATTAGGTGTACTTTTTCCTGGCTTGTCGTGTTGTGATGGCTGCCCTTCTGATTCTGCCAATGAGGAGTCTTTTTACACCTCAACCTGGGGTGTTTTAGCTTGCTTCCTGTCCCTGTGGGTCGGTCTGCCTACTCTGCCGGTCCTTATTCGTTGTAACTGTATAATGTAAGATTTGTGATTTTCCTCTTGAAATCTATTGTAATGGCTCTGGTGCCATGGCCAAGTAATACGTTTGTCAGGACCCAAATAGTTGGAATACTACCTGCTACCTAACTAGTATTCAAACTATTTGGGTCTGGACAAACTTATTACTTGGCCATGGCACCAGAGCCGTTGGAATAGATTTCAAGATCGAAAGCACAAATCTTACATTATACGGTTACATCGAATGTGAAGCTTAGCCTTGAGAAAGACAGAACAGTCGAAACACGTATGGACTGTTCAACCTACATTGAATCTGAAGAGAATAAATTAACACATTAAGAACATCATGAACTCTTTCATAAATAATTTGAATAGGTTAGGCTAAGCGCAAAGAGCTAGCAGTATACATACACATGGTACTGAACAGTGTTTATTGAAATACAGTCTTTGCAATGCGGTATTCTGGGACAAACGAACCCCAAGGGTGCATATTATAACAATTAAATCAGTGATGTTGTAGAAGTATAACTGCTGAAACATATGCAGGGCTTTTAAAGGCCCCCCATTAAAATAACCCCAAAAACGGGGTTGTTGAGTTATGGAAAGTATCCATGACATCACACACTTTGGGTGCAACGTCAGGCTCCTATTTTAGGTTCTATAACCAAAATGGTGGCCGTCCCTTTCTGCGTCGTAGGAACTAACCGCAAGATCCGATCTCGGATAGAGTGTGAGGAAGCAACACACTGAGCCAAGTACATAAATGTGTTAACTTGGAAGATGAATGTTTGAAAACGGTCTATGTCTGAGGACAAGTACATTATCTTATCTCAGGCTTGCGCATTTCCCCCTTTTGTTCTTTGATAGATGAAATTACATCTGATTGCATAGCCAAGTGTTGGAAGGGCTATAAAGTATTCAAGTATACACATAACGTACATTGACAAGTAATTCTAATGTGTCAGGCCGCTTTTCTTGGGCCAATAGACAAGATGGTCATTTCAACCAAAGATGGTAAAATTGTTATAAATATATTGGGCACCTTGTGCAATCATTAGCGCCTAAGAAGAGGTGACAGACTGAAAACTATTTAAGAATACGGGAGAACCATGGGATCACTAGGTATGTTTTAATCATAAAACATTAAATAAAGTCATAAAAATCATAAAAAAATTATAAAAATATAAATTATAAAAAAAATAAAATCATAAAAAATTTAATAAAGTCTCACTGTTTTGGGTGGCCCCCACCACAATATCTCCCACAGACACAGAGCCGGATTAGCTGCAATCTCCTTTATTTAACTTCTAATGGAAACTGAAAACAGCTTCCCCTGCGCCTGCCTTTCCTCCCCGCTCCCACGTTCCCTCCCTTTCCAGTGTCCCCTTTCTTAAAGGGCTAGTGTCCCTTCACAACATCTCCCCCCACTTATCATTGTGCCTTTCCAGTTACATCAGTTTGATGAGTCTCGAGGGCTTACGAACAGTTCAATGTGGTCTCCCCAGGGACTCACAGGTCTCTCCTTGCCTTCCTCTCTCGGGTTTCTCCCAGTCTGCCATGGGCAGACCAGACTCTTCTTCCTCTTGCGATTCCTCTTGATGGCCTGGTTGTTCCTTCCAACTCCTCGGGTGGCTGCCACACCTCCTCCTCCCTGGCGTGTAGCTTGCGTAAGAAAGAGGCATTTCTGGTTATGCTTTTCCCTTCTCTTGCTGCCGTCACCATGGATCCTTTCGCCTTCACCACTTGACAGGGCTCAGGGTCATACCTGGTGTCTGTTTTCCTCTCTTGTTTCTGCCGCACCAACACTAGTTCTCACACTGGTAGTGTGGACTCTTTGGCTTCCCTCTGTTGGTCTGCCCACCTCTTTGCTTCCCTCTTTCACTCTGCATCTCGCTCTCTGAATTCGGCATCCTGTTCATCTGTGTAGTCTTCGAACTGCAGTAGCCTTGTTTGCGGCTTGTATCGAATCATTACTTTGGTCAGGGGCTTCCCTGTGGCCTTGTGTGGGGTGGTCCGGTAGCTTCTTAGCATTAAACAGAGAACTTGTGGAAATGGCATCTGGTCCACCCTTGCTTTCTGATGGGTCTTCTTGATGGTGGCCATAAATCGCTCTACCATCCCTTTCGCTTGTGGCCAGGGTGGTGTATTTTTCTGGTGTGTGAATACTAAATGTGCTGCAAACTTCCTGAAGTCGTAGCCTTAGAATGGGGGCCCATTGTCCGTCTTCACGACATTTGGTATGCCTCCCTCACTGAATAGTTCATCTAGGATGCCCACTACACTGTGGAATGCTGTGGACTGTACTAGGTTTACAACTGGGAAACGTGAGTATTCATCCGGAGCCACAAGTAAGGGACCACCTTCTTCTAGAGGCACATAGAAATCTACCACCACCCTTTGCCACAGGCCTCTTGGGAGTGGGACCAGGCTAAGTGGTCTTGGGCTTGTTAGCCGCTGCCATCTTCTACTTCTACACTCGTCTGCTACAACTCATCCAGAACAGAACTGCAAGACTTATCCTTGGCCTCAAGCCCAGGGACCGCATCTCTCCAGCACTGAAATCCCTCCACTGGCTCATGTGGCTGCTAGGATCAAGTTCAAGACCCTCTGCATAGTCCACAAGGCTTTCTGGGGCCAGGGGCAGTAATCTACAATGCTCTCTTCTTAAATACTCTCCTTCTAGAGCCATCCGCTCGTCCTCCTCCAACTCTTTGTGGGTGAGCCGTTTTTCCAAGCAGAGATTTTGGGGTAGATCGTTATCCTCGGCAGGTGCCTCCATCTGGAACAGCCTGCCTGCCTGCCTCCCTCCACCTTGAGCCAGAGCTCCCTAAATTCCTGAAACTCCTCAAGACCATCTTCTCTTCCTCTTTCTCTCTCCCTTTCCCCTGCTAACCTCCTCTCTATTTCTCTCTGTGTCACTCCTCCATCTCTCCCCTAATTCTGTTCAGCTTTTGCTGACTGGTCACCTGGCTCACCTCCAGAGCCTCACAGGTCCCAGGCTCCCCAGTCAGTCTTTGCACTTGCCTCCGGGCCTCTGTACTATGCTCAGCGCTAGTGCACTTGCACCATACGTTCCATGAGAGGGTAACCTCTCTGCACCTCATCCATGGCCCTGCTGGACTGGGCACTCTTGTTCCCCCTCCCCCATCCCTTGCACTTCCATCTGTACACTTTCATGACCTGAATTTACTAGGACTAGTAAGTTCTGTCTTGTCCCATCTTTGTCTCCCCTCCCTAATCTGGTCGCACCTGAAACACTTCATGCACTTGCACTAGGAAAAAGGCATTTAGACCTAGTACGCTAATTACTTTTTGTTAGATCATTCGGAAACCTCAAAGCCTAAGAATGACTACTGTATTCCCTTGCTCCCTTCCCGCCTTGAAGTGCTTTGAAGCACTTCACTTGTGTATAAGCACTGTACAAATAAACAATTACGCTAGGTAGTGTGTGTGTATGTCCTCTATGGCAGCGTCCATAGACGGAAACCACACTTGGTTCCTGAGAATTTTCTTGGTACTTGTTAGTCATCTGTGACCCTTGTGAGCTAGGTTGACCACTGTCTTCCATAGTTCTTTTTGTACTACCAGGCGATTTCCTCTCAGTAGAAAGCCTTTGTCGGTTGTGGCTAGCTCCCTTTGTATTCTGGCCATTCTCTCACTCTGTCATGTCTATTCCGTCGTCTTTCTGCAGTTCTCGCTTGTGGTCTCTCCATCTGTTAGTGATGGTGAGCTGTATTGAGGCTTTGATAGTGGGGTCCCTTCTGCTTTTGTTAGCAAATGTTGTTATTGTGAGGGTTGGGGCAGCGCATTCTCCGACAGTTCTTGCATGTCGTTTTCTGCTTCTTTCTCTAGGGTGTCCTTTGCTTGATCCCCCGGGTGTCTTGATATATAATCTGCCGGATTTGCTTCCCCCTGGTTTGTGAATAATTTGGAAGTCGTATTCCTGTAATCTGATGCCCCATCATTCTGTTTGTGGGGGCATCTTTGTCTTGGGATTGCCAAATGCGAACAGTAGGGCTTGATGGTCCGTGACAAGGAGAATCAGCGACCAATAATGAAGTGGTTGAATTTCTCACATGCGTGTACCGCTGCAAGACTCCCCCACTCAGTTTGAGAATATGCTGTCTCCGTGGGTGACGAAGCATGACTGGCGTAGGCGATGATGCGCCACTCCAGACGATGTGTCTAAGCACTCTGGGCTAAGATGGCCCCTAGGCCCTCAGCGCTGGCGTCTACCGTGATCTAAGTTTCCCAAATGGGGTCAAAGTAGGCCAACCTGCAGCTAGTCACTAGTTCTTTTTTGATTGTTATAATGCGCTGGTGTGTCTTTCTTGAGCAGAAACCTCAGGGGATCTGTGAGCATGCCATAGCTGGGGAGGTAACGTGCACAGTATCCTGCCATGCCCAGGAATGTTCTCAGTTCTGAGACATCTACGGGCGGGGCCTGGCTCACAATGACTTATATCTTGTCCGGATCTGCCATCATACCCATGTCAGATAAGATGTGTCCAAAAAGCGTCAGGCTGGGTTTGTTAATCTCGCATTTGGCCTCATTCGTGGTGAGGACTGCTGACTGCAGGATTTGACACACTTGTAGTAGCGGTGCATCATGCTGGTCTTTAATCTTACCAAACACCAGGATTTCATTGCTGTAATTAAATGTGGATATCACTGGCAAGATCAGCCTGTGTATGGTTTCTTGGAATATTTCCGCCGCCGACAATATCCCAAAGTTCAATCATTTATAGTGGAAGAGTCCATCATGAGTCGCACAGGTTGTGATTGGTCTCGAATCAGTGCAGATTACCAACTGGTGGTAACCCTTATTGAGATCAAGTTGTGAAAAGCATACCGCCCGATTTAGGCGAATGATCATGTCCTCGATATTGGGGCCAGGGTGCCATTCCATCTGAATTGCTGTGTACGGTATGCGCATGTCCACCATAGTCGCAGTCAGCCATTGTCTTTCAGAATCACTACAAGTGCAGACACCCCTAGCGTTGGCCCACTGACTCTTTTAATGATGTCAGTGTCCAGGAGCAATTGGAGTTCTTTTCAAACTTGTGCTTGCAGTTGGAACCCCACTCAGCGTGGATGTTGTGGCACTGCAGTCCCCGTTGGGTCCACAAAGTGTTATCACTTAGTCCTTGAGCATTCCCACACCCTTGAATAGCGCCGGGAACGAGGATTGTATGTGTTCAATTGTCATATTGTGGTACATCACCAGGTTTACTTCCTTGTCCCTCGTTGGGAATCATGATACCACCTCCAACTGGTCCTACTGGATGTCAATGAGGGCAAAAGCTCTTGCAGTGCGGTAATTTAGGAAGCATCTGCCAATGGCCGGGCTCTGTATTGCATGTATGTTCGCAGACACCACTTGTCTGTTGTGCTGTAACTCACACTGGAATTGACCTGTGGAGGGTAGGGGTGACGTATCTCCCCATTGGAATATTCTTGCTTGAGATGGGTCTACGGGGTGCAGGTCTTTGATTAACTGATGTAGGGTCTCGCTCATTACATTTACGGTGGCCCCTGTGTCCACGATGAACTGGTGATTGAGGTCCCCTATCTGGATGATCACTCTCGGGGCAGTCCCATTGTCGTCTTCATTGCTAATGAGGAGCACATACTCTGTGCTGTATTGATCCATATGTCCATAATCATCTTGGGTGTTTATTCCTCCTCCTTGTTCCACTGGGGGGGATTCTTGTATGGGTCTCTTACATAGCTCAGTTCCTCCCTCTCGTGTGTTGTACTGGTGGATGGATGGGTGTAAGGGGGTATTCTTGTTCCTCTTGGTACTGCAGTGGCATCTCCAGGCTGAGATCCTCCATCGCTCTCACAAATCTCGTCTGGTTTTGCCATGGTAAAGTGGGTCTTCCTGGTGGTGAGCGCAGGTCATTTTGTTCAGGGTACATTTCGTTGCCAAAATTTCGGGTCTGCTTGTGGTGCCCATCAGGACCTCCTGACCCAAATGTTTCTGTAGAACAGGAGAAGCACTGTCTTTTCTTTATACACCGCCTGAAAGTGGTGTAGAGGAGGTCCCAGACATGGCCTGCACCCCTTCCCCGCATTTCAAGGTACCAGGAGTGTACTCACCAAGGTATGAGACGTATGAGTGGCAAATGAACCAACGAAGCGCTGCACTGGGACTCTGCCCAGTATACATCAGAAAATCCATACTTGTTGAAGCACCCATAACCAGACAAGCCTGGGCAGCACGGCACCCTATCAGACAGCCGTATCAGCTGCTGATGCGAAACGAAGAGTACCTACAGACGGTCCATGAAGAGACCCAAAGAGCCCTAATGGAAGGCCAGTGGAAATGACCCAAGGGCCTGAACAGACTCATGAATGAATAAAAGCAGCTATCGAAGATAGCACGCCAGTGCGAGTAACTACGAAAATAAATGTAATGGATACAGAGAAGAGATGATGTTAAAACATGAGGAAATGTTGCTACGAGACAAGATGGAAGCAACCGACTTGTTAAACGTGTGTAAATAGGCTTGGAACGCAAGAGGCAAAAGAAACGATACTGCTTGCAATGCTTAGTAGAAGATAGAGCGGCAAGAAATGTACCCAGGCTGCCAGAGGCCTGACAGGCCAAGTTTTGTTACCCAGCCAAAGGCAAGAGAAGGAGCAGAATCGAAACTCAACAAAGAGCGGCTCATGCCTAGGAAACCGAGGTCAACCAGAGAAAGGGAGGAGAGCGTCAGCTAACAAGACTCAAACTTCAGAGCATACCAGCCTGCCTCATGAAGGTCAAGATAAGGGGGGCCCATGCAGGTGATGAGGCTGAAATAGAATTAAATGCACTAAAAGCTGGAAACTGAAGCAGATTCATGGTGAACTAACACGTGACCAGCCAGGCGCGAAGAAGTACCACCGCCTGATGTCATCCAGGACCCGAGGATGCCATAACTTTTCCCGATAAGTACAGTTTTGAGGCCATCCTTAGCCAACTAATTGACACATCGCCCTAAAACACTGATTGATGGAAAGGAGGCAGGGTGAATCCTGGGGCACTAGGCACCTGGGTGTCCATTCTGCATGCTGCTAATTAAAGTGGGGATTTATGCTTAGGGGTGTAACTTGCCCAATCACAATGGACCATGTAATCTAGGGCACTATAGATACTGTAACCAATAGGACATCGTAGGTGTAGTGACGTCCATCACGCGTGATGTAGAGGGATGGGCGTAGACGCCCATCCGATAAGAGTTAACCAATCCACATGCTCTGTTACCATATACAGATATAACACCTATACTTAAGTTACCTTTCCTAACCAATTATATTGCATGATGATTTTTTATAGAATTAGACGTCAGTGATGATGAGTTTTGCCTATAACAATGACTGTTCGACTGAAGTTCGAGGAAGTCGGAGCCAGACAGGTGATCACAGTGCTGCTGATTTCCATTTGTTTCTCTGTTTGATGTACTTGTCATTAAACGACTTCCCTTTGCCAACTTACTGAGTCCTCACATCATGTTGGAGTAAGTGAATCCTGCACCCCCTGTCCTCACATGGTGCAGCTATCTTGCCTTACAAGTTCTAGAGGTTGAGCGCTGACCTATAAGCCTGTCAGTGAATTCCTCTCCTCCTGAACAGTGGTTTTCTCGACCACATCTCATGCACATTTGTCCCCAGGCTGGGCACTGTCCCAGGTGCGCGAATTTGAAACCACACCAATAGCATTGTTTGTCCCCTTGGTATCTCTGATTTGGGCAGGGTTGGTTGACTCTTCCGAGACCACATTGGTTCCTCACACTTCCGGGTGGTGCCGTCTTCATGGCGGCTAGTGATTCTACCTCCGCGTGGCTTGCTGGCCGGGTGTTGCACCCAAATCTCCCCGGGCAGCAACGCATACTGTCTGCTCCCGGGGACCCTCCTTTTCATTGAAATATCCAAAATTGTTTAAAGAGTTACTCATTTCCTGTAGATTTTCATCTTGAGTGTTGCTCAAGCAATCTCTCTCCTGAATCTGAGAAGCATAAGACATTTCTAGGACCTCTAGCTTACTTTATTTTTTAATAATCACACCATAATCAGTCCATTTACGGAAATACTTTGATGACTAATGCAGCTACCAAAGTACATTTCAAAAGCTTTCTAAAAGCTCTTCCATCTTACTCGAGATTTCGATTGCGTGGATTGTGTGGATTGTGTGTGCATGATCACTATGCTCGCCATGTTACAGCTACGAATATGTCCTGGTTTTCTCCATTGTTCTCCTGCTCCTGATTTCCATTTGTTTCTCTGTTTGATGTACTTGTCATTAAACGGACTTAGCTTCGCCAACTTACTGAGTCCTCATTATTGAGTCGTGTTGGAGTAAGTGAATCCTGCACCCCCTGTCCTCACATGGTGCAGCTATCTTGTCTTACAAGTTCTAGAGGATGAGCGCTGACCTGTGGGCCCGTCAGTGAATTTCTCTCCTCCTGAACACTTGGTAGCATGAGGATGGTTTCGGCCATTAATTATTGATTATATAATACTAAGACACCTTAGACCGACGGCACAAAGTAACTCCGGGCTTTGCCAATATCACGAGTCCTTTCGCCATTCCGGCTCAGTACACTGAGAAGCTCCCCGTGGACAATGATAGAGTAAGTCCATAAAAAATCTGCAGTGGGTCTGAAGGAACCCGCCTTTCTAAGCATAACCCTTCTCATTCCCACGGGCAGCCAATAGGATGAAAAAACCTTAAAAGGTGGAAGAGGAATGGGCGGTGATCCCGAAGTTCCAGAGAGGAAAAGATGCGATCGGTGAGTGAAACAACAAACTCGTTACTTTGGCAAATGTCATGTAGGCATTAGAGCCAGTAAGGGAAAGGTAACAGTGGGTGGCAGAGAAAAAATTAAATAGTCAGAAGTAGAGAAGACTGTATATATATATATAGGGGGTAATGACTCCAGCATACGAGATAAAGAGTGGATACCGGGAGACACCCGAGAGAAAAACAATGGGGTACCGGGGGGACACCTGAGATAAAAACGTAAGGATTACCAGGGGGGCACCTGTGATAAAAACGTAGGATTACCAGGGGGGCACCTGAGATAAAAACGTAAGGATTCTCCTTATTCCTACACTTTGATACAGTGGTCAGAAGAAACGTGAACTCAGAGCCCACAATGGGGGGATAATTAGGCTATTGTAACGTTTAAAGACGTCATCAAGGGAGTTTGTTTAAATCCCATGATAGGGTATTGATTAGAAGGCAGGTATACGTATGACCAGCTGGTGTTCGTCTAGTCTGTCAAGTGTCTGTAATACGTGTCTTCTTGTATGTCAAATGTAAAATAATTGTATTAATGATTGTTTGAAATGCATTTTGGTTTTACGCGATTCTGTAACTAAGAGGGAATCGCCATTGAATTGATGGGTTTTGAGTACATTGTTGATATACATTTTGGCGGGAAAAGATTGGATTGGAGCTTGCATATGTGGTGCTCGCTCATACTATTGGAAGGTTAAAGAACTGTATAAATACTGTTAGTGACGAAATTAAAAATGGAGGAAGTTACCCCGCTTGCGCATTTATGCATGCAACTACCCAAGCATGCACCTAAGCTGAAGAAGTATAGCACAGAGTGGGTTAAGGGTACCGCCCACAAAATGTTCATGCCTTGGCCACAGAATGGGTGCCTTTCTAAGGCTGTTTTACAGCATATGAGGACCTTCCTACACGCCACATATACCGGCAAGAAGGTAGAGAAACGTCTTGCTGTTCTAGAATTGTGGAAGATGTTTGAAGAAACAAAGGTGGAAGAACCACCCACAGACTGGATACTAAATGTATGTATGGATGGGGGTGAGACGCCTACCGCGCCACCAGCCCCGCCTGAGCCAGTCATTGAAGGGAGTAAAACAGAGGGGCTTTACCCACTAAGAGAATTTAAGGCAGCCACGGGGTATAGCAACCCCGCATATGAGTCGCCTACGTACAGTAGTGATGATAATAAGGGAAAGGAACAGGAAAACAATATCGCCTCCGTGGTCTCAAGGGACTAAGAGAGATGCGACGATGAAGGAAAAGATTGGGCACGGAGTTGGGCACCTCCAGATAAGGAGAAAGAGGCAAATAAACATAAAGGAAATGAAGGTAGAGTTGATGAGATAGCATTCGCGAAAGACGAATGGATGGGCGGTCAGATATTACTTGGATGGAAAGGGAAATGATGATTTGGGGCCAAGGGAGAGGTCTGATGCGACGCAAAGGAGAAAAAGATGGAAGTAAGGGATGAAAGGGCAAGAAAGAAAGATAGGCTGAGGCGAGAACAACTATATCGCGAAGAGCAAGGAGTACCGCTCAGTCGCACACAATACGCAGCCTATGAAAAATACAGGCAGAACATGTTAAAGTTAGAGGAAGAAAGGAGAGTGCATGAAAGGAAAGTAAAAAAGCGGGAAAATGAGGAGATTAGAAGGGCAAAGGAACGTAGAAATGAACGAATGAGGGAAGTAGATAAGGCTATAGAAGAAGCAAGAAAGCGCAAGGAAATAAACGAGGAAGTAGAACGTAAGTGCAGACAGAGGGCACGGGATCTTGAATATCTGGAGCGGGAAGTTAAAAAACCCAATCCTATAGTAGAATGGGAAGACATAGAAGAATTCTGTCCTGCAAGCAATGCGGTACCAGGTACAAGCGGGACAAATATTGAAGATCACTTCGACACCAGAAGCATCAGGGAAACGATTGATAAAATCTATGACGAGATGGGGCTGGAGCTAATTTCCCAAAGGGGAAGGGAGGATGAGCGCTTAGAGAGTACTCAGCTATATGACACTGAGGATATCACCCAAAGTAGTGGGAGCAGGGGAATGTCCCTAGACAGGCTGGAGATCAGGCAGAACGAAGAAGATGCAAGGAGTTGTGTAAACTGGGAGTATTCAGGATCTGACTCCAGTGGGGAAACGGAGGATGTGGCACTCGAGGACGGGAGACGGTCCGAAAAATGGCTCCCAGGGGACCGAGGGGTACGATGGTCAGACACTGTTGGGTCCACAAGTAAGACATCGAAGTCTGCCGCGTAGTCTGGCTGACAAGAAGGAACACCTCACGGTCAGAGGGGGGCGTCAGCACCTACCTATGCAGACAGATTAAGGGCATTGCCAGGAAGACGGCAAGGCGGGAATGCCACCCCAGCGGTAGACAGAGGAACTATAAGGAAGGAAAAGGAGGACTGCGCATTCCAATTCCCGTTGCTAGAAAAGGGGGGAGCAAGACCACAATATATTTCATGGCCACACATGGACCGAGAGAACCTTAAAAATAAGCTTCCAATACTGACATCGGGAGCTGGAAAGTGGATACATGAGTTAGAGAAAATGAGGGGGGGGGGTTACCTTAGCTATAGGGGACATTAAGGGCCTCCTAATTGCCACACTTGGTGAAAGAGCAGATGATGTATGGAAACAGGCAGGCTATCCGAGGGTAACCCTAACTAACACCTCCCATGACGGAGCGCCATTTAATAACTGTAGAGCAGCAGTGTGGAAAGCGCTGTAGGGGCGCTATATCCAGAAACCTCTGATATGGGGGCTATAATGACTCGGAAAATGAAAGAGTCAGAGGATCCATTGATTTATATTCAAAATTTTCAAGACGCATGGGTGCTCGAAACGCATGAGTCTTGGACGAAATCTATCCCAGTATTCTACCATATATTATGCCAAGGGTTGCCTGAGCCAGTGCAAAAACAGCTTAAGAAATTAGTAGGAATAGAGGCTAAACCATGGGCTTAAATACAGTTGACAATTGCACATTGCTGTAGAGTACTGCAAGAAATGAATCGGAAAAAGGAAGCAACCCGTAAGGGTGAGGAGGCAAAGCTGGTGCAAAAGAAACTCTCAAAGTATGCTCTCAAGGGAGCCATGCTCACCAGCCCAGCTGAACCAAGCACACAGCAAGCAACTAACCCATCGCAGAACAATCAGGGTAACACAGGATTTTACCCGAGGGGTAGAAGTTTTGGAGGAAGAGGATGGCAGAGTAATCGGGGAGTGTTTCGAGGTAACCAGGGAGGCTTTCAGAATAATCAGAATGGCTTTCAGAACACGCAGATGGGCTGTCCAGCTATGCCAGATGGACAGATGGCCCGACCACCGCCAGTGTGTTGGCTGTGTGGCATAACAGGACATGTGGCGCGTGTGTGCAGAAGCCAAGGCATGTGCAAAATAGCCAAGGGATGGGGGCAGGCATGGTGAATCAGCCTGCCGTCCCGCAGCAGGCCACTGCACAAAATCACACAGTGCAGCAGCAGGTGCCAGGCCTGCAGCAAGTGGTTCAACCCCCGCACATGGGGAACGTACTGCAGGGACAATCCCAGCAGGCACCACCGCAAATGTCACAGGGCACTAGCTCCGGAGGGGGAGTCAACCCTGGGACTGAGGGAAATCAACAAGTATGCAGTGGGCCAAATTTATATATGAAATAGGACAGCTCACGGGGGACTCTGATGTGTTCTATGCTATCAGTGACACCAGACCCTAATAGGGAACCTAGGGTGAATGTCGTCATAGGGGGTAAACAGTATTCCCTCTTAGTTGACACGGGTGCAACGCGCTCGTGCATACGAGAAGGCAAGTTTTCCTTGTTCGCCGAGGCCATAGATACTCAGAGTTTCACGGGAGCTCACAGTAGAGTTCCCTTTACAGATGTACTCCCAGTCTCTGTGGAAGAGCGCAAAATGAATGTACACTTATTATACTCATGTCAGACCCAGTAAACATCCTGGGTCGGGACTTAATGACTAAGTTGAATATGACAATTTCGTTTACCGAGAACGGTATAGTGTGCTCCACTCCAGGAATGCATTATTTAAACATGTGCGAAATGATCAGAGCATACTCCGGACATATAGCCATGAGAGCTATACCGTTAGAGCCAGAAGTCTTCGCATATGGGGTGCGTGTGCTCATGGCAGGATTGCCAGGCCTCGCAGATAGAACTATGAGGACACCTGATGAGTTTTTATTCAGACCAAGAATACCTATGCACGAAGAGGAGGGACAAGTATTTCCCTTAATAATACAATCTGCCGCAGTGCGAGGGAAAGTGGTATTGGTAGAAGGATATGATGATGAAGGCAGACAATGATGTGCTATTATCGCCATCGAAGAAGGGTATCGAGTGACTGACGTCACCGACGACGATCTGTTCGAAGAACACCCTGACCTGGAAGAGACGAGGGTGGAAGTAAGTCTCACATTTTGGGTCAAAATGATCAAACGGGAGGTGCCACAGAGAATGATGTTGGCGCTGATACGTCCAGAATACTTTGCTGACGACATAGCCCGAGTGCCTGCCGTGGTATGGACTACAGGGCCCTATGACATAGGCCTCCTCAAGGGGGCAGGTGAAGTAAAAATTAAACTGAAACCAGGAGCAATTTTACCACGAACGCTACAATATCTCATGTCCAGAGAGGCAGATGAGGGGATCGCAAAGACAATTTCCGCCATGATGGAGCAGGGCATCCTAGTGATGTCAGAATCACCTTGCAACACGGTTATTTACCCTGTCAAGAAATCAAAGGGGAGGGTCTAGGCGTTTAATCCAAGATTTACGAGCATTAAACGATATAGTTGAAGCCGAATTCCCTCTAGTCCCTAATCCATCCACAATTCTGTGCAACATACCAAATGAGGCAGAATATTTCACGGTGATTGACCTGAAAAATGCGTTTTTCTCAATCCCGTTGCACCATGACTCTCAAGATCTGACGTCATTTACTTTCAGACAAATGCGCCTGAAAAGCACGAGGTTGCCACAGGGGTACTGTGAGTCTCCATCCATTTTCAACAGAGTCCTGCAGATGGACCTAAACAATATTGCAGTAGACAGTGTTGTTTTGCAGTATGTGGATGACATTCTGATCTGCAGCATCACTGAGGAACAATGCAGGCGCGACTCTGTCCAGCTACTGACAATCCTGGCTGACAAAGGATACAAAGTTGAGAAGGAAAAGTTACAATACTGTCAGCGAGAGGTGCTGCACATAGGCCAGCTAATCTCACACGAAGGGAAAAAGGTAACCCGAGAAAGGGCTGAAGCTATCATGAACACGGCTAAACCACTCAGATTAAAACAAATGCAAAGCTTCTTAGGCCTGTGCAATTATGTTAGAGCATGGGTTTTCGACTACAGCTTGTATACCAAGCCCCTGCTTCAGGCTTTGAAGAAAGCCCAGACAACAAAAGGAGAAATTGAATGGACTGAGGCAATGGAGAAGGGGTTTGCAGAACTTAAGGGGGCAATTTGTAAAGCCCCGGTTCTCAGGAATCCTAATTATGCAGAGTAATTCTACCTGTTCTCACACTCTCTTGGTAATTTTATGACGGCAGGGCTTGCGCAGCGAACCTCGCTGGGGTACAAGCCCCTAGCATATTACAGCGGTAGTCTGGATCCGGTCATGAAGGGCCACTTCCCATGCAAACAAAATCTAGCTGCTGCCGCGTTCGCCATTGAGAAGGCGTCATCTATTGTGATGGGGTGCTCCATGACATTGTACGTCGAGCACTTGTTATTCGCCATACTAGAGAAGCCAAAGGACACGCTGACATCACAGAGAGCATCTGCCTATGAGGTGATTATCTCCAACCCATCGATCAAAATAGTGTGATATAAGACTGTAAACCCTGCAACGTTCATAGCTGAGCCAGTCACAGAGGGTGAACCTATACACGACTGCGCGAACTATGAGGAATTCTATGATGAGATCCCCAGGGTAAAGGAAAATGCTCTGGCAGGTGGGGAGATCATCTTTATTGACGGGTCTTCGAGAATCGACCAAGAAGACGGACAAAGGTATACAGGCGTAGCCATGGTAAAACACCTAGCGAATGGAGAGTTTCGAGTACTCGTCAGTGCGCGAATACCCTCCCACTATTCTGCGCAAGCTGCAGAACTGTTGGCACTGATACTCGCCATTGAGAATCATGCAGACCAGGAAGTAACCTTGTACAGCGACTCAGCCTATGTGACGTCCACAGTACATGCAGGTCTAGCGCACTGGAAAAGGAGGGGCTACCTCTGAGCCGACGGCACGCCAGTGCAACACTCAGCCTTACTGGACAGGTTGATAAAAGCACTACAGCTCCCAGTGGGCATAGCGGTCGTGAAATGCGCCGCCCACACGCAAGGGGGCAGATTTCGTGTCACGTGGAAACCATGAAGCAGACACGGAATCCAAGCGCATGGCATCCAAAACCGAAACAATCATGGACTTGGGAGGTGGCACATACCCATGAGAGGATGATGGTAGCGCGAGCCACACCTGAGGCCTATAGTAACATGGGGCAGACTCAGCTAATGGAACTCCAAGGAGAGTCACCTCAGGAAAAGAAAAATTTGTGGAAGTGTCGAGGGTGTTCTTTACACCCCTCTGATGGGTTGTCGAGGCAAGACAGTACTGGTAAACCAGTGATGCCTGTCGCCCTGCTAAAGGTAGCATTAGAACAACTACACTACCCCATCCATATGTCAAAAGAAAATCTTGCTGCAATGCTCGCAGAAGACTGGTTCACACCGAATTAGCAGAGCGTGTTGCATTTTTCATGGTGAAATGCATTATCTGCCAAAAGTTCACCGCTGGGCACACATTAAAATTAGTGAGAGGAGTTATCCCCCAGCCGAATGGACCATTCCAGCAGTTGCATATCGACTACGTCAACATGATTCAAGTGTGCAACGGGTACAGGTATTTAATTGTGGTGGTGTGTCCATTCTCTAGATGGATAGAAGCAGGTCCCTGTACACACCTGTGCTGACACATTCCTAGTGAGGGAAGTGTTCCCTAGATGGGGGGTGTGTCTACCACTGGCATTGTATGCACTTCGGAACCAACCCGGCTCTGACCATCATTTTACGCTGCACGAGATAGTTACCGGCAGAAGGATGAGGACCCCTCTTACCGCTCGAGATAGAGCTAGATGTGATGCCCAGCCAACAAGAGAGGTTCTGGGAACAGAGATGCAGGAGTACCTTAACTGTATGACATCCAGCGCCTCTGTCATTTCAGGCCAGCTGCAGCGATGGAAAAAAGGGGACAGTGCAGCACAAAACACATCAGGAAGTACTGAAGCTGACCTGGCACAGGTCTACATGCACCCCTCGTCTTCCCTGGTGAATGGCCCTTTCATCGTAGAGGACTGCACCCCCTCCACCGTGGAGAAGGGCATGGATCTTCATAAATGACATTAAACCATATATAGAGGAGAGCCCTCCTGCTGCATCCAACTGCGAAGAAACCACAGACAACGGGGAAGAACCTCAGCACGTGCAGACAAGATCCATGGCGAGGAAGAAGGATGCATGAGCAGGAAACCCACGACAAAGAACCCTAATGCAAGTTGTGGCCTAAAACTGGGCAGGTTCCCCAAGCAAAGGGAGATAAGGACATAATGAACACTCTGTACATCCCAGTTGCAGGGTAAAGAGAAGCACATCCAAAGCCACAACAACATTGATAAAACAAACTTTTGAAAGCACGTCATGCCCAAGTAGCACAAAGAATCAAGACTCTGATAGACTGTAAACAAAATATTCTCTGAGAGTGTAACACAGTATCCTGATGCGACCAGTATTGAGACTTTGTTCACAGAATTTATGGTACATTCCAGCAGAAGTCTCAAGTGGGATGTACTCACCTATTTCCAACTCGTGGTGTTATCCTATCTGTCATTCATAGGGAGAGAAGCCGGTGTCACAGACTTTATTCAAGATCCAGCCAACAAAAAAGTGATCAGGCGACTGCTGACTGTCATCACGGAAGCCTTCGCCGAACTACCCGAACACAGCGAGGAGGCCACAAATGCTTCCACCACCAATAGACATTGATGAACTCACGTTTAATTTTTTCTTCCAAATAATCGAGAAATTCCCAGAGCTCGTCGGGAGAACAACTGATAAACGCACTTACATCAGAAATCCAAGAAACCTAGCTCAACTGAGTCAGCTGTGGACTAAATTAAATCATTTGGTGGTAATCCACGCAACGGGAAGGTGCAAAGACTGTGCGAATCAAAAGAAAAACTTGTGAGCAGGACACAGCCAAACAGGGCAAATGTCCCCATCACCCGAGGACACCCGGCTGGCACAGAACATCCTGTTTAGATTAGTCACAGACTATCCAGAAAGGGTGGGGAGGCCTGCAGATGTTGACGTCATCACCTTCCTTAGAGATCCAGCCAATGCCCCACACATGGGCACACTTCTCCACGGTATAATGCTCCAAGTGGAGCTGTCCAACTTCCAGCGAGAATTCCTAAGGAGATTCCAGTGAGACTTTCCGCCGGGGACAGATCAAGGAGACAAAGACACAGTTCTTCATTCTATCGCCGAGGACAGATCGAGAAGAGCAGAAACAAGGTTTACGACATCTTGTTTCTAGTTTATTTTTTATTTGTTCTTCTGTTTTTCTTATTATCCTTTTCGTCATCTTTCTGCCGTAGAGCAGATCGAGGAGAGAGACACTGTTCTTCAACTTGTCGCCGAGAGACCGAGCGAAAGGAGCAGACCCAAGAACTTCACCACCTTATTTTCCTTTTTTTCATTTTTCTCATTTTTTCCTATTTTTTCATATGTTCACTTTTATTTTCATTTTTGTTTTTATTTTTACGACATTTTATTTTTGTGCGATTTACAGCAAGTCCATCTGTTCAGCCCTTCGCATTGAACAGATTCCAGCATGTCCTCAGGGCCAAGGCAAATTAGAGGAGTGCACTGGGATTTTTTCTATCATAGAGATGCAGAATGAGTGTGATGTGTTAAAGACATTAGTCTAACCTTTTTCCATAGTCTAGCACAGGAACTATACTGAGTACCCAGAGACTACCGTCGTCACTCACATGAGGGGGGACATATGGAAGGCACTCTTCACTTAATAGTAATGAACTCTCGAACTACGAGACCAGAGCAAGAGAAGGAATAAATAACTATGAACTCATTCGAAATGGGGGCCCAGAAGAGTAACTTGGTTTTACCCCCAACAGAAGGGCGCCCCCACTTCCCTGGAAGAAAATGCTGCAAATTGTCGTTCCGAACGATTATGTGTATATGTATAGTTATTATTATTGTTTTTCTGTCATTAACAATCAGAACTCCTTTCTTTATTGGTGCACGAAGTGTCCCAATCACAGTGCACCCACCAGATAATGAACGTCTGAGGCTTACGAAAGCACCCAGACCCTATATAGTCATTCCAGTCCCAAGAAAACCTGATAAACGTAACGAACTAAAATTAAATGTAATTAGCAGTAATTTAGACACATTTGAGGTCACAAATGAAGAGAAAGGCTGGAGACAGGGTCAGCATGGAATGAATGATAACGCTGCACTGACCACTGCACGGACCCACAGACAGGTTGCACACAGACAAGGGCAAGTGTCAAAGGATACAGGACCTCCAACGAAGGTGGCAGAGAAGGGGAGACAGCCTGCCGCAAAATCAGTTCCAGAAAATAGTGGAAGTGACCAAGAGAAGTCAAGTGAGAAACCCAAGAGAGAGGGCATAGCAAAATCCCTCGAAAGAACAGAAGTAGCCACAAAGGAACTCACAAAGAATACACAAACGCTGACAGATTATTTATTCCGACTCATAATCAGCGCCAAGAAACTGCACGAGGAGCTGGAACATAAAACTGCAGAGACTATAACGACAAGCACGCCAGCTCGAGCACTGCAAACAAGCACCAGATCTATGACTCAGCCAAACGTTGAAGCGATGGTGACCCAATGGCGGCCAGAGAACCACAATGAAAAACTACAAGAGGAGAGGAAGAGAAACACAAAACCTTCTCTTACCACAGCGATGCAGTCGAGGCAGCCTGCTCCACTGAGACACCCAATGAGGCAAAGCAGCACAGACGCATTTAGAGACATAGTCATAGCAAACTACAGAAGAACGCTGAGAATCAAGAGAAGCCCGCACGAAGATAACAATGAACTTAATGATTATGTGGACAGCACAGCCCATCTCGGAAACAACATGTGGTACCAGCACATGAAGGAAGTAGGACGAAGACAGTGGGAAGGAGAATGCTTCGTCTGTGCTCTCCTACCATACATCATGGGAAAATCCAAGATCTTCGTGGCTGTAGAAATTGATGTCCCTACAGCACACTGTATGTCACACGTAGCAATATGCAACACCAGAGGACAGTTTATGGGAAGAGACACTTCACTGATATGGGCCACCGAAAAGGACTACCCAGACAAAGATGGCTATGTCCAGGACATTAGAACAAGAAACAGGGCGCACACCAGGAATCGCGTGATCCGATACGAGAATCCTGACGTCAAAGGATCAGGGACACGATGGGTGACAAACGCCGAGACTGAACATTCACGGAAAAACTGCAAAAGAGGCACAAATCTGGAAGAACAGAGGCCAAATGCAGATCTGGGAAACAGTGGTTTCCCCAAATGGATGGGAAGAAGTAGTAGTGATCTGCTGAGCTTGGATGGTCCTTGGAGCCTGCAAAGAAGCAATAGAAAACTCTCAAAAACTGTGCAAACCCCTATGGCCAAAGCTAGTAAAGTTACTAACATGGGTCAAAGATAGAGGGGGACCCCTGCGGCGAGTGCCACTGGAGAGCTTGAAACTATGCTTCAGAAACAATGGCACAAGGAAGATGGGAGAGAATCAAAACTGCGGATGAATCTTTGAAGCTCCAGGAATGACACAAGGAACCACAGTTATTATGGACCATTACTGGGCGTGTGGATCCAAGGCATACATAAGGCTGCCGAAAAACTGGGGAGGCATATGCACACTAGTCAACATCCACGTTCCCGCGCTAGTGATCCCTAAGAATGACCTGAAGTTGGACAGTTTCCCGAAAGCAGATGCTCATCTAAGAAGAAGATCTGTGGAACTGGTATCCAGGATGAAGAGGGAAAATTACTTTTCCCCCAAATCAGAAGAGGCATTCCATGCAATTCTGTACGAACACAGGCTGTTCAGCCTCACCTCAACAGTATTCACAACACTACTCCTGCCTCACATCCAAGTTGGAGTGACTGCTAAATGGTTGCAGATAACCAGATGGGAGTTATTGCAGACCATCAATACCACTATAAAAGGATTCAACGCGATCAAAGAGGAGCTGAGAGCAATCAGATTGATGACCCTCCAAAACAGATATGTGCTTGACATGGTCACTGCAATGGATGGAGGTGTTTGTGCAAAAAACAAAGAATCATGTTGCACATTTGTACCATCACCTGATGAAGAAAACGGAACCCTAACAGAGGCCATAAGCATGTTGACAAACCTGAAAAACCAGATGATCAATGAAAGTGATGAAGTGGACGATGACAGCTGGTTTGGAGACCTATTCTCGTGGGTCCCACAATGGATGGCAGATATATTCAAGTTTCTGGGAGCTCTACTAGAAATGGTATTGCTAGAATTCTGTGTTATCAAGATAATCATTACACAGTGCCAGAAAACTGCAAAGAAAGCCATTGGAATGAAAATCATGGTTAATGTCGAGCCAGGGTGGAAGCCCAGAGACCTGACTGATGAAGAAATAAGAGCCTTGTGAAGGCCAGCAAATTTGCGCCAGAAGGTACAAGGTTCACATGAAGAAGGTATGAAGGAAAATGGATCTTCTGTAGCCCAAGTGGACAATGCCAGATAATGACATGGAACAAAGACGAACATGTGAAAACAGCAGGGAGTTTGAAAGAAGTGATAAAAATATGGAATCCAAAGGCTCACACTTTCAAACCATCATGTACAAACCCTGAAGACGATGAACATGACACCGAAGAATCAAAAGAAATAAATGCAAAAGAGGTTGCAGAAGTGGTCGATGAACCGACCAGAGTGGGGAGTGTAGAGGAGGTCCCAAACATGGCCTGCACCCCTTCCCCTCATTTTGAGGTACCAGGAGCGTACTCGCCAAGGTATGTGACGCATGAGGAGCAAATGAACCAACAAACAGCTGCACTGGGACTCTGCCCAGTATACATCAGAAGATCCATACCTGTTGAAGCACCCATAACCAGACAACCCTGGGCAGCACGGTACCCTATCAGACAGCCGTACCAGCCGCTGATACGAAACGAAGAGTACCTACAGACGGTCCATGAAGAGACCCAAAGAGCCCTAATGGAAGGCCAGTGGAAATGACCCAAGGGCCTGAACAGACTCATGAATGAACAAAAGCATCGAAGATAGCACGCCAGTGCAAGTAACTACAAAAATAAATGTAATGGACACACAGAAGAGACAATGTTAAAACGTGAGGAAACGTTGCTACGAGACAAGATGGAAGCAACCGACCTGTTAAACGTGTGTAAATAGGCTTGGAACGCAAGAGGCAAAAGAAACTATACTGCTTGCAATGCTTAGTAGAGGATGGAGCGGCAAGCGCCAACCATATATCTACCTCAATAAGGCACATTATACAAGTGTGACTCCATTTTGTAAAAGCAGAAATGTACCCAGGCTGCCAGAGGCCTGACAGGCCAGGTTTCGTAACCCAGCCAAAAGCAAGAGAAGGAGCAGAATCGAAACTCAACAAAGAGTGGCTCATGCCTAGGAAATCGAGGTCAACCAGAGAAAGGGAGGAGAGCGTCAGTTAACAAGACTCAAACTTCAGAGCATACCAGCATGCCTCATGAAGGTCAAGATAAGGGGGGCCCATGCAGGTGGCGAGGCTGAAACAAAATTAAATGTACTAAAAGCTGGAAACTGAAGTAGATTCATGGTGAACTAACACGTGACCAGCCAGGCGCGAAGAAGTACCACTGCCTGATGTCATCCAGGACCCGAGGATGCCATAACTTTTCCCAATAAGAGTCTACAGTTTTGAGGCCATCCTTACCCAACTAATTGACACATCGCCCTAAAACACTGATTGATGGAAAGGAGGCAGGGTGAATCCTGGGGCACTAGGCATCTTGGTGTCCATTCTGCATGCTGCTAATTAAAGTGGAGATTTATGCTTAGGGGTGTAAGTTACCCAATCACAATGGACCATGTAAACTAGGGTCCTATAGATACTGTAACCAATAGGACGTCGTAGTTGTAGTGACATCCATCACGCGTGATGTAGAGGGATGTGCGTAGACTCCCACCCGATAAGAGTTAACCAATCCACATGCTCTGTTACCATATACAGATATAACACCTATACTTAAGTTACCTTTCCTAACCAATTATATTGCATGATGATTTTTTATAGAATTAGACGTCAGTGATGATGAGTTTTGCCTATAACAATGACTGTTCGACTGAAGTTCGAGGAAGTCGGAGCGAGACAGGTGATCGCAATGCTGCTGATTTCCATTTCTTTCTCTGTTTGATGTACTTGTCATTAAACAGACTTGCCTTTGCCAACTTACCGAGTCCTCACATTGTGTTGGAGTAAGTGAATCCTGCACCCCCTGTCCTCACATGGTGCAGCTATCTGGCCTTACAAGTTCTAGAGGGTGAGCGCTGACCTATAGGCCCGTCAGTGAATTCCTCTCCTCCTGAACAGTGGTTTTCTCGACCACATCTCATGCACATTTGTCCCCAGGCTGGGCAATGTCCCAGGTGTGCGAATTTGAAACCACACCAATAGCATTGTTTGTCCCCTTGGTATCTCTGATTTGGGCAGGGTTGGTTGACTCTTCCGGGACCACTTTGGTTTCTCAGACTTCCGGCTGGTGCCGTCTTCATGGCGGCTAGTGATTCTACCCCACGCGGCTTGTTGGCCGGGTGTTGCACCCAAATCTCCCCGGGCAGCAACGCGTACTGTCTGCTCCCCGGGACCCTCCTTTTCATTGAAATATCCAAAATTGTTTAAAGAGTTACTCATTTCACGTAGCTCTTCACCTTGAGTGTTGCTCAAGCAATCTCTCTCCTGAATCTGAGAAGCATAAGACATTTCTAGGACCTCTAGGTTACTTTATGTTTTAATAATCACACCATAATCACTCCATTTAGGGGAGTACTTTGATGACTAATGCAGCTGCCAAAGTACATTTCAAAAGCTTTCTAAAAGCTCTTCCATCTTACTTGAGATTTCGATTGCGTGGATTGTGTGGATTGTGTGTGCATGATCACTATGCTCGCCATGTTACAGCTACAAATATGTCCTGGTTTTCTCCATTGTTCTCCTGCTCGACCCTTCATATTTGGATCTATGATGATTTCTACTTTTTCTTTTTTTGTTAAATATTTTTGCCGTATATCATCTCACCAAATTTGTTTTGAGGATTTTACTGCCTTTCTTTTACAGCAAAAAGTGTGCGAGACACCTGCGGTGCTCCCTTAAGTCCTCAACCCCTTTACCTATATGTACCTTACCCAAACTTAGCATTTACATGTTTGCAGTAAATAGGGTGGTTAAAGAAAATTGGCAAAATGTCATTGGGGGAAAAACATTGGTAATATCTTAGATTCTTCCACATTGTTTTTCAGGTTTTTTAATAGCGCTTATACAAGAATCCTCCTGCTTGTACGCTCTGTGACAATAAATAGTATTGCTACCCAAATTAATGGTGATTTTTTTTTTTACCGCGGAAGGATGAGTCACTCTGCTGAGTTTGTAATATGCATTCTGCATGCAGACAACATCTTTTAGGAAAGCACCTAACTTACAGAGCTATCCTGCCCGTGTTAAGGGGCATGCAACCATCAATAAATGAAGCATACATACAGTGAATCCATTATTGGTTTGTTGTGATCCAGTACAGGATAACATAATCACACGTGTTCCTGGATATTTTCCACAGGTGTGGGCTGCAGAAGCGAATGCCACTCATAATCCTCCATCGGATTTGGTCTGGAAGGAACTGAGCAAGTTTGGGACAGGTCCAGAATACACAACCATTCTGTGTAAACCAAGTGGTCAAGTTAGTGTTCTGATTCTTGTTTACTATTCATGAGTCACAGAACTGTACTTACTTTGCTAGGGATACCAATGTAAAGACCCAAGGGAAAAGTTACAAGAAATAATTATATTTCCCACAACTGTTGGATAGTGGACATAACATGATGTGAACTTGCTACTTATTGGGTCTTGACTTTTGAGGTGCTGGTCTGAAACTGTTTTAGCAATGTCACAACAATTTGTACATTGGTGAGGTATTTTTCTTGTGGTTACCAACTTTGTCAAATTATTCTTATGTATACAGATTTTTTGCATGTGTGCAATGCTACAGAGTAGTTCAGCTTGCGTTTTTCTTCCTGTAGAGCATTCACTCAAATAGGTTTTTGCCTGACCCTTACCTGTCAGCGTCAGACAATGCCTGACTGGGTGAATGCTCCTGTCACTGCATTCACAACACTTGATACATCTGGTCCCTCCCCTCTCTCCCAGCTCCATACTTCTGTTCTAGTGGTAGGAGCTCAGCAGGGGTCTGTGAACCAAGGCCATGCTCCTTGCAGCTATCCCTTAGGCCTCATCCTCCATGCTTATTGCAACGCAGCCTGCACAGTAGTGGTGCCACAGGGTCAGAAGAGCCAACATGTACCTCTCCACCATGTCCCAACATGCCCCCCCCCCCACGGTGGTATGCATGAGTTAACAAGCAGTGCATGGCATGCAGGTGCTACTCGCTGTAGCCTTAAGGTTGCTAGGCAACCATGCACCGATTCCGAGCCCAGGTGCATGGTTCCAGCTGTTGGGGTTTGTGAGGTTGAATCCTGCACCCCAACCCCGGACTGGAAAGTAGATTGAAGCTGCAGAAGATAATCCTACAAGTGTTCAGGTAAGTTGAAGATGAATTGTTTGTTTAAATGTATGTGTACATATTTTGAAGGCTATTTTGATTTGTTATTTATGATGCGCCTATATACAAGTGTTTCAAGGCGCAAAGGGGGATGGGGTACAAAGGGAAGACACGACAAACGATCTTCCTAGTGTCATTTAGATTGTGCAAGGGCTGTGAGGTAAGTGCAAGGAAGGCTGAGACTACATGGAGCAACTCAGCCAGGTGGTGCAAGGTAAACTAGGCAGAGGGTGCAGGAGGACTGGTCGGAAGGGTGGGGGGGGGGCCAGTGCCCTGTAAGACTCAAAGGACACCAAGCAGCCAATCTGACGATGGATGAAGGAGCAAGGGTAGGTTAGCAGGGCAGAGGGAGCGAGAAAGAGGATGAGAAAAGGAAGGTCTTGAAGAGATTCTGGAACTTAAGGAGATCGGCTCCAAGGCAGAGAGAGGCAGGGAGGGCATTCCAGAGGGAGGCACCTGCAGAGGAGAAAGATTTACCCCCCATTCGCTGCTTGGAGAAGCGACTGACCCACATAGAATTAGAGGTAGAAGAGCAGAGGGCTCTACAAGGAAAGTATTTAGGAAGAGATAGTTGAAGCTAGTGAGGGCCACAGCCCCAGAAAGACTTGTGGACATTGCAGAGGGTCTTGAACTTTATCCTTGCAGCCACAGGTAGCCAATGGAGGGATTTCAGGACCGGAGAGATGCGGTTCCTGAGCTTGAGGCCAAGGATAAGACTTGCAGGTTATGCAGTGTGTGTATGTGTGTGTGACTGTGAGCAAGAGTTTGAATGAGTGTGTGGACATGTGGGAGTGACTGTATGCACGCTTGCATGTATGGGTATTGCTAAAATGGATTTCCAAAATCGGCCCATGTGGGAGGATTTTGGGAGGCCATCCTATTCTGGTAAACAGGTCAGGCACTGAGAGGTTAGCCAAACCCAATCAAGGTGAGGCAGCAGAGCAGCAAAGCTTAGTCTCAGGAAGGGCGTGTGAGAGAGGTGTCTAGGACTACAATGAGTCCCCACAGAGCAACAACAGTAATTCAAGTTAGACAGTAAGTATACAAAAATACAATTATTTATTAGGCATTTAACATATTTTACATAGCTTAATCAACCTAAAGTCCTGTAAAACAAAGGTAATTTTCTGGAGCAAAGTGTTTGCATTTGAGCTCATTTGCATGCACATACTGCCTTACTGATGTGGCTCTGAGCTGGAGGCATACTTCCAGCAATGGTTGGCATGTGTGACTTGGCTCAAATGGAATATTACACTTTCACATTTCAGGTGAAAGGCTTTTTTCAAACCTTTTTAAACCAACCATAATGGAGCTGGTGTTTGTTAGCAATGCCCCAATGCTCCAACAACAAGATTGTCAGACTATACTACCTTGATGACCCTAAATAAAAAAGGTGAAACCAGGTATGTAGCGTTCTGCAGTCTTGGGAAATGTCTGTCTTGGGTTTAGTAACTTCACTGTAAAGCAACGGGAATATTCTGGAGCAAATCACTTGCCTTTGAGCTTGTTTGCATACCCACAATGCCTTGCTGATGTAGCTCTTAACTGGAGGTGTACTTCCAGCGATGGTTGGCATGTATGGAATATTACACTTTCATATTTTGGGTGGAAGGTTTTTTACAAGCCTTTTTAAACCCACCATAATTGAACTGATGTTGAGGAAATTAGGTAAAGATGATATAGTGATTTGCATGGCCAGTGGTTATGATTAATCAGAGAGTTCCAAAGTTAGATAACAGTTTGGGTAAGTACTCCACTCAATCCAACACACTAGATTAGGTCCAGGTTCCACCACCAAAGGTCAGGTCAGTGTGAGTTAGTGCCAGGACGGTACACCCATGTGACCCTTTGGAGGACAGGGGGGGGAATATAAACAGGTATGTTAAATACCCCCCATGACTCTGATTCGTTCAGAGATCACTGTATGTGTTCCGCAATCCATCGTGGGCACATGTCATTTTTGGTGGCGGGATTATTGATTTAGTCGGTCACGGTGCACATGAATCAGATCCAGACCCAAATGAGAAAAGATGAAGATGGTCAGTGCACCATTTCATCCAGGGACACTTCCGAAGGCTCCCAAGGCATGGATGCTAGAACAGGGGTCGAGAATGGTTGTTCCCACCGGTTGATGGGTCAAAGCACTGACAGTGATCTTCTTGAGATCAGTCAGAGGAACAGGGCTTCACTGGGATAACACATAATTGGATGCTTATCAGCTTCAGGGGTCCGCTTTGGGTCATCAGCAGGCTGCTCTTCTTCATAGAAGTCTTGGTTCCAATGATGATCTGCTAAACAGTCACAGGATTCCTCCTTTTATCACTTTATCCATGGCTCAGGCTGGGAGCGAGTACAAGCTCACCAATGGTAATGATTGGCACCATTGAAACAGCCAGTGGCTAGCCAATCATGGACAGCCATTTGTCACCACTTCTGCTTAGCAATAGACTTTAAGGCACCAGAAATGTGAATTGGGGCGAAACAGTACCAGCCCCTTTCTATGGTAGACACTCACACACAGCACCCCTTATTCCATGATAGCCACAGCTTTCTCCTGGAAAGGGATCTCCATATAAGGCATTTCCTGACTTGAGGAATCAAGAGGAAGGCTAAAGAAGAATATGGCCAAAGAAAAAACAAAAAACCGTGTGGCCATCTTAGGGTTCTAGCCACCTTTAGTAGCCATTTGTGGTAAATGCAAAAAGAACACAAGTAAAATAACATGAACATTGCAAAAATATCACAGGTGCCACCAACTTGTTTTGTCAAAGTAACCAAAAAGCCATTATATAAAAAGTTATAAGGATGCAAAGTATCCTAAATGCACTTCAGTTTAAGGTGAGGTGTGCAGTTGTCTCAGGCACTCGTCTGTTTCCCCATAAGAATTAGCAAACCAGGCAAGGGAGGTAAAGCACAATAATTTACTTAACTCCAGAAAGTCAGGACAGAGTTCAAAACAAGCAAAAAGAAAGGGTGTCCCATAGAAATCTATGAACGGAAAGTTGCAAAAAGGAAAGCTATCCTAACATGTACTTTTCTGTGAGATAATGTGTGAGAGTGTGACTGACTACATGAGCAAGTATGATGGGTTCATGTGTTTGGTTGAGGAGGTCTGCTTGTAGAGGTAATTTCTTGTTTTTGCGCTATTTTGGTTGGTGGTATTTTGTGGTATAGTGGTGAGCACAACTTTAGAGTACTGTCTGATAATTGTTCTTATACCGGGATCACTAACAACAAGTAAATACTGGACTTAGTACACTCCCAATGTTGACTCTATGTTTCTGCAGTATTTTATTTACAATACCATTTTTATGCCGTTTTGGCTTGCATCTCAAAACACATTTACCATGTAAATGACGCATGAACTTTCACACATATACATAGTCCTTCTAAAACCCAGTGTACAATCACCAGTTTTGTTGTTGTCTTATCACACGTGGTAAAGTGAAGTTACCACGTGTGGTAGTAAAACCCCTCTATTGGTTATTCCCAGTGCCCGTGTCACCATCATCGATTAAACATGCAATAAAGATCCTGAGATCATGCAACTTTTGAATAGTTATTCTTTATCAGAAGTTAGAAATATGCAAGATACAGACTTAATATACAATGCAAAATGTTCACTTCTACCTTGCATCAGAGAACCAGGAATCGACAATAAGCATTTCTAAGTGCAATTCACGTGTGGCTATTTTTCTCTGCAATGAAAGGTACTTTGCTTGATTTCAAAGTGTTCCTTTTTCTTTTTTTTATAAATTAGCCTTCTGGACAGTGTATTTTGGTAACTAGCCAGCGCTCAGTTCAAATTGACCTTGAGCTTCTAACAAGTCTTGGCAGAGACCAAACTTCTATTACATTTGAATTTTGTTGCATGAATATAAACAAAATAAACATTGTCATGCATGTTTAAGACTTCACCGTACAGTGCAACACCTAAAAACGATTTTCCCACTCTACACTATCTGATCACCAATCATTCACACATTAGCTTGCTTCTCATATTAACTGAACTCACCAAGGATAACTTCTTGAAATATGTTCTGAACGGCCAGAGCCCACGTCCTGCTCCCTCTTTGCCTGAAACGAGCCCCACAGAGTCTTATGTCAGCCTTTCTGCCTGTCCACTTCGCGACCATTGTCCACTTCACCCCGGGATCAGCAAAACTCTTCCGAGACGGCTGCCAGCCAGGAACCCGAAGGCAGAGATAGTACGAGAGTTCAAAAGCCTGAGATAGTGAGATAGTGAGAGAGAGAGAGCGCGATAGGCCAGGCTTTCCATTTGCAAGCCTTTTTAAGCCTTTTTCTGATACCTCCCCAGAATGTAAATCTGACCCACATAACCTGTAGAAATGCCTGCCCCTTTCTGTGGCCTCCTGTGTCATTCGAAACCACCTCCCTTTTTGTCAATCAGTCAATCCAAGAATGTTCTGACCATGTTCATCCTGATCGCTTAGAAACAGATGCAATAGCTACATCTCGGTGCTGTTTTCCTGCTCTGAATTTTTTAAAAAAACAATATAATGTCGTTGGCAGAACGGATCCCACATTGCAAACTTCGGATTTGTCACGTTCCCATTCAGACACAGCGCAGTTTTAAGCCTGCACGTTTAGATTATTACGTTTTCAAACTACAATGCATTTCCATCAATCTGCACCAGGTTTATAACTGGCATGAACTGATCCGCAGTGATTGTTAGTATGGGAATCTGTTACATGGTAAATGGATACGGGAAATTAGTATGTTAGTTTAATGTTTGTTTTTATTTTAGTGCAACTCACACCACAACCACGTTATAGTGGTGCAAAGTGATAACACCCTGTTCCTTTATTTTTTATAGCATGTGTTCTGTGCACCCCCAATATTGGCATCTATTAGATTCAGCCTGAGTCACACACATGAGTCCTCAGACCTAGGCCCTAGTTAAATTCAGACCTTTGCTAAAATGTGGCTGTTGAAATGTGGAGTTAGCCTTGTTGAAATTCAGAGTACATTTCCCTAGAGGCTGAACCGGGACAGTCGACACAGCCCTTTAAAACGATGTAGCAATACTTTGAGATGCATGGGGATGCGGAAGATACTCAAACATCAATAATCAAAATGACTCAGGAAGTTGGCAAAGTTGACTGTTTTAATATCAATTATCTAAAACAGGGAGTACAACGGACATCAACGAACGTCTCATAGCATGGTCTCTCAATGCATTTCATAAAAACATTCATTGATGATGTTAACCTACGTATTTGCTGACGTCATCCTACGTGGTAAGATACAAAAACCTAGCGGCAAATGTGATAGGCTTAAGGGGAACATTTAAGTATATGTTCCATACCAGTCTAGAAAGTGATAGGCTCTTCAATGTCAGGTGGGACTACTAAGCCCACCCTTCAAACAAGTCACTATGAACGTCATTAAATACACAACGTCCCATTGGTTAGACCAAACTATAGGGCTCTTAATTACGTGGCCCCCTATAATTGATTGGCACTCTTACATCTATCGGTACTTTTCCACCCACGTTAGCAGCACGCAGGCTGGACTTCCAAGTGCGGGTGAGCTGGTCATAACCATAGCTTCTCACCAATTAGCATATCATCTATCCTCACCTCAGTTGTCTGCACTTCAATTAAGGCATTGAACTTGGCCTTGGAAATGTTCCTTGCTCTGGAGAATTCAGTCGAGTAGAGGCACGCTCTACACCTCTGCGTAGGTGTGGTTCATCATGTTTGTCCAGTTCCATCCATCCACGTGACTGAAGACCACAAATTTGAGCTCTGGTGCATTTAAAATACTATTTTTTAATAATCCTCTGACGTCCTTGTTTTTATCTATCCCTTCTGAGCAGGAGTCTCATTCTTTCACACAATTGTAACTAATGTCTGCTCATCCCAGTCCGATAAAACCTTGGCTTCTTGGGGCTGATCCAGCCTCGCCTTTCTGAGATTCACTTCTGTAATTCAATTGTTTTTTTAACTGTGACACAATGTAAAGGCCTTCCTTCTCTGGTCCAGCTCTGCTATAACACGTAGTGGAAACATCAAATCTTTACTTACTCCTATATATGTATACGTTAGTGCTTGCCGCACTCTATTCGCTACATAGCTAGCCTCAAGAAAACTTAGTCTGCTTGCATTTCTTTGCATCTGTACACATGTAAAATAACTTGATATCTTCATCGTTTCTGTAGATTAGGTTTCTTCATCTCAAGCCTGAGATGTCTCTTATCTTTAATACTTTCTTGATTCCTTATAGAGTATCTTCACTTTCTTGTCTCTGCATCTCTTCTAGGTGCATCGGTTTTACTTCGCATGATGTCACCAATCTGCTCTTTTGCTCTCTTTTCAATCTTCTTCTGGGATTTCATTCAAATGACCATCATACTGTCTTGTATGCAGGTATGGCTTTCTTAATGGGAACCTTGCTTCCAGGATTCTCCTTGGTGTTAGTATTTTCACTGGTACTGCATGTGTTTCACACTCATATAGGCAATATGGCCGAGAGATGCTTGAAGTTGGGAGTACTTTGCTCCTTCTCTACACTCCCCCCTCTGGGCAATTCATCAACCACTCTCCCATCATCCTTCATATCTAGACATCCTTGTCTGAAGAAATGCTTTTTTGGGACCCATATCTTTATGACTCCTTTCAGGCATCCAGCTGATTTCACATGCTCATCCTTGTTCCAAGTCATGAGCATGCACAGGCCACTTGGACTGCAATAGATCCATTTTCCCACATACATTTTATGGTTCTTTGGATACAGAAATTTCTTTCCCTCAGGTGCATGGATGCTGGCCTTCACGAAATCTCTGATTTCTTCATCTGTTAGGTCTTTGGTTTTCCATCCGGATTCAACATCAATCATGATCTTAATCCCTGTGGCTTTCTTTGCATTCTTCTTGCATTGTGAGATTATTTTCCTAATCACACAGAATCCAAACAATACCATCACTATCAGGGCTCCAGGGAATTTGAACATATCTGCCATCCATTGTGGAACCCAAGAAAAGAGCGATCCAAACCAGCTATCATCAGCAATGTCTTCCACTTCGTCCACCGTTTGCACATGCAGCTTCGTCACCCTCTATGGCCTCTATCAATATGCAATTCTTGTCATCATGAGAAGGTATAAATGTGCAACATGATTCTCCAATTTTTGCACAAACCGCTCCATCCATAGCTGTGATTATGTCTTGGACGTATCTGTTCTGAAGAGTCATTAGTCATATGGCTCTCAGCTGTTCCCTGATAGCATTAAATCCCTATATGGTATTGTTGATTGTCTACAACAACTCCCATCTGGCGATCTGCAGCCATTTAGTATTTGCTGCAGTCTGGGTCCTTGGCATGAAGATCAACGTGAATATCATTGAAGTTTGGCTGAACAGTCTGTGTTCATATGGAATCGAATCAAAGGTTTCTATTGACTTGGTTATGAAATAGTTCTCTCTCTTCATTCTACTTATCAGCTCCACAGATCTTTTCATCCTCAGGTGAGCATCTGCTTTAGGAAAGTTGTCAATGTTCAAGTCACCTTTAGGAATCACCAACGTTGGAACATGTACGTTTAATATAGAACATCGTCCTCCCTGTTCTTGGGAAGCTTCATGTAAGCGCTGGATCCACACACCCAGTAGTGATCTATGATCACTGCTGTTCCAATGCTCATTCCTGGTACATCAAAGATTCAACCACAGTTCTAGTTTTCTATGACTTTTCTTGTGCCATTGTTTCGGAAGCACAGCTTTGCACTTTCCAAAGGCACTATCTGGAAAGGTCCTCCTTTATCTTCGACCCATGTCGGCAGTTTGGCAAGTCAAATAAAGGCTTGAATCCATTCTGCACTATGTGAATGGTGGGCTGATAGAAACCAATGACTACCCAGGCTCTGCAGATGACCACTCTTCCTTCCCATCCATCTGGTAAAAGCACTGATCCCCAAATCTGCATCTGTCCTCTGTTCTTCCATCTAGGAATTTCTTCTGCAGCATTTCCTGGACTCTCCAATCTTCTGCTTACTTCCCTTCTGATTCCAGCTCTTTTTACTCCAGGTTTTTCATATCTGATCACATGATTCCTGGTTTGAGCTCTTAGTCTCGTGTTTGTGTATTGGACATAATCATCTTCTTCTGGATCTGCCCATTCAGTTGCCCATTTGAGATAGGCTGTTTGGCCCATGAACTGACCCCTTGTACGGCAGAGTGCTATGTGTAATAAAGAATGTGCTGTCTCGATGTCTATTTCAATAGCTATGAAGATCTTAGATTTCTGCATGCTATAAGGCAGGAGTGCACATACAAAGCATTCCTCCTTTGAGGTCCTCCTTCCCACTTATTTCATATGCTGATACGATATGTTATTCCCCAAGTGTCCTGTAGTATGCATGTAATCAATCAGCTCATGATCATCCTCCCTAGCACTTTTCTTAGATCTCGTTCTTTTCTTACAAGCTTCTCTAACCATTTTATACAATATGTCAGCATAGTTTCTCCTTACTGGACCAACCATAGAAACATTTGTCAGCGGACTGGGTATTGTTACATGTACTACCTGTGTAGGAGAAAGATCTAAATGTCTTTTCCTATTCTGAAACCTAATTTTAGTAGCAGCTAAGGCCGGCCATATGGAGTCTGCTATAATCTCCGCATGTGACCTCCCTCTGCCACACCGCGGGGAATCTGGCGGCTGTGGAATAGGTGGAGACTGCGTCCGCCTTTGCTGGCACCATCACGTCCAATGAAAACGTGAGGTGTCGGTCTAGTTGTTCCTGCAGCCTCCCGACACCGGTATTTATACATTTCACTTCCTGGGTCGGGTTGCGTTGCAACGTACAGTTTTCGTTCTGTCTCTTGCCTGCGCTATCTCCGTTTGGTATTCCCTTTCTGGTTATTACTGTTTTCTTCCATTTTTTCCTCCCCGCCTGTTTTTCTGATCCTCTTAATATTCCCTTCCACCCTCCCGTCTTCCGTGAGTGCGCTTCCCTTCATTTCTTTCAGTTTACTTTTTCCTGGCTACCCTGGTTCCTTCCTCTCTCGCGGAGTTTGTTCTCCTTCCTCTCTCCTTCTTTTCTTTTCTCTCCACTGATTTCCCGGTTCCGACTTTTGCCTGCATATCGGATTGCCCTGCCTCGCCCATTCCTGCTTGGATTTACCTGTTGCTCCTCCCGTGTATCGACCACTGCCTGCATATCGGATTGCCCTGCCTCGCCCATTCCTGCTTGGATTTACCTATTGCTCCTCCTGTGTATCGACCACTGCCTTTCTTGTCAGCACCTCCACCCCCGCTGTGTTGGATCTGTTCCTACTTCACTACAGTATCCTTTGGAGTCATATTACTCGAGCTCCCTTCAGCTGCGGAATCTCATCTCTTCCGGGGTTTTTTATGCCTTTGGCTTTTTCCCCAGTACTCGGCAGCTGCGGAGGGTTGCCACAGATAACCCTTTGGGTGTCACTGTGGCGTCCTACCTTGGTCGCCTTCATCTGCAAAAAAAAGGAGTAAAGACTCGAGCAAAAGACAACCCAACGCTGTCACAACGCCGGAGACTTCAAGGTGAGGTGGAAAGGGAGGAAGGGGAGTCGGGGGCATATTCGGAAGAAGAGGATAAGTTAGACCATACTGACAGTTTGCAACGCCCAGAATCAGATATGGCTACGCCGCAACAGGTCCAGGAATTGATCGCGGCGGTTCAAAGCCTGAACTGGGAAGTTCAAAACCTCAAGAGCGCCAACGTTGCGCTACAACAAAGAGTAGCAGAGCGGGATCCACCCACTGCTGACTTACCCCCTTTGCCACTGGTGTCTGGGAAGTTTGATGGGTCGCCTAAGAGGTTACAAGAATTCTTGGATGCCTGCCACCTGCATTTTTCTTTTCGGGCTCATGCCTTTTCTACGGGTCATGCCAAGGTGGGATACATGATAACTCATATGTCTGGCAATGCCTTGGCTTGGGCCACCCCACTGGTTAACAGAACCGAACCGGTTCTCCAGGATTATGATGCTTTCAAAACCCTGATGAGACAGACATTTCTACGAACCGAAAGCACCTACATGGCCTCTGAGGACCTCTTAGATATCAGGCAAGGAAGCTCTGACCTGATGTCCTACATTACCTCGTTTAAGCAGGTCGCAGCAGAAGCTGGGTGGCAAGAACAGGCCCAGTATGCCATTTTTCGAAGGGGTCTTCGAGAAGAGTTGAAGGATGAACTTGCACGTATTGAACGTCCCCTAAACTTTGCAGATCTGATCACTGCAACGCTTCGGATCGACTTCCGACTGTCCGAACGTCGAGCAGAGCGCCGCAAGATCAAGAGTGGTGGTGCCATGCCCCTTGTCCCTCCTTCTTCGATGCCACCTCCCTCTACACGTCTTTCACGAGAAGAACCTATGCTAATCGGAACCACTCGTTCCCCTCTCACTACTGAAGAACGCAGACGACGAAGAGAAGGAAATCTATGCATGTATTGCGGATCTTCATCTCATTTACTTCGGGATTGTCCGACTGTTCCTCCCCGGCGCTCGGGAAACGAGCACCCTCGGTAAACTTAGGGACTTATTACCGAGGGAATGATTCCAGTCCCTTTGTTACTCTTTCAGTCACTACTTCAGACCGTTCAGATGATGCCCGACTCATGGTAATGGCCGTTACTCTTTTGATTGGCAAGAACTCCATTCAAACCCAAGCACTCCTTGATTGCGGGGCTGCTGGGAACTTTATGGATACTCATTGGGCAGAAAGCCAGGGCTTGTCACGGATTGCCAAGACGGAAGACCAAAAGGTGGAAGGTGTTGATGGGGAACCTTTGAGCTCAGGCCTCATTACTCATGCCACTGAAATCCTCACGATGCACATCAGGCAGCATTCCGAACGTCTTTCATTTGATTTAATCCGAGCGGCCCACTTTCCCCTGATCATTGGCATTGGATGGTTACGTAAACACAATCCCACCATAGAACGGTCCAGAAACCTGTTGAGTTTTCACTCCGAGTACTGTAAGACAAACTGTTTGGCAAAACCCACTTTTTCTACCATCCAAACCTCCTGTGGAGAAGAAGAAGCAAAGACCATTCATTGTTTACCCGCCTATCTCCAAGAATATACCGAAGTGGTTACGGAAAAGATCCCTTTGGAACTCCCCCCCCCACCGACCAGAAGACTGTAGCATCGATTTACATCCAGGTGCTTTGGTCCCGTTTTGTCGGATGTATCCTTTGACGGTACTAGAAAGACAGTATCTGCGAGACTACCTTGATAAGAATCTGGCCAACGATCTAATCAAACCCTCCAAATCCCCTGCAGGCGCTTCTTTGTTTTTTATACCTAAAAAAGACACCCAGGAGCTACGCCCTTGTATAGACTACCGGGGACTGAACAAAGTAACTGTCAAGGACAGGTACCCGATGCCCCTGATCTCAGAAATCATCCATGCTGTAGAGTCAGCCACGGTGTTTACCAAACTCGATCTCCGTAATGCATACCATTTGCTTAGGATCCAAGCAGGGGACGAATGGAAGACGGCGTTCAGGACCCCTTTCGGGTTGTATGAGTACCAAGTGATGCCCTTTGGCCTGGTGAACGCGCCGTCTACATTCCAACGTTTTATGGACAGACTCTTTTCGGATCTCTTAGGACACTCCGTCATCGTATATCTCGATGACATTTTGGTCTTTTCCTTCTCTAAGGAAGAACATGTTGCACATGTCAAAGAGGTGTTCCGCAGACTTGAAGACAACCACCTTTCTGTCAAGTTGGAAAAATGTAAGTTTTCTGTAACATCTATCTCGTATCTGGGTTACGTTCTTTCCTCAGAGGGAATATCGATGGATCCTCAGAAGGTTAAATCTATCTTGGACAGGCCGTCCCCTAAATCTGTGAAGGAGATCCAAAGATTCCTTGGATTGTCAAATTTCTATCGGAAGTTCATTCCGAACTTCTCTCAATTAGTACTCCCGATGACCACACTCCTTAAAAAGTCCTCCCTACCATTTCAGTGGACTTCTCAAGCAGAGAAAGGATTTCTACAACTAAAACAGGCCTTTTGCTCCGCTCCCATACTAAGACAACCTGATCAACACAAACCCTTCATCGTGGAGACGAACGCCTCTTCAGCTGCAGTAGGAGCAGTCTTGCTGCAGGAATATCAGGGTGAAGAACATCCAGGGTCGTACTACTCTAGGACACTGAATCCTAGCCAGCGTAATTATTCTGTTATAGAGAGGGAACTGCTGGCCATGAAGTTAGCTTGCACTGAATGGCGACATCTCCTTCAAGGTGGTGAACACCCTTTCACCCTTCGTACAGATCATAAGAATCTACAAGTGTTGCGTCAATTTGAATGTTACAATACTAGGCAGGCTAGGTGGGCTCATTTCTTTGCTCAGTTTGACTTTAACATAACCTACATCCCGGGAGAGCAAAACGTTGTGGCTGATGCCCTGTCCCGACGTAGTGACTACTTGTCAGAACAGGAAACCACCGTTGAATTGATGTTTGCCAGATCTCCCTGTATCGGTTTGGTATTGACTTTCCTACAACAAGTCAAGGATGATTCAAGAGAGAGATTTGAAGATGAAATGCAGGGAGAGAAGCCGGAGTACGTTCTGAAAGATGGGCTGTATTTAGTCAACGCAAGGTTATACTTGCCAACCACATCCTTGAGAAGGACGGCCTTGTTCTGGTGTCATGATACCAAGATAGCAGGTCATCGTGGAGTAAAAAACACTCAAGATCTCTTATCGCGTTATTTCTTCTGGCCAAAGATGAGGGAAGAAGCTAGACTATACGTACAATCTTGTATCACCTGTCTCCGTAACAAGTCTTCTACCCAAAGACCATTGGGATTGTTGGAATCATGCCCGGTTCCCACAGGCCCGTGGACCACATTATCTACCGATTTCATTGTGGAATTGCCCGAATCTCAAGGATGCACCTGTATAATGGTGGTCGTTGATTCTTTTACTAAGATGGCACATTTTACACCTTTACCCGGAGTGCCTTCAGCCTCCAAGATGGCAGGGGTGTTTCTCAAAGACATTTTTAGACTACACGGTCTGCCTACCAAAATCATTTCTGACCGTGGCACCCAATACACTTCGCATTTTTGGGCAGCCTTTTGTCGGCGGTTGGGCATAGAAAGAGCTCTGACCTCTGGGTTCCACCCACAATCAAATGGTCAGACTGAACGTCTCAATGGTACATTAGAGCAGTATCTTCGATGTTTCATCAATCAACAACAAGACGATTGGGTCCAGTTGCTTCCTACTGCTGAATTTTCGTACAATAATTCTTCCCATTCTGCCATCGGTACCAGCCCTTTTTTTTGTACTTACGGTTTCCATCCCCGTATTTTTCTACCATTGACTGACATAGAGTCCTCAGTCCCTTTTGTTGAAACAACATTAGCAACCGTAAAAGAGGCCCAAGACCGGGCTAGACAGGGACTCAAAGATACACAAGACAGAAACAGGCTCCAAGCCAACAAACACCGGAGACCTGTCCCAGATTGGACAGTCGGTTCTAGAGTGCTTCTCTCCACTAAATTCTTACCACGGTGGGTGCGTCCTTCAAAATTGTCACCTAAATTCATCGGACCATACAAGATAACACACGTGGTTAATCCAGTGGCCTTTCGTCTCCTATTACCCACACAACTACGCCGAGTGCACCCAGTGTTTCACACCTCCCAACTAAAGACATTTGTTGAAGACAAATGGCTTCGGAAGAAGGGGAAGGTATCTGTACCTCCGGATCCCTCTAAAGATTTTTATGAGGTCTCCCGTATTTGCGACTCTCGTTATCATCAAGGTCGATTGGAGTACCTAGTCCACTGGAAAGGCTATCCAAGCTCTGAGGACACATGGGAACCCAGATCCCACTTACGTACCCCCTTCCTTCTACGACAGTTCCATGCCAAGAACCCTTCTAAACCTGGGGGTGTGGTCCTGGGGAGGGGGCATACTGTCACACCGCGGGGAATCTGGCGGCTGTGGAATAGGTGGAGACTGCGTCCGCCTTTGCTGGCACCATCACGTCCAATGAAAACGTGAGGTGTCGGTCTAGTTGTTCCTGCAGCCTCCCGACACCGGTATTTATACATTTCACTTCCGGGGTCGGGTTGCGTTGCAACGTACAGTTTTCGTTCTGTCTCTTGCCTGCGCTATCTCCGTTTGGTATTCCCTTTCTGGTTATTACTGTTTTCTTCCATTTTTTCCTCCCCGCCTGTTTTTCTGATCCTCTTAATATTCCCTTCCACCCTCCCGTCTTCCGTGAGTGCGCTTCCCTTCGTTTCTTTCAGTTTACTTTTTCCTGGCTACCCTGGTTCCTTCCTCTCTCGCGGAGTTTGTTCTCCTTCCTCTCTCCTTCTTTTCTTTTCTCTCCACTGATTTCCCGGTTCCGACTTTTGCCTGCATATCGGATTGCCCTGCCTCGCCCATTCCTGCTTGGATTTACCTGTTGCTCCTCCCGTGTATCGACCACTGCCTGCATATCGGATTGCCCTGCCTCGCCCATTCCTGCTTGGATTTACCTATTGCTCCTCCCGTGTATCGACCACTGCCTTTCTTGTCAGCACCTCCACCCCCGCTGTGTTGGATCCGTTCCTACTTCACTACAGTATCCTTTGGAGTCATATTACTCGAGCTCCCTTCAGCTGCGGAATCTCATCTCTTCCGGGGTTTTTTATGCCTTTGGCTTTTTCCCCAGTACTCGGCAGCTACGGAGGGTTGCCACAGATCACCCTTTGGGTGTCACTGTGGCGTCCTACCTTGGTCGCCTTCATCTGCAAAAAAAAGGAGTAAAGACTCGAGCAAAAGACAACCCAACGCTGTCACAACGCCGGAGACTTCAAGGTGAGGTGGAAAGGGAGGAAGGGGAGTCGGGGGCATATTCGGAAGAAGAGGATAAGTTAGACCATACTGACACCCTCCAAAAGGTAACCCAGGCTTATCCATCACAGGACCAGGTGCCCTTGTGTGTATCTCTAGAGTAGGAACAATCACATAAGGTCTTGGCTGCCTTGTAGTTGCCACATCAGTTCCCTCCTTCTGTACAGGGAGATGCACAGGAGTCTTTGCTCCATTTATGTCTATATAGTAAGCAGTACGTACTGTAAGTGAGAGCAGTATCACTATGAACAGAATGCAAGTGTAATTTACGTACAGCTAAGTCCATTTAAAGCAATAGCTTCCTGCACATCATGGATGTCTTTCGGGATCTGCCATAATGATATTACTATTAATGGTGCCCATTTTTACTCTTTAAGGAAGGAAAAAATAAACTTTAATTGGGCAACATTATACAATACACTGGAAGCTGCTGAGTCTGCTCCACAAGTTCCCTCAATCAGCTTCGGCTGGCGGACTATGCAATGATGAACAAAAGTTCCCAGTGAATACCACGAATTGCCCTTTTACCAGAAGACATGAAGATTCTCCTTCAGCATGAAAGAAAGTACTTTGACCAGTAGACTCTTGGATCTCTCCCCTCGAAAGTCTCATTCAGTTCTCAGTGTTCTCTCAGAGTAAAAGTTCACCTGCGCGACAATGTCTCTTAGTATCTCATTAAGCACGGCCTTATTCCTCGGATCCCTCAGGAATGTTCAGACATCAGTTTGTCTCCCAACCAGATGCAGGCATTCCTCAATCAAAAAATAGAATACCAAGCTGACCAGTCTATGCGCATTATCCGCTGATAGGGGCATTTGCTTTTTCTCCACTGTACGCAGGAAGCTGAAGGATTTGTTAAGTGATAGCTGCAAGCAATCTCCTCACGATTAGACCATTCCTAGGATCTTGCAGGAACAGATGAACACTAGTAGTTCTCTCCACAAGCGCAGGGTATGTGTGCAAAATGAACAGGAAAACTGCAAGAACGATGCGTGAAATGTTGTCATGGGGCACCACCATGAACACCTCCGAAAAGAAATTCAGTGAGAAAGGGATCGGGGAGCTGTTCCCTCTTCCAGTCATCGAAAAGGAACTCCAAATCTGGCATGCTCTCCTTTATGATCAAGACGTAAACAGGTCTCAGTCCAATATCAACAAACTCCTGTGGCTCAAGAACAAAGAGCTTCCCTTACCTCCTTTTTAGTGACTGAAAATAAGCCACAGTCCAATGTACTCTTTATCTTTATTCAACAGCTTCTACGTCCTTCTTCCTCATCATAGACCTAGTCTGCACGTGCTGTGGTTCTTCCCCGATGCTTGCTTCTGACAAGGATGGGGGTGAAGGGGTTCTCCAGTATAGATGTTCACGTCTCTAAGAAATATTCAAGCGCGTCTGCCCTGCACCTTGATTGCAGACTGTGTCACGTCTTCCATTATGAAGGGACCGTTAAAACGTTGCTCGTGACACCTCCTGGTGAAATTCCTGATCAGGACCAAATCACTGGGGATAAGTTTGGGGAGACATAGTTTTTCAATTCTGGTTGTAGCATCTCCCTCTGTGTTCTGAGCTGCCCCACACCACTTCCGCTTGAGCTGATCTGAAATGACAGAGATATTTGAGGTCATGCATGTTAAGTAATCACGTAACTCCTTTCCTAACAATTCTGCAATTGACTGGGCATCACTTCTAGTTCTAGACGAAGGTGTGAGAGGTGTCCTCATTCGCCTCCTTGTCACTATTTCATGGGGTGTAAGATGGTGGTCTGAACCTGGTTGATTTCTCAACTCGTACAATGCCAGTGGTAGACAATGGAACCATCCTTTCTTCAAGGTGAGCTTCTATTTGGGTATTCTCTCATTAAGCAAACTGTGGGTAATACGCTAATGAAAACTTGTGCTTTATGCTAAGCAACAAGCTTATTTGTTCAAAGACTTCATTAACAAAATGAGGGCCATTATCTGATCGTAATACTTCACATATTCCCCCATCTAGGAAATACGTCTCATACTAAAAATGTTGCTGCACAATCGGAGTCTTGGTGTGTACACGGTCCAAAGTCAGTCCACCTTGAGAAAGGACATACCACTACAATCATATATCTGTATCCCTTACAACAGGATTGTCCAACCTTTTTGAATGTGGGGCCGAAGTATTAACTTTTTGTCACCCAGTGGGCCGGTGAGCCAAAAGTCAACAACCTCAACCAAAGCAGTATATTAAAAAGCGATATTGTGTGACCTTTGACACAATAGCATCACAGGCAGTGATAGCCATGCAGTCCCAAAGATAGCTTTTGGTGTCATGGGCAGTGATCAAAGGTTAGTTGCTTGTGATTTCTTTCAGTGTTTATGTGTTAATATTTTTCAGAAATGGTGGGGGCGACCGAGCGTAGCGAGGTTGCTACAAGGATCTAGGGAGGGTTTGGGGGGGTTTCCCCCCCCAAGAATTTTTTTTCAAATATGGGGTTGAAATGGTGAATTTTACAGCAGAAAAGGTGACCAAAAAGCCATAAGTTTACAATCAGTTCTAAAGGGGAACATGAAAATTCCATGTCACCAACAGCAGAAAAGAACATTCGAAGGGATTGTGTCCTCCGACGTATTCCTTATCTTAGATAGAAATCCTTCAGCTTTGCTGGCCTCGGAAAATTTTTTCGCCAGAGGGCGCTGCGCGTCGATGATCGCCGAGTCGATGACCCTCGACGGCCTCCGTGCCGACGTCGACGTCATCCTGCCTATAAAGGCCGCGCGCAGCGTCCGTTGCTCAGTTCCGTTTTTCCGCGCTTCGTTGTGCCTCGGAACACCGTTGCTCAGTTCTCGATATAATATCTAACCTCGATATCGATGGCATCCTCCTCCGACCCGACGACCCCTCGGTCCGGTTTCAAAAAGTGCCGAGACTGCGGGAAGAAAATGTCGTTGACGGACCCTCACAGGGTCTGTTTGTGGTGTCTGGGAATCACGCACCAGAGTTCGGAGTGTGAGGAATGCCTTTCCATGACGGCGAAAGCCTTGAAGGAGCGTAGGGGGAAGCTCGAGAGAGGTAGGTCAACTTTAACTTCCTCGAAAGCTTCTTCGGTAGAGTCGAGACGTTCGTCTCCTCACCATAAAAAACACTCTCGTTCTAGATCACGAAGTGGCTCCCACCACTCGTCGACATCGAGACACTCGAAGAAGAGACGTAGGAGATCCCCTTCGTCATCTTCGTCGAGTTCTCCTGAGAGAGTTCATTGCCCCACAAAACGCAGCTCGCAAGCTGAGTGGGAGGAATTCAGGAAAAAGATGCTAAGCGTCTTCGAGAAAGCGGCCTCGTCCCCCTCGAAGACAGCTGAGGGTGATACCCCGGGTAAAAAACCCAAAAAATCTAAACGCCGCGAGTCGCAGTACCCGGCGGAAAAGTCAACCCGAAAGCGCCTCGAGCCATCGGGAGATAAAGCATCATCGACGCCATCGTCGAAAACTCCTTCGAAACAGAGGTCGGCGCCATCGACGCCGTTGTCGAAGGATTCATCGGCGCATCAGTCGATCGAGTCGACGCCGACGTCGACGCCGATATCGACGCCGGTGAAGGAAAGAACCACGGCTACTCCACAGCCAACGGTTAGACAAAAGACCTCCGACTCGACGCCGAGAACGTCGACGTCGTTCTCGAGCAGGACTCCGATCCTTTCGAGTTCCTCGAGGCCTAGTACACATTTCTCGACGCTTTTCACGGCGCCTTCGAGTACTTTCACGTCGGTGTCGACGACATCGACGTTTTCAAGGCCTGTGATGATGGCTCCTTCTGCATTGGAAATGGGGTTTATACCATTCCAAAAACCAAAGTATCCCCCTTTAACCTCGATTTTTGAGGAAAGGGAGGATTCAGACCAAGATATTGATTTACAGAGGACCACATCACCAGAGCCAGAGACTTTCGCCTCTGAGGAAAGAGGATTAAAAAATCTTCAGGATGCACTTCAGGAAGCTAGTGGCTTGGACACTTCTCCTGAAGCAGAATTTATCAAACCAGACCCAGGAGAACATGCGGAGACTCCATATAGAGCTCTGATGTCTAGAATCATAGAATTTATGGGTTGGTCTGCACCTTCTCCTGCCTTTCAGCAGGATGACCTCACTGACATACTGGACAAGGGCCCACAGGAGGATCCTGTGGTTCCATTTCACTCTGCTCTACAGAGAAGGATTTTGACAAACTGGGAAACGCCGGAAATTATCCCGGCAGTAAATAAAAAACTGTCAACAAAATACAGGGTGGCTAGTTCTGACCCTGAATATTTGTCAAAACACCCTACTCCTGAGAGCTTAGTTGTACAGGCTGCAACCTCATCAGGCAGCACATCTGCATACCCCACTGCTCCGCAGGATAGGGATGACAAAAAGTATGATGCCATGGCTAAGAAGGTTTTTTCTGCCTGTAGCATGGCGTTAAAGTCTATTAACGCGACCTGTACGCTCGCTAGGTTCAGCCACACCCTTTGGGAGTGCGCTTCATCAGCGGCTGACTGCCTCCAAGAAGGAGAGGAAAGGGACGCATTTTTAAACATCATCAGGGATGGTAAAGATGCGATGTGCGAGACCCTACAAACTGGCCTAGATTCTGCTGACAGTATCAGCAGGGCCATGGCGGCAAGTACCACAATCCGCAGGCATGCGTGGTTGAGGAAGTCTGGTTTTGCCTCTGACGTGCAGACCAGGCTTTTGAATATGCCCTTTGACGGTTCTACCCTCTTTGGAAAGAAGGCGGATGACAGTTTGGAGAAACTGCAAACGTCCAAGGCAGCAGCCAAGTCATTGGGAGCTGCTATCCGTCAGAATACCTTTCGTCCTTCGGGATCATCGTGGAGAGGACGGTCCTTTCGTTACTATTCCTCATATGGAAAGGGCAGAGGACGACCGGCTCAAAGAGGCCAAGGAAGATTTACCCGTGGTGGACGGGGTAGGGGAAAGAAAGCCGCACCCGCAGGAGCAGGAGCCACTTTACCTTCGGCAACTGCATCAGCCGCTTCAAAACCACTCTGAGGTCTCCCCTCACAGAACACCAGTAGGGGGCAGGTTAACTCACCATCTGACGGAATGGCAGGCTATTACGTCAGATGCTTGGGCTCTGGAGACAGTGGCCCAAGGTTACTGCCTGCCCTTCCTACATATCCCTCAGAGTCATCCACCGGGGAACAACCCTTTGAAGCTTCCAGATCCGCTCCTCTTGCAGGAGGTTTTAGACCTGCTAGAGAAAGGTGCCATAGAACTGGTACCTGTAGCGGAAAGGAACAAGGGTTGGTACTCCCCCTACTTCATAATACCGAAGAAGGACGGAGGACTGAGACCCATCTTAGACTTACGGGAATTGAACAAATTCCTCCGAAAGGACAAGTTCAAGATGGTGACTCTCTCTCAGATCCTTCAGGCCCTCCAGCTTCAGGACTGGTTGGTATCTCTAGACCTCCAGGACGCTTATTTCCATGTGCCGATCCATCCCAGGCACAGGAGATACCTGAGGTTCGCAATTGGCAGCTCTCATTATCAATTTCGAGTTCTGCCATTTGGGCTAACCTCCGCCCCGAGGGTCTTTACCAAGCTAATGTCGGTTGTGGCTGCAAGTCTAAGGAGGGAAGGGATTCATGTCTACCCTTACCTAGACGATTGGTTGATCAGAGCTGTATCTTCGGAACAGGTTCAGAGACAACTAGATTATGTTTGCCACTTCCTTCACAAGCTGGGCTTCTCCCTCAATTTAAAGAAGTCACAGATGATACCATCACAGAGACTCCAATTCATTGGAGCAGTCCTGGACACTTCCCTGGGAAGAGCCTTGCCACCAGAGGTGAGGGCTCGAGATATTCTGCAGATGGTCATCAGATTTCAGAATGCCCAATATCTCCCAGCCTACGACTTTCTGAGGTTGCTAGGCCTCATGGCATCCTGCATATTCCTCGTGCCGGAGGCTCGCCTGAGAATGAGATCCCTCCAGTGGGCACTGAGAACTCAGTGGTCACAGTTCTCAGGAAGGATGACAGATCTCCTTCGGATCCCGGTCAAAGTAGCCCGAGACCTTCAGTGGTGGGCCTGTCGGGAGAACATCCTGAAAGGAGAAATGTTTTGGCAACCATGGCCGGAGATAACAGTAGTCACGGATGCCTCACTCACGGGGTGGGGAGCTCACGCCAACGACTTGACCATCAGCGGTCGTTGGTCTCCATCGGAGTCCAGACTACATATCAACCTGTTGGAGCTGAGAGCCATCAGACTAGCGCTGAAGGCTTTTCTGCCGTCTGTACGGGGAAGAAACGTCCTAATAATGACGGACAATACAGTGGCCATGCACTACCTCAACAAAAGAGGAGGCGTAGGCTCACTACCACTGTGCAGAGAGGCGATGCAGCTCTGGTTTTGGGCAATTCAGGAAGGAATCTCTCTATCGGCAATTCACCTAGCCGGAGAGAAGAACTTGACAGCGGACGCTCTGAGCAGGCAGAGCACAGTCTCTCACGAGTGGGAGATAGCTCAGGAAGTCCTTCAAGAGATCTTCGCCCTTTGGGGAACCCCTCAAGTGGATCTGTTCGCCACCAGTATCAACAGGAAGTGCGACAGATTTTGCTCAAGGGAATTTCCCCCGAGAGGAGCTCTAGGAGATGCGTTCGTAGTGGACTGGGAGTTCCCACTTCTGTACGCGTTCCCTCCGGTCCCTGTCATTCCTCAAATGATCAGGAGGTTGAGAAGGTTTCGGAAGACCATGATCCTAATTGCCCCGGATTGGGCCAGGAGAACGTGGTACCCGGACCTTCTAGACATGTCCATCTGCCCTCCAATTCGACTGCCATACAGAGAGGATCTTCTCTCGCAGAAGGAAGGTCAGGTTCTCCATCCAGCCATCAAGACCCTCAACCTTCACGCTTGGTGTCTGAAAGGTTGAGGTACAAGGATTGGGACCTTCCGGATGATGTTATGGAGGTGTTGCTTTCGGCCAGAAGGCCGGCAACTAAAACTCTATACCGCTGCCGTTGGAACAAATTTTGCAGCTGGTGCAGAGAAAAGAATATTGAACCCTTTTCTTGTGGTACACCTATGGTGTTGTCATTCTTACTTTACCTGGCTAATTCAGGCCTACAGGTTGGCACAATTAAGGGCTATCTCGCAGCGCTATCAATCTTTAAGCGCACTGCAGAGGAGCCTTCATACTTCAAAATTCCATTGGTAATACAATACCTAAAAGGATTAACTAATGTTTATCCCCCGAAACCTTTTCAAGTTCCCTTATGGGATTTAAACCTAATTTTAAACTTCCTAAAGGGTGCCCCTTTTGAACCACTACACTCTTGTTCATTGAAGCTTCTCACCCTCAAAACTGTTTTGCTAATAGCATTGACATCTGCTAGAAGGGTTAGCGAGTTGCAAGCCTTATCGTGTAAACCTCCACATACAATCTTTTACAAGGACAAAGTTGTTCTTCAGGTGAAGCCTAACTTCCTCCCGAAGGTAGTCTCGGAGTTTCACATCACTCAGAAGATTATATTACCTTCTTTCTACCCTCCTCCTCATCCGGGGAAGGAGGAAGAGAGACTGCACAGGCTGGACCCTAAGCGAGCCTTGAGCTTTTATATCAGCAGATTGGCTAAGATCAGACAAGCAGACCAACTCTTTGTAGGTTATGCAGGACATAAGTTGGGCCTTCCAATAACAAAACAAACCATCTCCAGATGGATTATTTTAGCCATTCTGGAGTGCTACAAATTGGCAGGAAAGGAGCCTCCTCAAAATCTAAGGGCTCATTCTACCAGGGGTATCGCAACATCCTCAGCCCTTCAAAGAGGGGTGCCAATTCGAGATATATGTGCGGCTGCCACATGGTCGTCCGCACATACATTTACCAAATTCTATAGCCTGGATTCCTCCTCTAGTCAAGAAACTAGATTCGGCAAGGCTGTGTTACACTCTGTCCATTCTGGAAGGGTAACATAACTTTTATTACTCCCGCCTCCAGTCACAATACCACTGCTATGGGAGTCTATCTAAGATAAGGAATACGTCGGAGGACACAATCCCTTCGAAGAACTAGTTACTCTTACCTTGTAACGTTCTTTCGATGGGATGTTCCTCCGACGTATTCCTTATCGACCCTCCCATCCATCCCCGCAGTATGACTTCCTGTGGGTTTGCAGCCTATGCTCCTTCAAGGTGATTAGTCTAATCCAAAAACATTACTGGGGACTACAAAACGGAACTGAGCAACGGACGCTGCGCGCGGCCTTTATAGGCAGGATGACGTCGACGTCGGCACGGAGGCCGTCGAGGGTCATCGACTCGGCGATCATCGACGCGCAGCGCCCTCTGGCGAAAAAATTTTCCGAGGCCAGCAAAGCTGAAGGATTTCTATCTAAGATAAGGAATACGTCGGAGGAACATCCCATCGAAAGAACGTTACAAGGTAAGAGTAACTAGTTCTTTTACAACACAACACATTTTAATGATCACTGTGTCCACAGTGTAAGACAGCACTGTCACTGATGTAACACATTGTCATGCTTGTTGTACCCAAAATATGCCTCTGTAGCAACTTGTCTATGCTGGCTGTTCCCAATTTAGGCCAGCATTGTCCTGTACAAAGCATGATTGATGCTGCCTGAGCACGTGCAGTGTGCCCAATACATATGGCAGCTTCTCTCTGTAATACACATTACTTCTGTGGTAATGAAAGAAGCATAATTCAATTCAACAGATAAAATGTGGAAAAGCGATCACCCAAAGGTGAACCTAATTGAAGAAACGCAATGTGAGCACAATCTTAAAGTATGCAACCTAGCAGGCCTAGTGCACACTTTACCTTTTCTTTCACCAATAAATCGGGGGGAGACCGCGAACGCAGTCCCCCACTACCAGAAATAATGCAGTCGTGTATCCTGCATTTGGGAACATAGCAGGGGTCAGCAAATCCGATGTGCAATGGGTAAGCCGCACCCTGGGAGATCTGCCCTTGAGATCAGATTCTCCCCTGCCAGCTAAGTATGAGTTGCATGAAAGAGGGCAGGGTTGGGTCAGTTCTGGGAAGCCCCGCTAAGCGAGGGTGAGAAGGCAGGCCCTGACCCAGCCCCAACCCCCCACCCCCCAGAAGCTCTGAGCATCTGCAGAGCTGCCTGTCCCGCGTGTAGGGGGAAGCTCCAGCAGGCAGTGCCCAGCAGAAGAGCAGATTGTAGCGCAGTTCCTTTCTCCCATCAGGCCCTGCTCGGCCCGAAATTTGTATAAATAGCAGGATGGCTCGAGCAGGCCTGTTGCAGTCTGCCCACTGGCCTGTCGGCCCCACACGGGCCCATGGCCCTCCTGAGCGGAGCTGCTCAGCGCTGGCCCCATTGACACCATCATAATCATCCTGGACCTCGACGCTCCACCACCCCTGAATCTCAGAGTTCTGCTCAATGACAATGCTGAAGCTTTGACATCTTTGCCGTAACCATATGCCGTATTGTGTCAGCCGAGCCTGCACAGCGCCAAAGGCAAGCATTCCCTTGTCCGGGCCCAGAGGTCACTGAGTCTTCCAGTGCCATTCACTTGACACGGCCTACTGTTCCCAGCATTTTCTACCCGCAAATCAGCACCACTGCCAAACAGAACTGCACCATTGGGGCCCATCGCTGCTGCTCTCCGATTTGACCCCAGCCCAGCGCAAAGGCACCCATACTTCTGGTCTGATGCTGAAAAGCCTGGCTCTGCTGAGATCCGAAAGACAAGAACTAAGGTATTTTGGGAACACAGTACTATTGTTTTTTGTGTTGCAACTGTATCAGCTCACACCTCTCCTGAAGGGTATAGGCTGCCCTCAGACTGCGCTACCAAAAGAGTGAAAATAAGTAATACCTGTTGGGCTTGCCTGTTTCACTTTTATGATTGGGATCACTGCTGCTGGGTATTAAGCACGTTATAAATAACCTATCATATCATACATCACAGCAAGGTGTAGGACTGAATTGGCAAAGGGACTGGGGCTCCCATCTGCGATATGTCAAGCTCCCACCCCACCCCCCATGTGGATCTGAATAAAATATGTGTAACCTTCATAAGCAACTTACAGAAACATTGGCAGGTGGTCCACTGAGGCCCATTTGCAGGTTGCAGTGTGTTATTGGGGCACTACTAGGGTAACATATTGTGCGCTAGCCCTTGGTGTTCCTTTTCCCCGCCGCTTGTGGTTTGAGTCGGGGCAGCATTCTTCCTCCGCGTTTTGTTCAAAAAATGTGTTGGTCACATTGTTATTCTTATTCAAATCTCTGTTATGAACTGTGCACCAACCTGCGCCCAATGTTTTCAGCTCTGTGTCGTCCTGCTTCCAATTGTGCCTGAGCTGATACAGAAAATGCGTTTGTTCCGCATGCGTGTGTTTATTTCTATACATTTTTCCCCCATCTGCCATAATTAAGTGTAGTTTGCTGCTCAACCGTAGTATGTCCAAAAGGGTAGGGTCTTTCAGTCACCCTTTGTGCTGGCTCAGGCGCAAGAGAACTCTATGGGGTATGCCCGCCGTGCAACTGGTGTTCCAGTGAGGTTTCAGCTTGCTGTGTACACACGGTATTCCCCTTTCTTCTTTTCAGATGGCTATGCGCTTTAAAATGTGGTTGTCGTATAATTTACGACCTGCTGTGTCGAGGGGTCACGCCTGCTTTCCCTCTGCTGTTCCAACACACAATGCTCCTGGCCGCATCAATTGTTTGCAGTTTCTGCCTGCGGCCGCTTATCTCCCAATGTGTTGTGACCCCGTGTGTTCCTGCTTCCAAATGAAGCCCACGTTGATTTTAGGAAGGCTCTGGAGCATTTCAGCAGTGGTACGCAGAGGTGTTGGAGGGGTTGGGTAAAGTCAGACATCTGTGCGGGCCCTCCAGGCTGCAGTAGTTTCCTCACCCCCTCTGGCCTTATGAGATTCCATTTCCCTTTTCTGCAGGCACCAGTACGCTGGTGCTCCTTTTGCAGCCTCCCTGGTCGCAGCTGGCAGAAGCGCCCAGCGTTTTGATGTGCCAGCAGGGTTGATGAATTTATTTATTTCTGCAATGTTTGTCGGATATCCGACAAACATTGCATAAATAAACAAATGAACACGTCGTGGCTTAGTAGTTTCACGCACAGGCACACTTTTTAATTTTTTATTTTTTATTTTTTTTTACTCAAGAGTTGTTCAACATACGGCCTCGCGGGCCACATAAAATGGCTTGGAGGGCCGCATTGTGGCCCGCGGGCCGTATGTTGGACAACCCTGCCTTACAAACTTGCAGCATGTCGACATAGTCGATATGCAAATGCTGAAAGGGTCCATTAGCTCTTGGAATAACTTCTCTAATTGTGCGCAGTGTGTGCCCAGCAGTAAACCTTTGACATATGATCCAATTTACTACATAAAATGCAACGTGTTCTACTATATTTGGAAGGAACTAATCCTCTGCAATAGTTACATCGAGGCTCTCTCTAGTTGTGTGTGCAGGCTTGTGTAGCTGTTCCAACGCCACCCTTAATAAGGCTACAGGCATCACCAGTTTACCAGTGCTGTCTTGGCGCTTCATAGGGGTTTAAAGAACACCCTCTCTGTGTCCACAAGTCTTTCTCATCTTGAGGCGCTTCCTCTTGCTTCTTTGCCAATTGAGTCCTACACAAATTACTATAACTTTCAGACAAACTCATCATCACCACCATGCTTACATTCATATCAGGCATATCATAATAATATCTGGACATGCAACTCACTTGATTCCTCACCTGCTTTTTGATTTCCCAGTGAGATAAAAATCTGCTCTCTTAGTGTGTGCTGTGCATTTAACTACTGCAATGGCTACTGCGAGTTGTAGTGCTCTAATAAGCCTGTACATTAAAGCTACATGTTGCACTGGAGTGCCGTCCACTCGGAGGTCGCCCCTCCTTTTCCAACATGCTAGCCCCGCGTACACTGTTGATGTCACATAGACAGAGTCACTGTACACTGTTACGTCCTGGTTTGCGTGTCTCTCGAGTGCGATAATCAGCGCCACTAATTCTGCAGCCTGTGCCGAAAAGTGAGACGGTAGTTGTGCACTTATCAGTACTTCAAACTCCCCATTGGCCATGTGCTTCACCAAAGCGGCACCTGAATATCTTTGTCCATCATTCTGACCGATTCTACAAGACCCATCAATATAAAGAATCTCCCCAGCTGCCAACGCATTTTCCTTCACCCTCTGGAGTTCATCATAGAATTCCATATAATTCGAGCAATCATGTGCATGCTCGTCCTCTGCCAGGGGTTCTGCTATAAACATGGCAAGATTCACTATTTTGCATCAGATTATTTTAATCACCAAATTCGAAATGACTACCTCATAGTCAGAAGCCCTTTGAGAAGTCAACGTACCTTTAGGTTTTTCCAAAATGGCAAACAATGCATGTTCGACAAATAACATCATGGAACACCCAATTACTATGCTAGCAGCCTTCTCAAGGGCAAACGCTGTGGCAGCCAAAGACTGTTCACACGGAAAGTGACCCCTCATTACTGGGTCTAGAATCCCACTGTAATATGCAAGGGGCTTGTACCCCAACGTGGTTCTCTGTGTAAGTGCTGCTGTCATAACAGTGCCATTTGCGTGCGAGAAAAAAAATAATTCCGCAGCATAATTGGGAATCCCTAAAACTGGAGCTGTCCAGATTGCCTTTTTCAACTCATCAAACCCTTCCTCCATTCCCTCAGTCCAAAGAATCTTCTCCTGAGTTGCCTGTACTTTCTTCAGAGCTTGCAATAAGGGCCTTATGCATTAACTGTAATCAAGGACCCCTGCTCTTACATAGTTACACAGTCCCAAAAATCTCTGCATGTGCTTTATCGTGAGTGACTTTACTTTTTTCAAAATAGCCTCAGCCCTCTCAGGAGTAACTTTCTTCCCTCATGCGAAATTAACTGACCTATGTATAATACCTCCTCTTGACAATACTGCAATTTCTCCTTGTGTACTTTATATCCTTTGTCTGCAAGAATGATCATCAGTTGAACTGCATTGCATGTGCAATCTTCCTCTGAGGTGCTACAGAGCAATATGTCATCCATGTATTGCAACACAACACTTTTAAAATCATATTGCTGAAGTCCAGCTGTAGAACTCTATTGAAAATCGACAGAGACTCACAGTACTGCTGGGGTAGGCAAGTACTTTTCAGGCGAGTCTGTCTGAACGTAAATGACATCAGATCTTGTGAATCTTTATGCAATGGAATTGAGAAAAATGCACTTTTCAAGTCAATCACAGTGAAATATCGTGCTTCAACAGGGATATTACATAAGATTGTCACCGGGTTAGGAACTAGAGGGAACTCGGCCTCTACAATCTGGTTAATCGGGCATAAATCTTGAACTAAATGCCACAACCCCCCTTTCCCTTTCTTCACAGGATAAATTGCAGTATTACACAGTGACTCTGATATCACTAGGATGCCCTGTTCCATCATAGCACATATCGTCTTAAAAATACCTTCATCTGCTTCTCGAGGCATAGGATACTGTGGTGCTCGAGGTAAAATTGCTGCTGGTTTCAATTTAATCTTCACTTGTCCAACTCCCTTCAATAGGCCTACACCATAGGGGCCTGCTGTCCATAATGAAACTGGCACTTTTGCCATATCATCATCAAAATACTCTGGGCGTTTCTGGGCTATCATAATTTTCTGAGGAACCTCAAGTTAAATTGCTCTTACCCAATAAGTAATGCTCATCTCAAATACTACTTTGTCATCTGATGGATGGTCTCCAAACATATCCTCATCAGTGACGTCCGTCAATCTGTAACCTTCCCCAAAGGCAATCACTGTGCACCATTGTCTGCCTTCATAATCATTCCCATCAAGGAAAGCCATTTCTCCTCGCACTGTGGCTGCTTGTAATTCTAAAGGAAAGATTCACCCTTCCTCTTCATCCATCAGTATCTTTGGCCTGAATAAGAATTCATCAGGTATTGCCATAGTTGTGCCACTAAACCTGGCAGCCATGTCAATAGAATGTGTACCCCATAGTCAAAAACTTCTGGTTCGAACGATACTCCTTGCATGGCTATTTGTCCTGCAAATTCCATAATTAATTCACTCACATTTAAATTATGCATACCTGGTGTTGAACACACTATGCCTTTATCAGTGAACGAAATCGTCATGTTGAACTTGGTCATTAAATCTCGACCTTATATACTGACCAGTGTCTGCCTTTAATATAACAATGGCACAGACATGTCACACTCTCCTATAGAGACTGGCAATTCTTCAGTAAAAGGAACTCTGCTTGTAGCTCATGTGAACCCTTGAGTATTCATGGCATTTCCAGACATTGAAAATATCCCCTCTGGTATGCATGAGCGTGTTGCACCTGTGTCTACTAAAAAAGAAAGTTTTGCTTCCTATATTGACGTCAACCCTCGGTTCCTCTTGAGGATTGGGCGTCACTGATAGTATCGAACACATCTAGTCTCCCAGTAAGCTGTCCTATTGTGGATACATTCTCATACCTGTACCCATGAAAGGATTTCCCCCTTCGACAGTAACACCTCCTATTCTAGGAGCCATTAACTGACCTGTGCTTGTGCTCTGCTGTATCTGCATGGGTGACTGCTGTGACTGCCCTTGTGGCAGACTCATTATTGCCTGATGTGTTTGAAAATCTTGTTACATTTGCAACACTTGTGTTTGCTGCACTGTCTGATTCTGAGCAAACCCATCTCCATTCTGCTGCCAATATGCAGATGGGTTTGCTGTCCCCCCTCTTGAGAATTTCCCATTCTGCACAAATCCTTGACTTCTACATTTGCAAGCATAATGCCCTGACATACCACATGTCCAACATTTAGGAGGAGGGGGTCTCCTAACTTGCCCCTCCTGCATGCCTTGACTATCGTTCTGCATGTTTTGAAACCCACTTTGCTCTGGAAGTTTCCCTGATTATTCTGGAAGCCTCTACCTCGAAAGCCTCCCTTTCCCTGTGGTGCAAATCCATTATTATTTTGATCAAACTGTCTTTGGTTATTCACAAGTGGCATGTTTGCTGTTTGCTGTGAACCTGATCCATCTCCACTAGTCAACTTCACCCCTTCAATGGCATACTTTGATAGTCTTTTCTGCACTAACTTTGCCTCTTCACCTTTCCTAGATTTGTATTTCTTTTGATTCTTCTCTTGCAAAAGCCTGCCATAATGTGTGATGGTCAGCTGAATCTCTGACCATGGCTTTGCTTCCATGCGCACTCATTTCTTGACCTGATTTTGGCAGCCTTTGGCACAGTATATGATAAAATACAGGTATGGATTTCCCCAAGCCTCGCGTGTCTCCAAAGCCCACTGCTCTTGTAAATTCTGAATGTAAACACGAGGATCCTCTCGTACCTGCATCTTTTTTGCCATTATAGTTCTAATGTTGAATGTGTCCAGATACAGTCCTTAAGTACTTTCCAGACTGCCGCCCTACAGTTATTGAACGGTCCTCCATCATGAGCAATGTTTACCATAGCAACACTAGAATACCCTGCTCTTGACCATACGTCATTAGCCCTTTCCCCAAGGATGGCGATCAGGAAACCTTAAGGGCCAGATTCACAGAATGTTTCCTATGGGATTGCGCCATTATAAACAACTTCTGTGAATCAGGCCCTTAATGTCCCCTATAGCTAATGTGTTTCCTCCTGTCATTTTCTCTAAATCATGTATCCATTCGCCAGTGCCAGAAGTTAAACTTGGGAGTTTACACCTTAAATTACCCTTTTCCATCTTTGGCCAAGGTATATACTGTGGCCTAGCTCCTCCCTTTTCTAACAAAGGAAACTGCAAGATCCCAAACTCACATTCGTCTCCCATCGTCTGTCTATCCATAGTAGGGACAATGGTTCCGCTCCACCTTCTACATGGCAGTGACCTTAGCCTGCTCACACAAGGTGGCGAATTCCCCCCTCTCACCATGGCATCACCCACTAGGTGGATCTAGGCAAATCAATGATTCTGACGCCCGAGATTTGGGTAGGTCTAGATCCAACCATCTTACTTCTGTATCCATTGAAAAACACCCTTCAGGGCCACATGTATTGCCTTTTTCCTGCCCATGGAAGGTTTCCCTGTCCTTGTCTGACATATCCTGTCCCCAACTCGTGTGACTTCTCTCCTCTTCATCTCTATTCATGAGTCAGTCCATCTAAAGATAGCTCGTTTGGCTCAAAACTGCATGAGGCTCCTTCTCCGTCGTACAACTGAGTACTCTTGAGTCGAAAATGTTTACCCTTCCCCTGAAGCACTTTCTTAGTCCTCATATCATGATAGACTTTTTTGCTAGTGTCCCCAATGCTTCTAGAGTCAAACTCATCCTCTAGATTTGCTCTAGAAGGGCCTGCTATTGGCTCATGTGCTGGGAAGAACTCTTCTATGTCTTCTCATGCCACTACTGGATTAGGATCTATTAATTCCTCTTTCACACGTTCAATATCGCATACTCTGTGCCTCCTCTTTCTCTCTAGTTCATCATCAAACTCTTTGTTTCCTTGCTTCTTCTCTTACTCTTGTTTCCTCTTTTCTTTTCATATCTCTCCTCTCCTTTTCCCTTCGTATCTCCTTGTCATTTTGTCTTTGTATCCTTTTATCCCTTAATTTCTGTTCCTCCTGGTCCTCTCTTTCTTTCTTGTCTTTCTCATTCTTCGATTGCCCTCTGTCTGTTGTCATACTTTCTCTGCTCATCTGCTCTTTCCTGCTTTCTCAGTTGCTCCTCTTGAAACAACTGTTCCCGTCTTTGTCTATCCTTTCTTTTCGCTCCGTCTTCTTTCAATCTCCTTTCTTTCTCTATCCTTTTTGTCCTGCTTGTCTCGATCTTCTCTTTGCCTTACATCCTCGATGCTCTTACCATCGAGTTTGAGCAACATCTGACCACCCATCCATTTGTTCTGTATAAGTGCTAACTCATCAGTCTTATCTTTTTCTCCTTCCCATCTCTTTATTTCTCGTCCTATAACTAAGGATGTACTTGGTCGATCACTTCTCTCCTTGTCACGTCTCTGCTTGGGACCTTTGAGATTACATGCTTTGCCCAGGCGACTCATATGCTGGATTACTATATCCTGTTGCTGCCTCAAGCTCTCTTAATGGGTATAACCATCATCTTTCTTACTATCGCTGTCTGCTGCAGGTATGGCAGGTGCATCAGAAGGCTCCTCACCGACCTCTTTGCATATGTTCAATATACAGTCTTCAGGAGGTGGCTCCTCTCTCCTCCTGATACATTTTCCAGAGCTCTAAGCTCGCTAGTCGTTTATCTAACTTTTTCGCAGTATATGCTGCATGCAAATGTGTCGTTATATGGTGCAAAACTGCCTTCGATAAGGATCCCCTTGTGGCCATGTCATGAACATTTTGACTGCCGTTCTTTTAACCCATTCTGCACTGTACTGTTTCCCTTTCAGTGCATGTTTCGGCAACTGTTTGCAAAGGTGCATAAGTGGAGTAATATCCTCCATACTCACCTTTACACTTTGCAGATTTCCAAAATATGTTTCAGAAAAACAATACAATATGAGCGTGCACCAATCGTCCCAGGCTCCAAGCCCTCTATATCACGTTTTTTAGTTTAATCTACTTTTTTCACTAATCACCATCAATTAAATTTCCACTAAATAAATAGTTAATTCTATAATCTTGTGTTTTCTTTTCACATCTATCAATTCCACTATTTTTTTTCACCATATTCAGTCATATAAAACAAACCAATGGACATACTCGACCGGCCACATATATTTCAGTCCTCTCCTCAAGACCGACCTTTACCTACCCCTAAAAATAACCCGATTGGGATGTGAATCGTCCTCTTTAAACTCGTCTTTAACTGAGTTTCAAGCCCTCTATATCACATTTTTTAGTTTAATCTACTTTTTTCACTAAACACCATCAATTAAATTTCCACTAAATAAATAGTTAATTCTATAATGTTGTGTTTTCTTTTCACATCTATCAATTCCACTATTTTTTTCACCATATTCAGTCATATAAAACAAACCAATGGACATACTCGACCGGCCACATATATTTCAGTCCTCTCCTCAAGACCGACCTTTACCTACCCCTAAAAATAACCCGATTGGGATGTGAATCGTCCTCTTTAAACTCGTCTTTAACTGTGTTAGTGGTCTACATCACCCGTCAATAGGGCTCCAAGAACGATTCCTTCTGTTTTGTCTTTACAACGCAGTAAACTGAGTGTACTCTTTACAGTGGCACCTTCCCTCACAATACCTTTAAATTGCTTGGCCTCTCCTCAAGTCAATAACTTAATATTTCAACACTGAACATTCTCAAGTTACTTTACCCCAACCTCCCTCGGTTAGTTGTTATTCCTTTATCACTTTCTTCACCCACTGCCCATTCACAATTTTGCCACCTCACTCAGTTTTACTCACCATTCGTTTTTTCTACTTCTGACTCTCGGGATCGTCCACCTCTTTAACAGCTGTTTCAACTTTCCGTTCATTCAGCTTCCTGTAACCTCCAGGAGGGGTTTCTGCCTGAAAACAAGGGACCCATCTCACCTAGCTTGCAAGACTTGCGTTAAACTAATATCCGCTATCTACAGGGAGCTTTACGTCCTTTCAGCCGAATGGCAGAGGTCGTGCGATTTTTTTCCGAGACCCCAAAGCCTACTATCTCGATGAATTTGAAACTATCCTCTCCGCTACCACATGAACTGGTGGTATCCAGCCCTTTAAGATGAGGTAGCAGTACCCTTGAGATGGATGGGGATGCAGAAGTTACTCAAACATCAATAATCAAAACGACTCAGGTAATTGTCAAAAAGGTAACTGTTTTAATATCAATTATCTAAAACAGGGAGTACAACTGACATCAACGGACGTCTCAGCGTAAGATCTCTCAATGCATCTAAAAAAAGAATTCTTTTATACCAAAAAATCATCATTGATGACGTTAACCTACGCTTTACTAACGTCATCCTATGTGGCAAACTACAAAAACCTAGTGGCAATTGTGATAGGTTCTTAAGGAACCTCTAAGTATACGATCCATACTTGTCTAAAAGAGTGAAGGAAAGTGATAGGTTTCTTAAAATCAGGTTGGGCAACTAAGCCCTACCCTTAAACAGGTCACCATGAACGTCACTAAATACACAACGTCCAATTGGTTACACAAACTATAGGACCTTTAATCAAGCAGCCCCCTACCACTGGTTGGCACTCTAACCTCTGTCAGTACTTTTCCACCTACGTTTAGCAGCGCGCAGGCTGGTCTTCCAGATGCTGGTGAGCTAGTTTTAACCATAGCTTCCCACAAATTAGCATATTCATCTATCATCACCTCAGTGGTCTACTATCAATTAAGGCTTTAAACTTGTCCATGGGAGTGTTTTGCTCTGGAGAATTCAGGAGAGTGAAGGCACGCTCTGCCCTCATGCGTAGGTGTGATCATCGTGTTCATCCAACTTCATCCTTCCACGTGACTGAAGACCACAAAATCGAGCTCTATTGTTTTTAAAAGACTATTTTCTAATAGACCTCTGACGTCTTCCTTGTTTATGTCCATGTCTTCTGAACAAGAGTTTTGTTCTTTCACACAATTTGTATCCAATGTCTGCTCACCCCAACCTGATAAGACCTTGGCTTCTTGGGGCTCGTCTAGCCTTGCCTTTCTGAGATCTGCTTCTGTAATTCAATTGCTTTTTTAAATGCGACACACTGGAAAAGAGGCCTTCATTCCCTGGTCCAGCTCTGCTTTAATACGTAGTGGAAACATCCATTCTCTACTCACTTCAATATATATATATATATATATATATATATATATATATATATATATATATATATATATATATATATATATTGGCGCATGCTGCAATCTATTCACTATAAACCTAGCCTCAAGAATACTTGGTCGGCTTGCCTTTCTTTGCATCTGTACACATGTAAAACAACTTGATATCTTCATCGTTTCTGTAGCATAAGTTTCTTCATCTTGATCCCAAGATGTCACTTATCTTTAATACCTTCTTGATGCCTTATAGAATATCTGCATTCTCTTGTCTCCGTATCTCTTCCATATCCGTCAGCTTAGCTTTATGTGACGTCATCATTCTTCCCTTCCATTTATTGGTCCTGCTTCTTCCAGGATTTCATTCAAATGGCCATCATACTGTCTCGTATGAAGGGATGGCTTTCTCAATGGGAACCTTGCTTCCAGGATTCTCTTCGGTATTGGTATTTTCACTGGTACCGCACGTGTCTCACACTCTGGTTCCCAACATATAGGCAATATGGGCAAAGTGGGTGATGTGGGGGTACTTGGCTCCTTCTCAACAAGGCTGCACTAGCATCATGTAATTCCTACACAGTAGGAGCGCTGACATATATTGTGGCCAGAGCATCATGGAAGAGGTTTACAATGGAAAATCTGCCATACATTGTGTGCACAGCATCGTGCAAGTGATTTACAAAGGCAATGATGCTTTTATTGTGTGTGCAATACAGAAAGATGAAGCACAAACCAAATAATACAATGGTGAGAAAGACAGAAAAGTTAGAGATGAGGTTCATTTCATAACAGCTGTGCAGAAGTGGATCAGGATACCATCAAAGTATGTTTGCCACATAAAGGTTGGCTCGAGCTCATTAACTCGTCCCAGATTCCATTTGTTTACGGGTAGCTATCCAACTTCATTAGTGCAGTAATAACGTGTTTCTTTTTTTGTTGTTGCACTGGACAGCACAATTGAATTAAAACACAAACCAATGAGTTCATACTTTGCATTACTTGTGGAATGTCTTCTTCTGTTATAGTACAGTCCTTTATACAATCATCCAGAGAATCCACATATTTCAACTCAATTAAACTAACTATAAGGGGCATGATACTTGATTGCTGGTACAAATTGCTCTTTCTTCACAGTTCCTAAGGCAGCACCAGAAACCAAACGAGAACATAACTATCACAATTACAAAAGCGATGGGCATTTTGATCTAGTTATTAGGGCCAATGTTAGGAAAGAGTTCCCTTTGGTGCAATTTTCCCCCCATTTATGACCCCTTCCAAACCTTTTGCTTTTGTTTGGCTCAGCTAACCTGATTTTTTCCAGTGGAGAACAGCCTGCTCCTCTGGGCATTTGCTCATCTGTTATGGGAAAACTGACACGTCCTTCAGGCTGTCAGTACTGGGAAACTAGTTTTCCCTTAGTCTTTGACTATTTTGCCATTTCTTGGTAACTTTTTATCTATGTGCCAAGTACCGTACAGTACCGCACAAAGGAGTCGTTTTGTTTTGTGGCCCTAAACGCCCTCTAAGGATTTTTTGGTGATTGTATAAGTGTGCCTAGGATGAACTGGCGGCAGGAGTTTACTTTTATAGTATTTTTGATTCTTTTTAATGAACCATATCGCGTTTACCGCATTTGGCTCAAGACTGTGGCCAGTGCCAAAAATGGCCGTGCCACAAAGTCTTTTGTTATGTCCTTTGGCCATTTTGTCCCTTTGCCTCCCCCCAGGTCGCACAGACCCGGGAATTCCTTATTTGGGCATGCAGCCTCCGAGGAAAACCGCAACTTTCGCGGGCTCCTGCATGTCATGTTTGCTACTGCCCAGGAAGATGTTTGGGACTGTCTGGTCCCAATCCACACTACTGATGCCAGTATGTCTGGTAGGCCTGAATAACTGGGACCACCGTGGACCTTGATTGGTCCACATTTGGCGTGCATGCAAGAAAGCAGATCTTCGATTGGTTATCCCAGATTTGAGCGCAGAACGAATCTTGGATAAGAGAAGGAGCTCTGCATTCATTCCAAGTTGATTACCTGACGTTCTCTCCAAACTACAGAAGGAGCCAAGTATCCTGAAACGCTAAAGCAGAACCGTGTAACCGCCGGAGATGTGCTGGAAGGTTTGGCACCCTGAGCCCGGTGTTATCCCATCTGACCCCTGTTTTTGCATCTATCACTGAAGGCCTACACGGGCACTTCGACCCTTTGGAGTAGTGGGAACAACTACTCTCGGCACCTCCTGATTACCTGCCCAAAGAGCCTCATCGGAAGCATTCCTGGGACATCCAGCTAACTGACCAGCTCGAACCTTAGGGGATCGCATAGGAGCGGCGCCGTCCCGAGTTGACATGGGCCCTCTCTCGTCATGTTTCATAGTCATAGCTTCTCTGGGGCGCGATTTAAGAGAGTGCGCTATGCCACAAGCATCTGGGGACCCTGTGTCGCTGTGCTGTGGTGAGGTCATTGTAGGAGTCTTGCCTGCCTGCCCCCCTGTGCCCTGAGATGTGCTGCACTGGAACTGTCCTCTTTTCCTCATTGAGAGCTGAGAAGAGGCTACTGTCCCACCAGAGACAATCATCCCATCCCGCAGCCGCTGAGAGCTGGAGAGACTTGCAACTGCACGGGCTGAACCTACAAGCAACCTGGCCTAGACTGGCAAAATTTGGCCTGGACTATGTTTAGGGTCAGTGAGTACTTGCCTCACTTACCGGTGGCCCCCTGCACAGCCATTGTTCTTTATGCACGAGAATCCCTAAAAAGATACCTTAGGTGGGCTAGCCTGTGCTCCCTAGCTATTCCCAAATAGTGGGACACTGTTCTTCATCACCCCAAGCCCCTTCCAGAACTGCTACAGTTCCCTGAAAAGAACCCGCTTTCTGTCATTACGCACAACCACACGTTTTCAACATACTACTGTACTTTTAAGCATAAGGCTCCCCACTTTGTAGGGCTGGACTGCTTAAGTTAGGGATCAGTTCTGAAGAACTTCCTAATGGTAAATTTGTGTTAATCTACCCTTTTGTTGCAGGTTGTGGCTGTGTTTTCCACTTCACCACATTAGGCAAAACGTAACTGAATATATGTTGAATAGTGGAAGGCATGTATGGTAACTGTTTTATATCACTGTCGTTTATTTCTGTTTAATTAAGGCCTATAATAAATGTATATGTATTTTTTATATACACTTGTCTAAGCGTATTCTGTGAAGTTTTACTGTGAGCGCTCATTGTTGGCTTCCACCTGCCAAGCTACCGTGATTGGTCTGGCTTGTCCAGAAGGTTCCCCTGTTCCACTAAACTAAGGTGGCCTCCTAAACCTCTGCCCACCAGGCCAGAGTTTAGAAATCCATTTTAACAGCCGGCTTACTTCGCCTTTTCAGTAACATAGCAGACAACATCTAGGGTTGTGCATATTGTAAGTGTTCCACTAACCAGTTTGAAAGCTCGTTTCTCTTGAATATATTTTTCTTCAACAACATACAGTTCTTTCTTATCATTGACTAATTCATGAATATCTGTTAACGTTTTCAAATTCTCATAACGCTATAGGATCACATTAATCCAATTGTTGTTCATTTTATATTTCAGTTGAGTGTTATATTGCATTACTGCAGGAACATTTCTGGTGTGACATTTAGTCATTGTGGTGAAAGAGAATATCTAATGTCCAAGATCATATTTTAGTATCAACGGTGCTGTCATTTAAAAAGAATATGTGGGTAGCATTCTATTTTAAACCACTTCCAGGCCCTTCTCAGCACACTCTTTCTGCAATTATCAATATTTAGCCTGTCTTCGCCTTCCTCGTACATGGAAGCTTTGGGTGTTCTTTAGGCCACAGAGTCAAATCAAACCCCATTCCAATCCATAGGTCTGGCTTCAGTTCAGTATATAATTACTTTTCTCTCTAGGATTTGTAATTCCCAGACATCTTGGTGAAGAATTCCGTAGCAGACACAGCCTGCCCAAATTCCAGTAGTCAGCATTTCTTTGGTTGGCTATATACCTCTAACAAACCCATACACACTGAATGAGCACGCTCCTTCAATTTGGCAATTCCAGATGTTGTACTTCTATGTTTCTCTCCACTGTCGCAGCCGGCTGGGACTCCTGCATCTTCCCACATTGCTTTTGCCCATGTCTTGTATGACGTCATCTCAAATGGACCGCAATTGATCGTTCAGCTCTCTCACAGGCAATGTCTCAATATACCTTCTTTCCTGCATCTGTGATGTTGAATGCAAGATCCATGAACACATTCTGGTTGACACTTGTCAGGTCTTCTATTATCTTCAATTTCCCCATGCTCACGTCTAGCTATGTGCATTGAGGAATTGTCATTAAACATAGAATTGTCAGCAATGTTTCCTGATTTTTCCCAGTAAATTGACCATACAGAGGCCAGCCAACATGCAGCCATCCAAACTCCGTCAATTATGCATTTTGCTTGACAGCATATCCTTCTGCTGGGCTCGTGTGATTGCTGTACCTGTTGTGCAATTGGGAAAGTGAGAATTCACTTAAAAGTTAAATATCAATAAAACGAAATGCACTGTATCAAAGGCTGCATTTAAAATGGTCCATTTTGTCAGACCTACTGCATTGTGCACATTTTAATGCAATGGCATTTGTGAGTGCTCTGCACTCGCTTCAATATAGTCTCTTGGTTTGGAAATGCAGAGCAATATTTTCCGTACTAAGAGTGTCAGGATGATAAAGGGGCTCAAAGTAAAGGGGTGAATAATACTTCAAAAGTCCATCCCTATAGTGAGGATTCTGACTGCATGGTTTCCTGACCAAAATATAAAAAAACAGGACCTCCCCCTCCCTTACTCCAAAGGGTTTCTTCACCGCAATTACCAGTGTTCCAAAAGTCCAAAAAGTGTCTCAAAATGTGGTAACTAAAATCCCCACATTTCTGAAAAGGTTATCCTGTGTCCAAACGAAAGCATCTTGTATAATTCCTCCTCCAGGTCCTCTTCTTGTGCATCAAATAGTCCTCTGCCGCAGTCCCATGGCTCTCAGGCAGAGAGGTTGTTTAATGACTTTCCAGACCCTAGCCTCCTAGATCTCTTGCTCTGCCTTCTCTCAGGGTCTCGCTCATTGGGAGGTCTTGCAGGCTCTGTTGTGGTTTGATGGCGAAGTGGGTCCCTGTCCCTAAGCGCCACCTTCCTCCATTTGCTGCTTTCCATCCCCGGCCTGCCATTCCTCTCGCTCATCTTTCCAGTCCTTCCTTTCCCTGAGACAACATGGTCCTTAGGAACCGCCTCATCCCGGTTGCTTGCTCGCTCTCCTTTCCACGGTTGTATGACGATGGCCCATCTCAAGAAGTTCCATTTCCATCTCGCTACTCCAGCAACTGGTCTGACTTACCTGGAACGTATTTCCCCTTCTTTCCAGGAGATCTCTACCGGTCTGCACGTACCACAAGCCCTCTTCTTCTGACCAGTCCCACTCAATAGAACTCTCTCCAGTAATCTCCTGTCTCTTCCGCACCTTCTTCGACTCCCCTCTGTCTTCCATGGTTATTTCTCTAATACTCTCTCTGTCTCGTGTAATCTCATTCTTTTCACTATTTCTGTCTCCTGCATGCCAGCTAGTACCCCTCGCTTCCTTTTCCATGGTGGTACCCCTCCATCTTAACAAGCTGATCCTTTTGCTCTCTTCATAAGCAATCTATCACGGAAGTCGGTATTATCTTCTTCTTCACTGGACAATTCAGGTTCACCCTCCTCCCCCGACTCCTCACCTTCCACCTTCTTCTTGGCTTTCCTTTCTTGGAGTCTGAAGGTCTCTCCTTTTTTTTTGTGAAGAAATGGACGCCCCCGGAAGGATGCCACCGTGCCACCAATAAAGGGTGCAACGGGGGGAACCCTTCCGGAGACACCAAGAACGGGGAAAAAGCCAGAGGCACAAAAAACCCTAAGGAGGCCCAATCCAAGGAAATGAGGTTCCGACTCGAGTGGCTGGCACTTGTAGTGGATGGAGGTTCCAGACAAAAGGGGGCGCCGCAGAATGGGTGGCACAAACGATGGCTCCACAAGCAATGCAAGTATAATGCGGGCAGGTAAGCACAAAGGGCAAGTCAGAGGCAGTCTGTCAAACAGGCAGAGTTCTGGTACGTAGCGGAAGCGTAGATACAGGGGTTAGACAAAGGCAATCCGTTTAGCAGACCGGGTCCTGGTACACGGTGGACGGGAAGGCATAAAAGGCAGAGCTGAGCCAAACAGAAAGGCAGGCTGAGTCGGGTACACAGAGTACGGGATAGGAACAGAAGAAAAGAGGGAGGAAAAAGCAGAGAAAGATGAAAAACCGGAGAGCGGCAGAAGTAGCAAGAGAAGGGAAAAGCACAAGGGTAAAAGGAGAACAAGAGGAACACATCAGTGAGCAAAAGGATGACGAGGGAGCAGAAAACAGAAGTGAGCAAGAGCGACAGCAACACAGGAGGAAAATCCGGAAACGTTGCAACGCGCTCGCAACCCGGAAGTGGTGAAATATATACTTGCGGTTATGTGCACATGCAACAACTAGAGCGGTGGAGGCAAAATGAAGTACGTGATGGGAACGTTATGGCAGACCAAAACCCCAACGGTTCCAAACCCGCCATCCCTGTCTAGATGTGACGCAATCTTTCAGTAAACCTGAGACTAACTTTCTGTTTTGCTTGTATTTCGTCTTCCCAGACTGCATCCCTCAAGTCCCCCTCCAAATGATTAGCCTTCTCTTTCTACTCTGGTTTACAATTCACCATCCTGGAACATGTGTGGCCTCCCTGTGACCTGCTGTTATCACATCAAGAGAATGACGAGTCATATGTCTGTGCAAGTGCACAGGGATGGCCCATTTGGTGTGTTCTGAAGCAGGTTTATGAATTAACAACTCATCTTGCAAAATTAACTGTTTCTTGATCATCTTATTTCACCTTACAGTCCTCGTATGCTAATGTTAATTGGTCTTATACCGCGCACTCTCGCCTCTTGTGTGGTCTCTTGGCGCTCTGTGATGGGGTTCTTTTCTGAAGCCAATATGTGATTGTGAAATATCCCTATTAAGAAGTCCCCTTTTTGAGCGCTGATCAGAGTTTGATCGGGAATCTCTACTAAGCGACAGGCAGATCACTCTTCTTGCATGATTGTGTTTGAGTTTCTGCTGCCACCTGAATATCACCAAGTAAATAATATTTGGAGAACAACGTTCCAATTCCCTCTCCTATCTTTGCTAATTGGTCAGCTCTGTCATTCCCTTACTGGTCTTCACCTGGCACCTTGCAAAGTCCCTTGATATTCTTCCAATTAATGGTCATTTCATTTTCTACAAGATTGTCAATAGTTTGGATCAGTTTCCTATGCTTCTCCTGTCTCTTGTTACATGTCATCATCCCCTTTTCTTGGTTAAATGCTTTGCTAGCATAGTCTATGACCGTGTTAAACATGTCTTGCTTTTGGTATAACACACAGACGTGCATACTTTGGTTTATGTTATTTGAAGAAATATGTCCTTACCTCTTCTCCATTCTGGGATAAGACATGGTTCCTGGGCCAGGCTGTTCTTCAACCGAACCACTGCCTCATGTTCTCCTTCCTCTCGTTTCCACAACATTACTTGTTTTAATTATGTTCTTATTCGCTGTGTAATTTCTTCAATGAACGTTGTTATAAAACTTCTAAAGAGAAAAGAACTTCTGCTCTTCAGTCAAAGGGTTTAGGGAAGAGTAATTTTTTGTAACTGTTATTCTATGACTAAGCATGCATGAGAAAACAATGTATAGTCCGTACAAAACTGCACATTAGATAACTATGATAAATATGTTATTCTTGATACATGATATCATATGACATGATATATTTTATTTATAGCGTGCCTTTGCAAAAATGTTTCAAGGTGCAACGAGGCATGGGAAGGGGACAAGGGGGAACAAGACAACTATCTTACTAGGCCCGGTGACATTGAGATTCTGCAAGTGCAGGGAGGGGAAAAGGGGAGAAGTGCCAGGCAAAGAGGAGGGGGAGAGTGCAGGACATATGATCAACAAAACACAAACAAAATAGAAGAAGGATGTGCGGCCAGCAGGTGGCTGTGGCATTGCAAGGGTTAAGTGCAGGCATCAGGTGATACAGATTTAACTACTCAGTTGCATTACAACATATGTGTTTACATTTTTACAGCTGTAAACTATTTCATTATTTTAAACATTGTGACAATTTATGTCCTTTTTACACACTTAACATTTTCAACTACACCGCATTTAAACAATTTTAAATACTGGGACCATTTCTATCCTTTTTGCATACTGTGAACAACACGTGTTTCGCTTGTAGGTCTCATGGTGACGACTAACACACACTTACCCAAGGTCTGTGGGTATAAGAGCCCGAGCCTCAAATACTTAATTTTTTAAGAAACAACAAAATATCACATGTATCCCAAAAAAAAAAGGGCACAAAGGTAATAAGAGAAACATGAATTGCCTCGCCTTTGGATTTTTGGTTTTCATAAGAAAAACAAGAAATCACGGAAGGGCGAACATTTGAGTTACCCGAGGAAAAAACCATGAATGGGTAAGAATTGTCACCATTGTGGTTGAAATAGCTGTACTGCGCGAAGGCTTGTAAATTGAACTTTGCCGTGAAATGGGGCTCAAACAACAGAAACGAACAACGAGATAAAGATAACTGCCAACACCATTGATATAATAAGATATGACTTTAAAAAAGTACATTGGAAATTGCTAATAAACAGATTTACCCAAATGTAGGTGAGTAATCAAAAGGAGTGCCGGTCCTACTCTGATGTTGTCAATAACAGAAATGGCATTGTAATGTCTGGTGGCCTATCAATGAATACAGAGTATAGTGAAAACAATTTGTTCTGGCTACTGATCTAATTGGAAAAATAATGTTCTTCCATCTATAAAAATATTGTATTAGAACTTACCAAATATTGCAAAAATGGGCTATAAACCTAAATGCTTGGGCCATATGATAGACGCCCTTCTATTGCAAAAATTCAAATTGGCAATTTTGCATGCAGAAAATCTGAAGATTTAAAACACATTAATGGATCATCACAGCCTGATGCACTTGCATTCTGGAAAAGGGAAATGTTTAAACAAACATTTAACGCAATCATTTGAAGAGAAAGAATTTAGGATGCGCAACCCATTAGTATAATTTAGTAAGTGATTGAAACAATACAAATAAATACCATAACTTGTGGCAGCAAGAGTGATTTATAAATACAATGGAAGATGTTTGATGAAGGCACTGATTTCTCACCTTGTATTGCACTTCATTGTGATAAACGCACATTTGGCCATCTATATTATACTGGCAAAAATACCCGTTCTCTGAATGGGTTCTGTCGTCAGACATTATAACACTGTCATTAATTGTTGAAAATGAATGATCCTGTAGGTCGCTGTTCCGCCTTACCCTCGTGTTGTGCAGTTTGTTGCGCTGCAAATATCTTAGGAATTGTGCATCCTAGGGCCTTGAAACATGGTTTTCGAGGTCGTGTCTTTTAGGAAAGATTTCATAATTGTATGTAATTTTCCCTCCATGTGGCAACCCCTAAACTTTTTGCTGCTGTTTTTCACCCTGATCTAGACTTTGCCAGAGAAGTGCAGCCTTCCGCCGCACTCCTCTGGACTTTCGCTCAATTCTTATGGGGAAACTGACATGCCCTTAAGACAGTCAGTACTGGGAGACTTTGTTTCCCTTAGTCCTTTCCTCATGTTGCAGCTTTTGTGCAACATGAAACAAGAGTGCACTGTAACTGACTTTACCGCGCTCTTGGGTCTCTAGTCATTCCAAAGGCCCTAGAAACTCTCGCTGGACTTATTATGAACTGTGCAAGTGTGTCACGGACAGGACTGGTGGCAGCTATCGTTTCTCTTGTGTTTTGAACCCTTTTTCGCCATGTTATCCGCGCTTACCGCGTTTGGCACAAGTAAGTGGCCTGGCTCCAAAATGGCCATGCCACGAGGTTCTTTGTCCTGTCCTTTGGCCATCTTGCCCCTTCACCTTCCCCAGGTCGAGCCGACCCGGGTCAGTCCTTATTTGGGCTTCTGCATGCCTTGTGTGTATGCCTCCAGGATATGGGCTGGGATGTCGGTTCCCATTACACATCCTGGGTGCCAGAGAGTCTGGAGTGTCCTGAATGCTTGGGACCACTGTGGTCCGTGATAGGTCCACGTATGTGTGAGTGTTTGTGAGCAGATCTCCCATTGGGTCCTTTCCGTTTTGGCGCGAGGGGAACTTTGGATAAGAGGAGGCTGAAGACCCCACTACCAGGTCGATCTCCTGAGTTCACACCGAACAAGGGATAAGTAGCCAAGTATCCTGCAACAAGAAGCTGAGTCGAGGAACGGCTGGTGAACCGCTGCAGGTTTGGCACCCTGAGCCGCTGTCGTCCTGCGAGACCCCTCTGCATCTGATCGTCGTAGAAGGTCTGCGAAGGCGCTTCAACCCATTGGAATAGTGGAATCAACCATTCCCGGCACCTTCATCAAACCCTGCAAGTAAGCCTCTTCGGAAGTGTCCCTGGGCCAACCAGTGCGCTGACCAGTTTACGCAGGACGCTTTGCTCTGTCACCGCCGCCGTTGGTCTACTGCTTGCTCTGCGTCCACGGCACCCTCACACCGAATTTCGTACACTTGGCATTCCCAGGTCTGAAATTAGAAGAGTGCGCCCGGACCAGAGTAAAACGCGGTTGCCGTGTTGCCGTAACAACCTGTGCACGTCCGCTGCATTTGGGACACCCTCGACCCTGTATCCTGCTACACAGAATCTACACAGTGTCGAGACTTCCTGATCATCGCAGCTGAACCTGCCAACAACGTGAACTGAACTGGAGAAGTCTGGGTCTGCCTGCATTGGGGACCGGTGAGTAGTCCATACCCCAACCCTTGGCCACTCGTGCAGGAGCCCGTTTCTTTTCTACCGCTATTGCGAAATAGCGACTCTATCCCGCACTCTCACTCTGCCTCTGCCCACAAGTGGAGGCCTTGCTTGAGTAGTGGGGACTTGTTCTATATCGCTTCATTCACCTTCCTGAACTGCCTGAGACCCTTGAAGAGACTCTACATTATCCATTGGCACCAGCGTGTGCAGGTACTTTTGAGCATAAGGATCCTATCTTCGTAGGGCTCGGACTTCCTCCTAGTTAGGTGTATTTCTGATGTTGAACTGGGTCTAATGATTACTTGCACTGCCTGTTTTCCTCCCCATCTAGGTGGTCTACATATTCCGTGCTCATAACTCCTTTGACCCTTTCGGTCTTGTATATATATTGTATTGATTGTGATTTGTTGGTTTACTTTAGTATTATTGTGATTCTTTGTTATTGTCGATGTTACAAAGGCCTTGTAATAAATGTCTATATTTTTAATATAACAGCTGTCTGGAGTAATTTGTAAGTGTCCTTGCTTTGTGTGCTCATTGAGGTCTTTCAGTCACCCTCACCCCTCTTGAGACTTAGTCTTGACACCGCCATTGCTACCCTGATTGGTCTGGCTTGTCCAGAGGTTACCCTGTTCCAAGAAACTAGGCTTGCCTTCTGAACTTCTGCCCCTCCAGGTCCGTTTTCAGAAATCCATCTTAACAAATTGGTGTACAGGGGTGGGATAGGACTGAAGGTATCCAGTGTTGCATACGAGCGAAGGCATTTCAAGTTATTCCTACCAGGACACATAGTGAATTGTCGTAGTATAACTTTTTAAAGGCCATAGTCCTATCTAACAGTATGGAAACAAGTACCTTGTGAACTTTAAATGCTTCTAAATCCGAAACATTGAAAAAGATGTGTGCTGAGAGAGGTGTCTCCTCCCGAGGCATCAAAATGGAAATGATCCAAAGAATCATGGCGTGGCAAGAAGCTCAGCTTAGCGCTATAGCTTCAGAGGACAGTGCAGAAGGAGGTGGGAATATGTATTGGTTGTGTTGAGCTATACCTTCGTAGTGCGCCGAAAAATAATGGAATAGGCAAGAAGTTATGATCAGAGTTATAAATTCCTTTTATTTTTGTGATATTCTCCAGCATGGGGTCTGGCATGGATTCACATGCTCATGAATATTCCCCGTCGTCAGGCTGGGAATCCTCGGTAAAGAAAAAACCAGTATCAGTTTCGTTTCTGATCTGTCTTTCGTAGTAATAACCAATCACTGGTCTCTGCGTCATACTGACCACAGCCAATGACTGCCCTCTACCTAAGCACCGCCTCTGGCAGCCATCTTCAGATTTTTACCGCACGTTCTTGTGTTGGGATCCTCGTGCTATTGCTCTCGAGCGTTAGTGCTATTTTTTCGCGCCTTTTCACAAAAACTTCGATTCTTTCGGTCAAAAGAGCCTCAAGCTCCACCGATCCTACATCCGATCAACGGGGACCCGTGTCGGATTCATCTGTGCCCCTCAAGGGTGAAGATTTCGTCGAGCTACACTTCGGAGGACTCCAGAAGCTTCTCAGGCCCGGTCTCGGAGATGGCCCAGGAGAAGGGAAGCTCGACGCCCGGAAAGCTGTTCAGGGCCTGCCCTGGATGCCAGCTGCAGAACGTCTTCAAGGAGGACGAACACTCTTTCTGCCTTTACTGCCTTCATGGGGACAAGACGCACGTGGAGAAGGACTGTGCGTTTTGCGGCAACATGTCGGAACGGACCATGAAGGACCGCCATCAACGTCTCGCCAGCTGGCTGGAGGGTAAGAGCCCGTCTGGCGAGAAGAAGAAGAAATCTGAGCGGTCTTCTAAGACCTTTGAGGGCGCCCCGGCGACGGGGGCCCAACATAAGGCCAAGCACCGCGAGTCCGCTGGCACCGGGAGCGCCGAACGGTCGGGCTCTACGGGCGCCAGGCAGGGCGCACCCTCCCCGGCACCATCAACCACGAGCCAACGCTCTGGGTCGGGTAAGAGGAAGGCCGAGCACCCGGCGAAGCTCCTGGAGAGACCCCGGTCGAGCTCTAAGGCAGAGGAGGAGCGTGGCAGTGCCCCCTCCCTCAAGGATAAGGCGGTGAGCGCACCTAAGGTGGTGAAGGCCTTGATCCATTCGACCAAGCCCTCTATCGAAACGGTCGCGGCGGCCCTGGCCCAGCCTGTGGAGGCTGCACCAGTGGTGGCGGCCTCGGGGCCCAGAATCTCCCTGCCTCCTCGGAGGGAGTCTTCTTTCGTGCCCATCGATAGGACCCCCGTGAAACCCTCCGTGGGGAAGAAGGGGGGGCAGGGCGTCGTCGTAGATTCGGCCTCAACCTCAGAAGAGGAACTGATCGAGGTCTTAAGCCACGGCCTAGGCGTGGAACAAGACCAGCCCGTCGGAATGGGCCCCGACGCAGGTGACGACGACGACATCGTCGAGGATACCGACGGGGCCCCTGCTCGCCCGTCGGATTCCCCTCTGCCAGCGCCGCAAGACAACTCAGCGGCCATTTTGTTGGCTATACAGTCCTTATGCTCCGAGATAAGGACGAGACTACCGTTACCGACGGAGGAACCTCTCCCGTCGGGGGATCCAGAACCGGGACCTTCTGGTGTTCCCCCTACCAAGAAAAGAAGGATCCATCCACCGCCTCCTTTTCAACCGTCGCGCCCCGTCCAGCCCTCCTCCCCGTCCACCCGAGGGGATGATACGGGGACTGACACGGCAGCGACGGGTACGGACGACGAGGCATACGACGAGGATTTTCCGTCGTCGCCTCCCACCAGGGCTTCTCCGCCCGACGAGATTGGATCGTTCCACTCAATGATCGCCAGGGCATCCGAGCTTTTCCAACTCTGCCCTGAGGAGAAGAAAAAGGAAGGCTTCCTTTACCAACGGCGCGAGACCAAGAGGAAGACGGTCCTCGCAGTGCCTCTGTTGGACGACATTTGGGATGAGGGCCTTTCCCTCCTCAAGAACCCTTCCACGACGCCAGCGAAAAGAGACCGGTACGAGAAAAAGTACCGGGTCCCGGACTCGGCCCCCCTATGCCTCCGGGCGCAGCCTACCCCGGACTCCGTCGTCTCCGCGGCAGCCAGGAAGAAAGCGGGGGGGGGTGCGGCCTCCACGTCGACTTCCCCGCCGGACGGCGAGGGAAAGAAATTGGATGCCATGGGACGCAGAGTCATCTCGTCGGCGGCGACGACGATTAAAGCGGCCAACGCCTTGGCTATCGTGGCCCGCTACGACAGGGAACTCTGGTACAAGATAGCTCCCCTGCTGGATTTTCTGCCGGACGACAAGAGGGCGGAGGCCCTTGAGATCCTGCAGGAAGGTGAGGTGGCCTCGGACCACGCCATCACCGTGGCGACGGACATCGCCGACACTGGGTTCCGCCAGATGGGCAACGGCGTTTGCCTTCGACGTCGCGGATGGCTCAAGGCTACGGACTTTCGGCAGGACGTCCAGACCAGGGTCCTGGACATGCCCTTCGACGGGAACAACCTGTTTGGGAAGACAGTGGACGATTCCCTTCAGGCCATCAAGGCGGATACTGAGACGGCCCGGGCCCTTGGAGTACTGCAGCAACGGCGGACGCCCTTTCGGAGCGGCGGAGGCAAGGGCGCCTCCAAAGGTTCCGGCGGCGGTTTCGCTTCCTACCGTCAAGCGGCCCGCTCGTCGTCGCAAGAGGCCTACAGAGGACGAGGCAAGTCTGGCGGCCCCCGCCGTCGTCGCCAAGGAGGCCAAGGCGGCAAGGCCGCGTCCAAGCAGGATTGAACCGGCCGTGGGGTCGGGCCCCCACCGAAGCACCCCGGTGGGAGGCCGGCTGGCGGGCTTCGTCAGCGTGTGGGAGTCCATCTCCACCGACCGTTGGGTGCTGGACGCCCTGGCCCGGGGCCACGCGCTCGAGTTTCAAAGAAGGTGCCCGCGCGTCCCCCCCCGTGGCCAGGAAAGAACTTCACGTCCCTCAACTTCTCCTGGAGGTAAAGGCGATGCTCAGAAAGGGCGCCATCGAACTCGTCCCAAAGAGGCTTCGGGGCTCCGGAGTCTACTCGCGTTACTTCCTCGTGAAGAAGAAGACGGGAGGATGGCGCCCCATCCTGGACCTGCGACGCCTGAACAAGTTCATCAAGGCGCAGAAGTTCCGGATGGTCACCCTCCAGCACGTCCTGGGTCAGCTGGAGGAAGGAGACTTCCTATCGTCGTTGGATTTGGAGGATGCCTACTTCCACATTCCCATCCTAAAGGGGCACCGAAAATTCCTCAGATTCGTGGTCCAAGGGCGTCATTACCAGTTCAAAGCCCTTCCCTTCGGACTGCGGTCGGCACCCAGGGTTTTCACCAAGTGCCTCGCACCGGTGGCGGCGCAGCTGCGCCGCGAGGGGATTCACGTCTACCCCTACCTGGACGACTGGCTCATCCGCGCCAAGACGAGGGAGCTCGCCGTGGTCCACACGGCAAGGACCGTCCAACTCCTCACGGACCTGGGATTCTCCGTGAACTACGCCAAATCCCACCTGGTGCCCGCGCAAGTCGCACTGTTTCTGGGAGCGAGGCTCGACACAGTGTCCCTTCTGGCCTCCCCGTCGGAGGAGAGGACCAGGACCATCTTGGGCAAGGTGCAACGGATGTTGGTGGCCGACGCGGCCAAGGTGAGGTCCATCAAGTCCCTCCTCGGGATGATGTCTTCCTGCATCTACCTCATTCCCATGTGCAGGCTCCGGATGCGCCCGTTGCAAGAGTTCCTGGATGCGCGCTGGATCCAGACGACGGGCAGCTTCGAGGAAAGGATCAAGCTCGACGAGAGTTTCCGACGAGCGATACGGTGGTGGGGCACCCGCGCGCATCTGACGGCGGGCATGGACTTCCAGACCCCAGCCCACCAGGTGACTGTGACCACGGATGCCTCCCTAGAAGGGTGGGGAGCGCACACCGAAAATCTGCACGCAAGGGGACTCTGGCTCCCGACGGAGAAGTCCCTGCATATCAACGTCCTGGAGCTCCGTGCAGTGTTTTGGGCCCTCAGGTCCTTCCTTCCGTCCCTCAAGGGCAAGGTGGTGAGGATCTTCACCGACAACACCACCACCATGTTTTACATCAGGAAACAGGGCGGAACCAGGTCCCCAGCGCTGTCCAAGGAGGCGCAGGACCTGTGGCATTGGGCCGTCGCCCAAGGGATTCTTCTGGTGCCGTTTCATCTGGCAGGGATAAAAAACACCATCGCCGACTCACTCAGCAGGGAGCTGCGCTCGTGCCACGAGTGGGAACTACGGCAGGATCTGGTGGATCGCCTCTTCCGACGGTGGGGCACACCCCAGATCGACCTGTTCGCGACGGCGACGAACACCAAGTGCCGGAGGTTCGCCAGCAGGTTTCCCCAGACGAGGAGCATGGGCGATGCTTTCTCGTTCCCCTGGGAGGGCCTGTTCCTCTACGCGTTCCCTCCCTTGCCTCTGCTAATCCGGCTCGTCAACCAGCTCAAGAGGTCACGGTGCAGGATGATCCTCGTCGCACCTGCGTGGCCGAGGCAGATATGGTTCCCGGACCTTCTGGACTTGTCGGCGTCCCCGCCAATCAAGCTGCCGGCGGACGCGGATCTACTCTCCAGGGAAGGAGGCGCCATCCTCCACCACGACCCGAAGTCGCTGAACTTGCAGGCCTGGCTCCTGCAGCGCTAGAGTTTGGAGGATACGACATACCGGCCGATTGCAGAGAGGTTCTTGCAAAGGCCAGGGCGTCCTCGACTCTTAAATGCTACGGACACAAATGGAAGAGGTTCTCTGTCTGGTGCCACGCACAGAAGATTAACCCTCTACGGATTACGGCTCCCCAAGTGCTGCCGTACCTGCTGACGCTGGCCAAAGCTGGTCTGGCACACGCGTCCATCAAGATTCATCTTGCTGCGATCTCCCGATACACCAGAACCACGGGCCGGACGTCCTTGTGGTCTCATCGTCTGGTGAAAGAGTTCATGAAGGGACTGTTCAGATCGTTCCCGCCGGTGAAGGCTCCGGCCCCGGCGTGGGAGCTCAACGTGGTACTGACCAAACTCATGGGACCTCCGTTCGAGCCTCTGCACTCGGCCCCGTTGAAGTTTCTATCGTGGAAAACAGCTTTTCTCGTGGCCATCACCTCCGCACGACGAGTGGGAGAGATCCAGGCCCTTTCCTGCAAGGCCCCGTACTTGACTTTCCAACCTGTGTTCTTCCCGTCGCCTTCGTCGCCGGCTGAGAGGACTTTGCACTCGCTGGATGTAGCTAGAGCGCTGAAGTTCTACGTGGACCGCACGAAAGGTTTTCGGAAGACGTCACAACTCTTTGTGAACTTTGGACCTGTCAATCAGGGGAAGGCTCTCTCGAAGGCTTCCATCTCCAGATGGCTCTCCGGCTGTATCATGTACTGTCACCGGTTGGCAAACCGACCGCTGCCTGGCCGTCCGAGAGCCCATTCCACCAGAGCGATCGCAGCTACCACGGCGTTCCTATCTGGTGTGCCCCTGCTGGACATATGCAGGGCTGCTACGTGGAGGTCGACGCACACCTTCACGAAATTCTACTGCGTCGACCGGGATTCCAGGGAGGAGTCCAGGTTCGGCCAAGCAGTGCTGCGCAACCTGTTCGCCTGAGGTGAGCCTGGTGAGGAGGTAAGATGCTTAATGTTGAGTTGATGTGATGCTTAATGTTGAGCCTTTGCCACCTCCCGTGGTTGTGCATGTGTGTACTGCTATGTATTCTTTATTCATGAGCATGTGAATCCATGCCAGACCCCATGCTGGAGAAGGAACAAGTAACTTACCTGTAACTGTTGTTCTCCAGCATGGGTCTGGCATGGATTCACATGCGAACCCTCCCGCCTACCCCTCTGCGGCTCTTCACTTGGTCATACTGCCACTTCACGTGCTTCCAAATCTGAAGATGGCTGCCAGAGGCGGTGCTTAGGTAGAGGGCAGTCATTGGCTGTGGTCAGTATGACGCAGAGACCAGTGATTGGTTATTACTACGAAAGACAGATCAGAAACGAAACTGATACTGGTTTTTTCTTTACCGAGGATTCCCAGCCTGACGACGGGGAATATTCATGAGCATGTGAATCCATGCCAGACCCATGCTGGAGAACAACAGTTACAGGTAAGTAACTTGTTCCTTAGAGCCTTTGTGGATGACACATGTTTCGGCAGAGCTGCCTTTTTCAAATCCAGGCTATATGGTTAGCTCATAGGTCACTGCATAATGCATGAAGAAGCTGATGTTCCCAGGACACTCGAATATACGGAGGACTTCTTTGTCCAGGAGGGATTCATCTCTGTGAACATCAGCTTCTTCATGCATTATGCAGTGACCTATGAGCTAACCATAGACTTTTGTGTAAAACTGAACAGAGGAACCCAAACCAGACCAAGGAAAGACTTGCTAAGAGGTGGATACAATGTAAAACTATATTCTGAAATGACTTGAAGGAAGTAATTATTTAATGTGTATGTAAAAATTGTAAGTTTGATTTAAACTGGGAACTAAAGTGACATTTAGCTGAATTCTGCCTGACAACTACCCCCGACAGGAGAAACCTGCTCAGCCACTCTTCCCAGGCCTAGCTGCATCCTGCTTCCCCACCAAAAGGAGTTGACACCTCTCTGATTAGATTAGGGGTGGGGCACTGGCAGGAGGTTGAACAAAGCCTTGTCCTGGACTCAGGCAAATGTTATATTGGGGGGGCCGTAAAGTGGCTTCCTCTTGGGAGAAGTGGGAGGAGAAGTGCCTCTGGGAGCCACCCGAGCTGGAGGCGGGGGCAGACAGAAGCTTCCCCCTTGTGCTTTGGAACCTAAACCACCCCCATCTGGGCCAGAGCATAATTTTAAAAAACATGGATAATTCATAGTACGGACTTGTCAGAATTATATAAGTAATATCATTATTCTTGTGAATTTTCTGTGCACGTTTTAAGAGGTGTTAGGACCCTGTGGTGTATGCTGTGGGGTTGCTAGCGGAAAATAGGGTCTTACTCCAAATGTCTGCATGTTAAAAATCTGACACTTCATCAATTAATGTCCATGCTCCTTGCGCACATGTGTGTAGATTTTGGTAAATGTCTGATATTGGTAAACCAGTCAAAAAGCGCAAAATGTTGTAATTTTTGAATGCAAGCCCCCAGGAAGATCAGAGGCAGACAAGCATGGACCATAAGGAATATATAATGTGTACATGTAATTTCAACAAATTGTGTATCTGGGAAATATATATTTGAATCAAGTATAGATTTGTGGGAAAATTGACCAGGGGAGGATCCTCTGACCCATAAACAGACCTCATCATGATGACAATCCATTTCCTTCCCCCAATCACGGGAGAGGGGAGAATTGGGCCAATGACAAGTAGAGAGGGGCAGGCTCAGTTATGCCACGCACACACCCACTTCCAAAACACATAAAAAGAGACTGCTGGGACAGGTAGAGAGATTCAATTCCATTTTCTGCGGGACGCTCTGCCGGGAGACTCCAGACTTCACATCCATCAATCTCCAAAGACCATAACTTTACTTCAGAACTTAAAGCAAGGGCCTAAACCCACAAACTGAGAACTCTTCGCAGCAGGCCTCAGCATCCTTAAATCCTTAAAATCATCTGCAAACTATTCCACAGCCGGGCGAGCTGTCTGAATTCTTTTGCCAAGAACTTTTGCCAGTACCCAGAAAGCAGTGTTACATCCAGAATCCACTTGATCCGGACCGGAAAGCAGAGCAGTATCCAGAACCAGAGGCCGCTGTATCCAGAGAGGCTATACCAGCAGAGCAGAGCTGACCCAGATCACTGTGAGAAGAACCAGTGCCTGATTGACCCGCCGAGCAGAGAGAATCGCCGCTGGACGTGTTGACCAGATCCGTGACGAGGCCTATTTCAAATTTATATTGTGAGTACCTAGCAAAACTGTGCAGAACCAATCTCTTAGTTAAAATAATCTAATCCAAACTATTTTAACCTAAGTAGAACTGCCTCCTAGTAATCCTGTCATCTGTCATTCTAAAGCTGCGAGCTGTCATCTGTCATCCTAACGCTGCAAACTGTCACCTGTCATTTTCAGTTTTACTTTAAATCCGAAAATCTACCTTTATTAAATCGTCCATATCTCTGGAACCGTTTGGGCTAGGAAAGAAATTTAACTTTCATTTTAAAGCTGTGATTCTACACTTTCCAATGAACCAAAATTTACCGCGATTTTGGCTCAATTTCTCCACTTGTCAAAATAGCAGCTCCATTCTTTCCTTTGTTAAAAATCCGTTTGCAACCTGGTAATAACTCATAGAGCATTGCTAAAGTGAGCCTGAACTAATACCAACAAGCATCTCTCACTCACCCTGAATCTCTAGAGGGAATTAAAATCAGTTAGCACATTTTCCCATCCAGTGCCATCACATTTAAAAGCATTTTGGGCCTGTGTTTCAAACTTCTACCTGTTTCCTCTAAGCTTGCTGGGGGGGAACTGAGTTCCATATTGTATTTGATTGTATTCCTGAAGACTGTGTGTGTTACTTCTATCTCCTTGCATTGCATATGGGGGGGGGTGAATTGCCACCAGGGGAAAAGTGAACATATTATCTCTTGTGAAACCATATCAGTTTATTTTCTGTACTGCAATTATTCCACCTTGCATTTCCTTGAAACCATAAAGAATTTCAGCAACCTCATCCTCTATACTACTTCTAAGTAACCCAAATCAGTTTACCAGTAGAACGTTATCCATTGTTGTTCACTGTCATATTTTAAGTGTGATAGCCAATATTAATTTATTATAAAAGTGTGATAGATATATATTGTTATATTTCTCAAATAAACCTTTTAAATTTGCAAAACAGACCTACTTCTTGGCTCAGTGGGGTCAGGGGGATTCTAAGAGAGGGGTGTTATATAAGGGTTGTCATCCAGAGTGCATGAACTGGACCTAAAAATATACCAATAAGGGTTTCCCTCAGCATCCCAGACTAGGCATTGACTTAGCTGTAGTGTTGAAGTGAAGCCGCTTAACAAAGTGGGGGCTCGTAGCCGGAGATTCTGGGTTAAATCTATCACTTGTGCAGATTAATACAGTGTGCTCACTGACAGGAGATATATATCCGGTCGGATCAGCACGCTGTGTTACGCTGTAAAGCACTCCTCAAAGGAACGCTCTAAGGAAACGGTCTGTTTTGCAAAAATAAAATACAAACTTCTGTAAGTCAGGAAGAAACTCAAATTCCAGAATGACGACACTGGTAGACATCAAAATAGCCAGAGAGCACTTCTTACATAAGCTATTTGTGCGAGGTGAGTGGACTCATCAGGACCAAACGGTCTGGTTGCAGGTAATCGCGCAACAGGTCACTGAAACAGGGTCAGATATATGGAGAGATCAGGGTCCCCTACATGTGGCCCTGAGTGAATTATATATGGCTCCTAAAGCTAAAGATGAACACGACAAGATGGTTAGGATAGCGGCATATTTGTATCTATATATGGGAGCCATGCAGGACAAATGTGCTGAAGGCCAAGATCTGGCAAATAGGCAACAGATGGCGTTAGAGAAGGCCCAATATGATCTGGACTCTTCTGAGCAGAAGCTGCTCAGGAGCCAGGAGTCAGAAAATGACAGCAGACAGTACATCACTAAAATAAAGGAGGATATGGATGTGCTGCAACAGGAAAAGGCTGACCAGGATACCAGATTTCTGGCCTTGCACAAGGAGTACCAAGAAGGTTTGGACTCCCTACTGCAGAGCCAGAAAAAGCTGGAGCAACAGTTAGACTTCAATAGGGCATGTGCTGAGCAGGTAGTCACCATGCAAAGCCACCTAGATAGGGAGAAGGCATAGAGCAATAAACTGATTTTGAAAGACCTGGATACCCAGGCAGAGTTTGACCAGGAGCGCCAGAAAGCTGGTGCCTTCCAAAGGCAAAGGGACGACCTGGCCGCACAGATGCAGGCTCTTAGTCAGGAAAGGGATACCTTAGGCCAGAAAGTCTGCCACTTAAAAAGGAAAATGGAAGAAAATCACCTGGCCCTCCAGGGACTGGGTGACCTCCAAAAAGAACACCAGAACTTGTTAGAGCACACCAGGAGGGTGGAGGATGCTCTGGCAAGAAAGGAGCAGGCCAATAGGGACACAGCTCAGGAGGTAACCCTCCTGCAGCAAAGACTGGCCCAGTACTCCAGGACCAATCAGGAGGCACAGAGAGAGAATGAGGCTCTCTGCCAGCACAATGATAGGCTCCAGCAACATGTAGCGATGCAGGAGAGACTGATAGAGTCTAGAAAGGCCTTAACTGAGGAACTGAAAGCGCAGACTCTTGCATTGCAACAGGAAGCAGGGGCGGATAGAGATGAGGTTCGCTGGGAAAGAGAAACTCCTGAGCATAACCTCAGGAGCCCTATTACCAGAGGCCTTCATCTCTCCCAGTCCCTGGACTCTGCCACCCCCATGTCCCCTCGCGCACATGAGCCCAGGGCCACGGGGATGGCAGATTACTATCCAGCTAGAAGTATGGGGCTCATAGGCCAGTACCTCCCAGGAATGGATGGGCGGGCACCCAAGCACAGTGCAATTTAGTGGGGAACCCCAGGAGAGTAGGCCCATTAAGGGCATCCTGAAAACCTCTGCCCAGTTAGGTCAGTGGGGGGGGTACCCATCAAATCCTGGCAGCAAGAAGGGATCTGAAGACTCCTCTGAGCATTACAGGATACAGGAGACCAGGTCCCCACATTCTGCCAGCTATTCCCAGGCTTGCAGAATCCGGGAAAACCTGGAAGATCAGCCGGGCACCTCTAGGAGCAGTGCTTCGGAGTCAGAGGATGAATGAACCAGGGTGACCCGAACCAAAAAGGCAAAAAGGGCCTTGCTTAAGGACCCATTGAAACAAATAAAGGCAATAAGGAGTGTCATCACGCCTTATCATAAGAACGCCAAGTATTCTGTTTGGGAGCACTTGGAGCTCTAGGAGCAAATGATGGAGACTTTCCATTTGAAGGACAGCAGTAGCTGGATCAAGTATGTCAAATGGACCTTCTCACCAGAATACTCTAGTTTCTTTGCAGGGCTGGAGGATCAAAACCATTCAAGGTGGTCCACATACAGGGCGGCCATCTTGAAATATTTTTCTGTGCACAGAAATCCTCAAGAGGCTCGCAAGGCAGCCTACAATCTGCAATGTGGGGAGGATCAGGCCTCACAAGAGTTTGTGCAAGAATTAAAGTGTGCTTTTGCGCAGACCACCAGAAGGGTGCGCACGGATAGCAGAGAATTTATCAATACGTTTTTCCATGCCTTACCCAAATACATAATGACCCAGCTCGTGAGAGATTTTCATGAGAAAAGATCTTTAGACTGGGTCATTGAACAGGCTACCCGGATCTATGAGGTGCAGAAGCCCATCGAAAATAAAAATAATGCGCAGAAAAACCTCAAAACCAACAGCACCCCTGCTGCTGCCAAGGTGGCAGAGGTAAAGGTCACCCCCGTTTTGGATTTGGAGATGGGGGGGCCTAAAAACCTACCTGCACATAATAATGCCAAGCCCAGAAGGCCCTCGGGCCAGTCACAGACAGGGAGCCAAGGAGGTAGTCCCACAAATGGGGTCACTCACTCCCCTGATTATGTCAGTCCCCGCTACAAGGGAAACCGACCCATCCTGGGTTATGTGTCCTCCAGCCCAAGGGGGGGGGGGGAACCAGCTAAGCACCTGACCCAGGGAACTTGCAGAAATCCCCCAAACAATGGACAGAACTTTTCTCCCAGGTATCCACCCAATTTCCAAAACCATCCATCCTTCTTTCCCCAATTCCCTGAGCCCAGACAATCTAATCCGGGAGAGGGGAGGCCAAGGGTGGAGGGGTACCCGAATCTTCCCAACCCAGGGTATTACCAGAGAAGGGATACCTACCCTTCCCGGGATCAGCCCAGGGGAGAAAATAGAGCCCTGTATCAGCCTGAGCGGGTTTCCCAGCTAGAGCGCCAGGTCCAAAATATGGCACGGGATCTGGGTCACATACTGAGGGCTCAACAGAACCCTCAGATGAGCATGCCACTGAAGAATGCCCCAAACTCTGGACCTGGTGCTCCAGAACAATGACAGGGGCAGCACCCCGATAACCCACCGGTTCCCAGGGAGGAGGCACAAGGGGAAGGGGGGTGTAAAGCCTTGGAGGAAGCTTCCTTCCCAACTTGTAAACAGCCCCTGGAAAACCAGGAACCGGAAACAAAATCTCCCGCCCCTGAAAGCCTGCCTCCCGAGGAGCAGAGGGGGGATAGGAGAAACAAAGGACCCAAACAGACCCAGTTTGTGGAGGAGGTACAGATCTTCCAATTTGAGGGAGAGGAATCCTCAGAGGATCCTGGGAAAAGGATCTTCTCCTTTAGAGATGGGGGAACTCCTCCCAAAGAAAAATGGGTCCCAAGGGATTCCAATCCAGACTGGGGAGATATGGAGACTGAGCTACCGCCGCCCATCATCTCATCCCAGAACCCGCAATACCGAAATCCCCTGGTTCAAACCCATCCTGGTGACTGCCTCCAAAAAGGGGGGGGGGGGCGGCCCAGAACCAGGGGAACCCACAATGGCTCTGATTTCCAGTTGCCAACTTTTTCTTTCAGATTCACGAGACTCTTCACAGAATTCTGCCCAAATCTCTTCTCTTGCAATGTCCAAAACCAGAAAATTGGCCCACCAGTTGTCCAAAAATGTGCATTATCTGTGCCCCCTTGATGAGAAGGAGGGAAGATACTATGCCCCGGTACAAGTACAGGGGCAGGGTACAATTTTGGCACTGGTGGACACTGGATCCCAAGCTACCCTTCTGTCCAAAAGGGCCTTTGATGAACTAAATGCAGGAAGGGGGGAGAATTACCGTATTCCTCTCACCTCTCTTCCTGGACAACTGCAGAACTTTGATGGGAAGGAAATTCCTGTCGAGGGGACTGCAGACTTGGACATCAAAATTGGGCAACACAAGGTGAAACACCCGGTCATAGTAGTGACTCCAGAGGGCACCCCTTGTTTACTAGGGAACGACCTCCTGAGAAGGTTGTCACCCCTAATAGATTGTGTAAACAAGGTCCTCTGGACCCAGACTAGCCGACCAATAAAATTAAAACAGAGTGTCAACCATGTTAGTTTAAATGGCACCTGCCACATGGTTGAACAAAAATCTGGGCAAGTAGAATTTCACTTCCAGAACAACCAAATTCCAGACGTGACAGTAATAGCAGTAGGACAACAGACTGGTGGTGGGGGGTCCTCTCTATTTCTGAAAATCAACCTTCCTTCCAGTTTAAGGTGGTATTCCACACTGGAAGGAAACACTCTGAAATTCTTTACTAATCCACAATCAGAAACTCCCACTCCTATAGTCCAGAAAGATGTGAAATCAGCTCAGAGCCTGGCTTTTATTCAGCAAATTGGAGAGCAGTTGTTCATCCCTGTTCATTTAAATGATGGGAAGGACTCTGTTCTCGCTCGAGTGTGTGTGAACAACGGTAAGCGCTTCATCAGCGAAGCCATGTTCCGCCAACTCCCAAAAGATCCAGCCATTCCCACATTCAAACTGATAGTCAAATGGGAAATGGACCTGGAAGCACCCAATTCCAAACATCTCCTGCCAAGCAGGTGTATGCTCAAAATCTCCATTGGAAACAAGAGCATAGTCCATAATTGTTGGGTCGTGCGAGATGTCACTGCCGCCTTTTACTTAGGCAGTGACATTCTCAATCGCTTCGCCATTAGTTTGGACCTAATAAACTTCCAAGCTTGGTCCCGATTAGCGGATAATTCCATGGGCTTTGATGATCCAGAAAAAGCATTTAGGTCAGCTCAATTGCTACCTTATGCAGTTGAAATTCAGATTAAAGAGGAAGTCACCATCCCAGAAAGGACCCGACAATTCTCCCTGGAAGTGAAAGTTAAAAGAGGACAAAAATTGAAAAACCCTGATGCTTACATACATCTAAATGCTTCTCTCCAACAGCAAGGGTTGGGGGTAAACCCAACTCCATTAGTCAACATAGAACATGACACCATTCCAATAGAGGTGGATAACAGCGACTTAAAGATTATTACTCTAGCCGCAGGCACCATTATTGGAATGGCGGTTGAGGACCGACATTTTTCCATTGATCTAGGAAATGAACTGTTAGGACCAATCCCCAATGACTGTTTTGACAGTGACAGTGATGACAACACAACACCAGACAGGATTTTCACCCGGCATGGGGGGAACCTCCTGGTGTACACTTCTTGCCCTTATGGTAAGGAAGATGTGACTTGTGATTTCAGAGGGGATGAGGTGATTTTCCAGGTCCATGAGGGCTGCCTTTTCCACCTGAAGCCTCCAGTCCAAATCAGCACTCTGACCAGGGACTTCTCCACCCAGCTGGAGGAGGCCACTGAGATAGCCAAACCAGAAGTCTTTCCAGGTTTCAGGCAGATGGTTGAAGAGAGAGTCAACCTAGCTGATGCCTGCGTGACTCTGGAACAGAAGCAAAAGTTGAAACAAGTTTTCTTGGATTTCCAAGATCTCTTTGCGGTAGACTCATATGACTGTGGTCGCACCGACATCCACACCACAACAATTCCCACGGACCCTGGAATGACTCCAGTGTTTGTGAAGCAATATCGTTTGCCTCTCGCATCCATGGAGTCCCTTACTGAAATAATTAAGAAACTTGAGTCCCAGGGAATAATCCGTCCAGTACACAGCACCTTCAATAATCCGGTGCTGGGAATATTGAAGCCAAACGGCCAGTGGAGACTCTGCGCCGATCTTGGGGAGCTCAACAAACGGGACCATACTTCCCGATGGCCTCTGCCCTACATTGACCAAGGGCTGGCCCAGATTCAGGGGTCACAGGAATTCACAGCAATAGACCTGACCAATGGATACTGGACCGTGCCTGTCATTAGGGAGGACCAATACAAACTGGCTTTTACCTTTGGGGGCCAGCAGTACACATGGACCCGGACTCCCTTCGGAAACCTCAACTCCGGCAATGAATTCAACATTTTCCTACATAAGACCATGCCCGACCTGGGCGCGAGGGGTAACCTGGCTTATGTAGATGATGTCCTCATCAAAAGTTCATCTGTGGAAGAACACATAGCAGAGATCCGTTATGTTCTGACGCAGTTGAGGGCCGCCGGAGCAAAACTTTCCTTTCAGAAAGCACAGTGGTGTAGAACCCATGTTAATTTCTTGGGGCATGAGATTACTCCTCAGGGTCTCTGTCCCCAAGAAAAGAAAGTGGAGCACTTCAGAAACTGAAAGATCCCACAACTCTGCGGGAACTAAGGATCCTCCTTGGACTGACTAATTACAGCAGAAAGTTCATTGAAGGCTACGCAGAGATCACTAGACCCCTGATTCATCTCTTGAAGGGGGGGGTCAAGTGGGAATGGGGTCCAGAACAATCCGAGGCAGTAAGACAACTCAAAAGAAGCCTCTCACAAGTGCCTTGCCTAGCTTACCCTGTCAGAAACAAGTTCTTCCTGGAGACAGGGTTCTCTAATACGTGCTTGACAGCAGTATTATACCAAAAGCATGACAAGGTCAATAAAGTAATCTCCTATGAGAGCAAAACTTTATCCTCTGTGGAGGAAAAATTCAACGATTGCGAGAAGGCACTCCTGGCAACGGTGTGGGCATTGGACAATTACCGCCTGTTCATCCAGGGGGAACACATCATAGTGGAGACTCCACACCAGCCTCTGCAATACCTCCAAAGTGACAGAATCCGGGCCGGAAATGTGAGTAATTCCCGAATTACTTCCTGGATTCTGTCAATGCAAGGCTTTCCTGTAGAGGTCAGATATGGCCAAAACAAGAAGAGTCCCCTCGCGCAAGGTCTGGCTGACTTGCATCATTGTGCCAGAGAAAACTGTCTTGAGGACGAAAGTCTAAAAATCAAGGACAACATGGAGGCATACCTTAATTCCCCACACAAAGTCTTTGAAGAAGACAAGTGTGAGGGAATCCCCACTGTCTATGTGGATGGATGCTCTTACCATGTTGACAACAACGGGGAAAAAGAACTGGTGGCCGGCGTAGGGAATGCCTGGGTGAAGGAGTTTCCAGAACCCTCCGCTGGATACAAAATTGGTCCCCGAAGTAGTCAGGTGGCAGAATTGATGGCTGTGCATCAGGCCATCCTCACTGCTGTCCAACATCAACTCCACGAACTGGTCATAATCACAGATTTGCATTATGTACGGAACGGGTTTGTGGAGCACCTGGTTAACTGGAAAACCAGAGGCATGTTATGTGCTAATAAACCCCTGAAACATGGGAAGTTAATCCAAAATATTGATGATCTGGTCACATCGAATGGGATGACCATCTACTGGAAAAAGATCAAGGGTCATTCCAAAGTAGAGGGACCAGACAAAACTGGAAATGGCTTAGCTGATCAGCTGGCCAAAACCGGGGCCATCCAAGGGGATCTAATCGAAATAGAGTCCCTGTTGGGGGAAATCCAGGTCACTGCTTTCACTAGGTCCCAGACAAATGCTCACAATGATCTTTCAACTGCACAATGGAGTAAGGAGACCCCTGATGCTGATTTAATTACAGTTCAGAAGGGGGATCCAATTATTGGTAAGTTTTACCAACACCTTGAGGACCCTGAGAACTTTCCCCTGGCGGATACTGATTACATTGGGAAAGAGGACCTAAGAGTGTTGATGAAATGTCCAAAAATGTTCCGAATCCAAGACGGTTTGCTGGTAAGGAAATCCAAAGCTGGCCACGATCAGTGGGTGGTTCCTACCTCATTCCGAAGCCTGGTGTTAAGTCATGCCCATGATGCGGCCACCGCCGGTCATAGGGGGTTTCTCACAACACTGGAAATCTTAAGAGAGGTTGCATACTCGCCACACATGGGGCAGGACCTCGACCAATACTTGAAGGGGTGTCTGGTGTGTGCACAATTTCAGCCATCATCCCTCACGTACCGTGCACCTCTCCAAAAGAGGGGGATGACACTGCCATGCTCAGATTTGCAAATCGACTTTGTAGGCCCTGTAATTCGCTCGTCTAGAGGAAACAAGTACATGTTGACTGTTACATGCTTGTTTACCAAGTGGGTGGAATGTCTGCCAGCCCCAAACTGCAAGGCAGAAACAGCAGCTGCCCTGATGATTAACCGCATCTTTTCCCATTTTGGTCTACCTCAAAGGATTGAGTCAGACAGGGGTAGCCACTTCACCAGTGAAGTAATGACAAAGATGTGGGAGATACTGGGGATCAAAAGGAAGCTACATATTGCTTACAGGCCAGCTTCTTCGGGGGCAGTAGAACGCTACAACCGGACAATTGTGAGCATATTAAAAAAGTTTGTGACAGATTATGGGCCAAGTTGGGATATCCGATTACCTCTGGTCCTAATGGCCATCAGATCTACCCCGTCATCTGCAACCAAAATGTCACCATTTGAAGTGATGACCGGATGCAAGATGGTGCTTCCTCAGCATTTGCTCTACAGGACCCAAGAGCAGACACTGATAAATGCCTCCACAACTCATGAATATGTGGAGAATTTAAGGAAACACCTCCAACATGCTTTTGCCTATGCTCAGCGGAATCTAGAAAGATCAGCTGAGAGTATGAAAACCACCAGGAAGGAATATGCTGTGGTGGACCGGGTCTATCTATACAATTTCCAAAGGAACCAGGCCAAACATTTTTGCCTACATGGAAGGGACCGTTTGAAATTATAGACAAGATCTCCCCTGTTGCATACAAGATCCGCATCCCCAAAGGCAGTTTGGCAGAAGGGGAAGACAAGTGGGTACATATAAATCAGCTAAAGTGTTGCCATCCCAGGCACACCCTGCAGCAACTGGAGGAGTCTTCTGCAATACCAGAGGGGGCCGCTCCAGAGTAAGTCAGTTCAAACTCTAAAATAGTCCACATATCAAAAATATAGTAACGTAATGCAAATGTTCCCTGTTATATATTGTTTTTAAAATCAGACTGCAAAATGCATTCGGATGTATAAAATGTACATGTTTGCCACACCATTAATAGTGGTGGAGAAATGTCTATAAATAGGTATTGCCGCTTTCCTTTGTCGTCCTAGGAGAAAGAAAACATGGAGACTGACCACGGAAGGCGACCTGGGGACCGGGAGCGAAGATCCGAGGGGCCCGGAGTACCGCCCAATCCTCCCATCAGGACCAGCAAGGAGAACTGATTGATCGACTGGAGGGAGGAAAAGATGCTGAACTGCGCCATCTATGGAATTGGAAGAAGAGGAGGCGAACATCCCAGATCTTGCGAGTTCCATCAGTGAAAGGACAGAATGGCTATCGCAAGAGGCGGGGCTTGTGGGATGTTTTTACCCATGCATCCAAGCCCTACCATAAAACTGTGCAGTACTGGCATGGAAAACATCATGATGGCCAGAACTCCCCAGAGAGTGCACAGGGAAAACATGAAAAATAGGCTGCCACCCATTTTTGCCTATGTTGTGAGCACAGGAGGGCACTGCCTAAAACCACCATTGGGCTACACACACACAGTAGCCTGAAACCATTGGGAATGGCAATGCTGATTGCCAAAAAGCAACTCAGAACTGTGGGGAATTCATTTTCTTAATCCCAAAAATGGTTGCAATACCGGTACTCACCCCTATCAGAAAGCCGGCGTTTTAAAACCACCAGACTTTTGTGTAAAACTGAACAGAGGAACCCAAACCAGACCAAGGAAAGACTTGCTAAGAGGTGGATACAATGTAAAACTATATTCTGAAATGACTTGAAGGAAGTAATTATTTAATGTATATGTAAAAATTGTAAGTTTGATTTAAACTGGGAACTAAAGTGACATTTAGCTGAATTCTGCCTGACAACTACCCCCGACAGGAGAAACCTGCTCAGCCACTCTTCCCAGGCCTAGCTGCATCCTGCTTCCCCACCAAAAGGAGTTGACACCTCTCTGATTAGATTAGGGGAGGGCACCGGCAGGAGGTTGAACAAAGCCTTGTCCTGGACTCAGGCAAATGTTATATTGGGGGGCCGTAAAGTGGCTTCCTCTTGGGAGAAGTGGGAGGAGAAGTGCCTCTGGCAGCCACCCGAGCTGGAGACGGGGGCAGACAGAAGCTTCCCCCATGTGCTTTGGAACCTAAATCACCCCCATCTGGGCCAGAGCATAATTTTAAAAAAGATGGATAATTCATAGTACGGACTTGTCAGAATTATATAAGTAATATCATTATTCTTGTGATTTTTCTGTGCACGTTTTAAGAGGTGTTAGGACCCTGTGGTGTATTCTGGGGGGTTGCTAGCGGAAAATAGGGTCTTACTCCAAATGTCTGCATGTTAAAAATCTGACACTTCATCAATTAATGTCCATACTCCTTGCGCACATGTGTGTACATTTTGGTAAATGTCCGATATTGGTAAACCAGTCAAAAAGCGCAAAATGTTGTCATTTTTTAATGCAAGCCCCCAGGAAGATCAGAGGCGGACAAGCACGGACCATAAGGAATATATAATGTGTACATGTAATTTCAACAAATTGTGCATCTGGGAAATATATATTTGAATCAAATATAGATTTGTGGGCAAATTGACCAGGGGAGGATCCTGTGACCCATAAACAGACCTCATCATGATGACAATCCATTTCCTTCCCCCAATCATGGGAGAGGGGAGAATTGGGCCAATGACAAGTAGCGAGGGGCAGGCTCAGTTATGCCATGCACACACCCACTTCCAAAACACATAAAAAGAGACTGCTGGGACAGGTAGAGAGATTAAATTCCATTTTCTGCGGGACGCTCTGCCGGGAGACTCCAGACTTCACATCCATCAATCTCCAAAGACCATAACTTTACTTCAGAACTTAAAGCAAGGGCCTAAACCCACAAACTAAGAACTCTTCTCAGCAGGCCTCAGCATCCTTAAAATCATCTGCAAACTATTCCACAGCCGGACGAGCTGTCTGAATTCTTTTGCCAAGAACTTTTGCCAGTACCCAGAAAGCAGTGTTACATCCAGAATCCACTTGATCCGGACCGGAAAGCAGAGCAGTATCCAGAACCAGAGGCCGCTGTATCCAGAGAGGCTAGACCAGCAGAGCAGAGCTGACCCAGATAGCTGTGAGCAGAACCGGTGCCTGATTGACCCGCCGAGCAGAGAGAACCGCCGCTGGACGTGTTGACCAGATCCGTGATGAGGCCTATTTCAAATTTATATTGTGAGTACCTAGCAGAACTGTGCAGAACCAATCTCTTGGTTAAAATAATCTAATCCAAACTATTTTAACCTAAGTAGAACTGCCTCCTAGTAATCCTGTCATCTGTCATTCTAAAGCTGCGAGCTGTCATCTGTCATCCTAACGCTGCAAACTGTCACCTGTCATTTTGAGTTTTACTTTAAATCCGAAAATCTACCTTTATTAAATTGTCCGTATCTCTGGAACCGTTTGGGCTAGGAACAGAATTTAACTTTCATTTTAAAGCTGTGATTCTAGGCTTTCCAGCACACCTATACTCCCTATACTTGTTCCGCAAACGCGATTTACGCACTTGCGAAATTTACTGCGATTTGCGATTTTGGCTCAATTTCTCCACTTGTCAAAATAGCTCCATTCTTTCCTTTGTTAAAAATCCGTTTGCAACCTGGTAATAACTCATAGAGCATTGCTAAAGTGAGCCTGAACTAATACCAACAAGCATCTCTCACTCACCCTGAATCTCTAGAGGGAATTAAAATCAGTTAGCACATTTTCCCATCCATTGCCATCACATTTAAAAGCATTTTAGGCCTGTGTTTCAAACTTCTACCTGTTTCCTCTAAGCTTGCTGGGGGGAACTGAGTTCCGTATTGTATTTGATTGTATTCCTGAAGACTGTGTGTGTTACTTCCATCTCCTTGCATTGCATTTAGGGGGGGTGAATTGCCACCAGGGGAAAAGTGAACATATTATCTCTTGTGAAACCATATCAGTTTATTTTCTGTACTGCAATTATTCCACCTTGCATTTCCTTGAAACCATAAAGCATTTCCGCTACCTCATCCTCTATACTACTTCTAAGTAACCCAAATCAGTTTACCAGTAGAACGTTATCCATTGTTGATCACTGTCATATTTTAAGTGTGATATCCAATATTAATTTATTATAAAAGTGTGATAGATATATATTGTTATATTTCTCAAATAAACCTTTTAAATTTGCAAAACAGACCTACTTCTTGGCTCAGTAGGGTCAGGGGGATTCTAAGAGAGGGGTGTTATATAAGGGTTGTCATCCAGAGTACATGAACTGGACCTAAAAATATACCAATAAGGGTTTCCCTCAGCATCCCAGATTAGGGATTGACTTAGCTGTAGTGTTGAAGTGAAGCCGCTTAACACAGGCCTGCTCCCAGCTTGAGGGTGAACCTCCTGGGAAGCATCAGATTTATTGGGAAGGTGGACTCCTGTATAGTGAGCCCACAGAGTCTACAGAAGGAAACCATAAGAGGTTGGTGGTTCCCCTTGCTGTAAGACCCTTCCTCCTGCAGCTGGCGCATGAAATGCCCCTTGCTGGTCACCTTGGTATTAAGAGGACCAAGCAAAGGTTATCCATGCACTTCTACTGGCCCAAGATGGGGGTGCAATTAGAAAGTCACTGCAGGAGGTGTGCCTCCTGGCAGTTATCTGGTAAGAGTGGTTCAACAATCCAAGCTCCATTGGTACCACTCCCAGTTGTGGGAGTACCATTCGAGAGGGTAGCAATCGACATAGTTGGTACCCTTGACCCCCAAACATCCTCAGGCAATAGGTTTATCCTCGTATTGGTCGACCATGCCACCAGATATCCTGAGGCCATCCCATTGAAAACTGCGACTGCCAAGTCTGTCGCAAAAGCTTTACTCAGCATCTTTACTAGGGTTGGCTTCCCTAAAGAAGTTGTATCTGACAGAGGCAGTAACTTTATGTTGAAGTATATGCAGGCTATGTGGAAAGAATGTGGGGTCACCTACAAGTTTTCTTCCGCATACCACCCCCAGACCAATGGTCTGGTGGAACGGTTTAACCGGACCTTCAAAAGTATGATTGGGGCTCTGGAAGAGCCTCAGAGAAGAAAATGGGATCTTCTTTTAACATGCTTACTGTTTGCCTACCGAGTGGTACCACAGGAGGGTGTTGGCTTCAGCCCTTTCGAACTTCTGTTTGGTCACCCGGTGCATGGACCCTTAGCCATAGTCAAGGCGGGATGGGAGATGCCCACTCCCCCTATTACTACCAATGTAGTAGACTATGTGTTAGGGCTCAGAAAAAGGATGGTACTCCTGATGGGTCTGGCTAGTGACAATTTGAAGGCAGGACAGGCTCTGGTGAAACATTGGTATGACCAGAAAGCTTCCCTCATCAACTTCACACCTGGACAGCAAGTCCTGATAATGAATCCCATAAGGCTTAGAGCTTTACAGGATAAGTGGTCAGGCCCTTACACAGTGGTGGAGCCCCTGGGTGAGGTCAACTATTTAGTGGACCTTGGAAGGCCTGGACAGGCCCCAAAAGTGTTCCATGTAAATAGGCTGAAGGCTTTCATCCCAAGAGTTGTAATCACAGCACTGCTATTGGCATCATATGTCGAGGAAGAGGAGTCTGAACCTCTCCCTGACCAGTCCAAAGCAGTCCTTCAGATAGCTCCTTTGAGGGTATCCAAGTGGCCCCTCACCCGACTTCTGATCAGCAGGCTGAGGTGAAAAGTTTGCTTGGGCAATTTTCCCACGTTTCACAGTCCCCTGGTTTGACACCTTGGTGCAAACATAACATAGACACAGGAGACAGTGTACCTACCAAAAGTAGGGGATACAGGATGTCACACAAAGTATGGTCTTACATTGGTCTTACATTAAGACAGAGGTCAACAAAATGTTAGATCTCGGGGTGATTGAACCCTCCAGTAGTCCTTGGTCCAGCCCGGTGGTTTTGGTTCCGAAAGCAGGCACTTCTGAATTGAGGTTCTGCGTGGATTACAGGGCTTTGAATGCTGTCACCAAGACAGATGCACACCCCTTGCCTCGAACCGGTGAGCTGGTGGATACCTTGGGTGCCTCCAAGTACCTCAGCATGTTTGACCTCACTGCAGGCTATTGGCAAATAGCCCTCGCAGAACATGCCAAGGAGAAGATAGCATTCTCAACTCCAGAAGGTCTTTACCAGTTCAAGGTAATGCCTTTTTGTGTTGAAGAACGCACCTGCCACTTTCCAGAGGCTTGTGAATCAAGCGTTGAATGGGTTGGATGAATTCTGTCTTGCATATCTGTATGATATAGCAGTTTTCAGTGCCACCTGGGAAGACCATGTGAAACACCTTGGGATTGTGTTACAGGCTCTTCAGAAAGCCCACTTGACCATAAAGGCCAGTAAATGCCAGATTGGACAAGGCTCAGTGGTTTACCTTGGACATGAAGTAGGTGGAGGGAAGATACAGCCTCTACCCAGTAAAGTACAAGCAGTACAAGACAAGCCTACCCCCACTACACAGACCCAAGTGAGAGCCTTCTTAGGACTCACGGGGTATTACCCAAATTTCATGGCAGACTATGGTACCATAGCTGCCCCTCTGACTGCTCTCACCACTCCGAAGAAACCCAAGAAGGTGACTTGGACTGAAAAGTGTGAGAAGGCCTTCAATGGCTTAAAAGACTCCTTGTGCCAGGCCCCTGTCCTCAGGGCCCCTGATTAGCAAAGACCTTTTATTGTGCAGACAGATGCCTCTGACACTGGGATAGGAGCTGTACTATCACAAGTAGATGAGAAGGGTAAGGAACACCTTATTGGCTTCATTAGTCGCCAGCTTAAGGACAGAGAGCTCAGATGGTCTACAGTAGAGAAAGAATGTTTCTCTGTTGTGTGGGCCCTACGGAAGCTGAGGCCCTACCTCTATGAGACCCACTTCACTGTGCAAACAGACCATAAGCCCTTAAAGTGGCTAATGAACATGAAGGGAGAGAATCCAAAGTTGTTTAGGTGGTCCATAAGTCTACAAGGCTTTGACTTCACTATTGAGCATAGGCCAGGTGTCCAACATAGCAATGCTGATTGGTTGTCCAGAATGTTTAACCGACCTGAACAAGAAACTCATCCAGGAGTGGATTAGTTCCCCCTGTCCTTAGTCTGGGAGGGGCGAGTGTTAGGAAAGATTTCATAATTGTATATAATTTTCCCTCCATGTGGCAACCCCCAAACTTTTTGCTGCTGTTTTACACCCTGATCTAGACTTCCGCCGCACTCCTCTGGGCTTTCGCTCTATTCTTATGGGGAAACTGACATGCCCTTAAGACAGTCAGTACTGAGAGACTTCACTTCCCTTAGTCCTTTCATCATGTTGCAGCTTTTGTACAACATGAAACAAGAGTGCACTGTAACATACTTTACCGCGCTCTTGGGTCTCTAATCATTCCAAAGGCCCTAGAAACTCTCGCTGGACTTATTATGAACTGTGCAAGTGTGTCACGGTGGCTGCTATCGTTTCTCTTGTGTTTTGAACAATTTTTCGCCATGTTGTCCGCGCTTACCGCGTTTGGCACAAATAAGTGGCCTGGCTCCAAAATGGCCATGCCACGAGGTTCTTTGTCCTGTCCTTTGGCCATCTTGCCCCTTCACCTTTCCCAGGTCGAGCCGACCCGGGTCAGTCCTTATTTGGTCATGCACTTTCCCACGAAACCCAAAGCTTTCGCGGGCCTCTGTATGTCTTGTGTGCATGCCTTCAGGATATGGGCTTGGATGTCTGTTCCCAATACACATCCTGGGTGCCAGAGAGTCTGGAGTGTCCTGAATGCCTGGGACCACCGTGGTCCGTGATAGGTCCACGTATGGTGTGAGTGTTTATGAGCAGATCTCCCATTGGGTCCTCTCCGTTTTGGCGCAAATGGAATTTTGGATAAGAGGAGGCTGAAAACACCACTACCATGTCGATCTCCTGAGTTCACACCGAACAAGGGATAAGGAGCCAAGTATCCTGCAACAAGAAGCTGAGTCGAGGAACCGCTGGTGACCCGCTGCAGGTTTGGCACCCTGAGCCGCTGTCGTCCCGCGAGACCCCTCTTCATCTGATCGTCCTAGAAGGTCTGCGAAGGCGCTTTGACCCATTGGAATAGTGGGATCAACTATTCCCGGCACCTTCATCAAACCCTGCAAGTAAACCTCTTCGGAAGTGTCCCTGGGCCAACCAGTGGGCTGACCAGTTTACGCAGGACGCTTTGCTTTGTCACCACCGCCATTTCGAGTTAGCCCTCGAAACCTGGTCTACTGCTTGCTCTGCGTCCACAGCACCCTCACACCGACTTTCGTACACTTGGCATTCCCAGGTCTGAAGTGAAACGAATGCGCCCATACCAGAGTAAAACGCAGTTGCTGTGTTGCCCTGTTGCGGTAACCACCTATGCACGTCCGCTGCATTTGGGACACCCTCGACCCTGTATCCTGCTACACAGAATCTACACGGTGTTGAGACGTCCTGATCATCGCAGCTGAACCTGCCAACAATGTGAACTGAACTGGAGAAGTCTGGGTCTGCCTGCATCGGGGACCGGTGAGTAGTCCATACCCCAACCGGTGGCCCCTCGCGCAGGAGCCCGTTTCTTTTCTACCGCTATTGCGAAATAGCGACTCTATCCCGCACTCTCACCCTGCCTCTGCCCACAAGTGGAGGTCTTGCTTGAGTAGTGGGGACTTGTTCTGCATCTCTTCATTCACCTTCCTGAACTGCCTGAGACCCTTGAAGAGACCCTACTTTATCCATTGGCACCAGCGCGTGCAGGTACTTTTGAGCATAAGGCTCCTCTCTTCATAGGGCTCAGACTTCCTCCTAGGTAGGTGTAATTCTGATGTCGAACTGGGTCTAATGATTACTTGCACTGCCTGTTTTCCTCCCCATCTAGGTGGTCTACATATTCCGTGCTCATAACTCCTTAGACCCCTCGGTCTTGTATATATATTGTATTGATTGAGATGTGTTGATTTACTTTAGTATTATTGTGATTCTTTGCTATGGTCGATGTTACAAAGGCCTTGTAATAAATGTGTCTATATTTTTTATATAACAGCTGCCTGGAGTAATTTGTAAGTGTCCTTGCTTTGTGTGCTCATTGAGGTCTTTCAGTCACCATCACCCCTCTTGAGACTTAGTCTTGACCGCCGCCATCGCTACCCTGATTGGTCTGGCTTGTCCAGAGGTTACCCTGCTCCAAGAAACTAGGCTGGCCTTCTGAACCTCTGCCCATCCAGGTCCGAGTTCAGAAATCCATCTTAACAGTGTCGAAACCGGTTGCGAAACACCATTTTTTCTTTCTCTTCCCAGTGAACCTGGTTTACGGCTTTGTTGGCAGGCACCATCTCGCAAAAATCATCTGGAAAAGTAATTTCACCTGATGCAGCAAACATTTTTGTTTCTCTTCCCAGTGAACATGGTTTACAGCATTGTAAAGTTTGTGTAGAAACAACATTTTTTGTTTCCAATCCCGGTGAACATGGTTTACGGCTTCGTCAGCAGGCACCATCTCGCAAAAATCCTCTTCAAAAGTAATTTCAGCTGATGAGGGAAACACAAATTTGGAAACTTCTGGAATGCTACCTCCCTTCACTTTCGCCTCTCGGGTCCATTCGCTCCTCATACATGTTTTGTTTCCCTGCCCGGTGAACATGGTTTACGGCTTCATTGGCAGGCCACAAACCCGCAAATTTTAACTTTTGTTAAAATCCAGGTAAAAGGGTGGGGTGTCCAAATTTCATGTAGCCAATAATGTCCAGACTGCTCTAACTGGCATCTATGCACAATTTGGTGCAGATTGGTGAAACATTGTGGAATTGTATAAGGAACAACACTTTGCGCACAAACCTGCAAACCCACACACAACTTTTGACTTTTATACCTATAGATTGAGGGTATCACCATCTAACCATAGAAAACTAAGAAGACCCATAGGTTTCATCCTCAAATGGATATAATTGATACTCAATAGATGAATACTACAAAGTTTACAATGCACATAATCTATGCACGCTAGTAATTATTTGTTGAATGTAATGTAATGTTTTAACCTAAAAAGCAGTACAGTTTGTTTGTCCTCATTTCGAGTACAGCGTTAAGCATGGTGATAATCCCGCAGAATAGAATTAACCTTACTGCCATGGCGTCCATTCGAACTAGTGCCACTATATGCGGCAATGGGTATGTATCCCAACCTCTAGCAGTAACAGTAATTGTGTCCCATGGAATTGACTTCAAACATCAATACGGATTGATAATTCCCTACTTTTAAGTGGAAAGAGTGCTTCCGATGGATAAGTGGAAACATTACTGATCTGTATTCCTGCCGCAGAATTAGCGTCAACAGCAAATAGTACCATTTAACAAACTGGAACCATTCAAAATCACTAATTTCCTTTTGCCTTACGAGCCCACAAGTTGTTTCAAATATGCCAGGGCAAAAGGCAAAGGGAAGGTGTATGAAATGCAGTAGCAGTAACTAAAATTCAGGGAGGTCGAGCTCCAGGGCCTTGCTGATGAGGTAAACATCCATGCAGAAGAAATGTTTGGAATGCAGCATAGGAAAACAAATGTCCAGAAATAAAATATGTGCAAAGAAATAAGAGACATGGTGGGCTATGGGCACTGTGCCATGCGACCTGTAAGGAACTTGTGGCAACAGTAAAGACAGACACAAGTGATCACAGTTCAAGGGTGTTTATTAAACTGTAAATGTATGGTGGAAAAAAAACGAATCTAAACCTAAATCTAAGATGGGAGCAAGCGTCGACCATCAAAAGAAAAAATAAGGCAGGCCTATTGGCGTTGTGTCAAAATAAAACAGGCTATACTAAGAAATAACCTATTTCAAAATCCTTACAACTAATTACAGAAAGAGTGTGGGATAGGGTATTCAAAATAAAGAAGAAAGTGTTCACAAATAATATGTCCGGATGTGATTGCTTCAAGGTCTCCCTTTCCCAGGTTTTTAGCACGGGACAAGGTGACTTCAAGCACAGCACGCGCTCAAGCCTTCCCAGCACGAGCTAACAGTACCATATCAGCTATCGGGTTCTTCGATGGTTAAGTCTCTTTATAATAAAAAATATCTTGCCTTCAAGGCCTGATACTCTCAACAAACAAACACAAAGTTCTGTCTATGAATTTCTTGGGTGATAGCTTCACTCCTGGGTCCCCCTCTTCTGGGCGCTGACCGCTCAAAACACTTTGGGTGATGGCTTCAACCTGGGGCCCCCTCTTCTGGGCACTGACCCCTCAGACGTATTCAACAATTTAACAAGACAGTTCCTTTTTCAGCGAACGTTTGGTGGTAACTTTCCACCCCTAGATCTCCCTCAGCCGGGCTCGGACCCCAGAAGAAAATGGTAGGGAATGGTAGTGTTTTATCTGAGCAGGATGGGAGTGCAGAAAATGATCTTTGGGTGCAAGCGGGTTGGAGATCTTAGGGGATTGGTTCTGTACGAAGGGGTCATCAGATCGGAGTAGGAAAGATTTAATGGGAGGAGGCAAGGCAGATGCATTGTAGCCTACGAAGGCCTCAGGGATTTCATCTTCCTCTTATTTTCCCTTGGTATAGTACCGTGTCTCACCTGGGGCATTTCCCTATAGTACCACGCACCTCCTGGGGAATTTCCCTGAGCTTAACCCTGGGTTCCCTTAACCACGTGATCTGCCTCTGTTTGTCTACCCCTATGTTTGGATTTTAAGAAAGTCGGTTCTTCCTTGGACACCGGAATAAGGGATTCTCGAGATCTACTCAGGGAAATACCCTCAGGTTTTCCACAGACCTTGAAGACAAACGCGCAAAGGGGAATGATCTGCAGGCCAGGATGCAGAATTTAATAATCGTCCACCGGTGGGACACAGCTGCTACAGGTGGTAGCACAGTTGAGTCACTCACCTCCTAGGCCCTAGAAGGAAAAGGCAAGCAGTATCCTCTGCAAGGCTGACCTCAAGGGTACCAGAGAATAGAAGTTTGTTGCAGGCAGTCAACCAAGCCTGCTGAGTACAGCATGGAAGAAATATCATCTCTGTGATGTCAATGCCTCACCTGACTCCCTACCCAAGCGCATGTGCCAGGCTCTGGAGTCAGACACAATGCCCAGGCTGAGGCTATGATCAATGGGCGTAATCTGGGGGCAACTAAATGCATATGACACCCAGGGACAGACTCAACATCAAAATGCCTGTTATGATAGAAATGTACCAGATCAATAATACAGTTGTGACCTCATGCAATCTAGAGATGCAATTATCAGTGCTGCCCATGACCACATGGACCACCGACGCACTCTGTGGTCACATGTAATTCATAAGCGTCCGTAATATAAAACCCACAGTGAAAGCACCCTAGCCAATATCTTACATGATCCATATAATAACACATGAGCCATGAATCTGCCGTGATGAATGGCAGGAAAAGTACTCATGTCGTCATGCCCTACTCCAAACATGCCATTGCTGTGTGTGGCCCATAAATATACCCGTTTCAGGATGGTGCAGTAGCATGGTGATTCCCCAGAGCTTACCATAAGGTGCACATGTCAACCAAGACACAGAGATACCAAACTCCCTTATGGCACCTACCAAAGTGTGCTCCTGTCAAAGGCACAAGTACCAAAGTTTGAAGAGTGTTCCACCTCCATGTCAACCCATTCCTATTCAATTGGACTTGGTCAGGAACCTCCAGAATGCATATGAGTCATGCTCAGCGATATACCAGTCTCCATGGTCACACACTACGTCATTCTGCCTTTGCAACCACGTTCAACGATCCTTTGCAAGAAAATACCTACCATCAGTACCTGCAAGGCTGCTGTGACCATTACCCAGACTGCCACCACCCAAGCAGTTGTGGCTATTAGCACCACAACCTGCACTGCTCCTGATGGAGTTGCTCCACTTGCCACCAAGATTACCACCACCCTGTTGGCCCCTGTGGAGACTAGTTAGCCTTAATTCAAACAGCCTACCATGGGTTTACACTTCAAACTCCTGTCCCGTCTGAAGATGTGACCAGTCTACAGACACCTCCTGCTCCCTCCTAACCGGCTCCACCTAAGCAGTCACACTAGCATCACTGCAACGATACAGGGACTGATGATGATGCCATTGCATCTATGGGTGCCGGTGAGCATGAGAGGTACCTGGAAAACACACCAAGCCCTGTCAGTGATTCCCAGTACACCCTTAAAGGGATCTGGAGCATGCTATACAACATCAGCCAGCATCAGGAGCGCATTAAAAGTATAGTGGTGCAACAGCAACACCTGCCGACCATTAGGGATGCTCTGCAGGGATCATCTTGATGGATGACGCTACTCCTGGTACAGCCATCAACGCTTGTCAACGCATTCATGCTGCAGGAGGCATAGGAAGGAATGGAGACTGCTGTAGTGCCTATGACTCAGAGCCCAAAAATGATTAGACAGAGGCGCTGGGCACCGGACGATATCGACACATCCTCCTATGACTGTTGTAGCAGCATGTCACTCTGTGGTGACTGGAAACACCAGAAGACGGAAGAAACAAGAAGCCGGCGAGATAAGTAACTTATGCTCAGAAAACCTCTGGTGAGTCTCACGTCCTGGTGGCTTGTTTCTGTTAGTATAGGCGTTTACCCTGTTGTCTACCTGTGTACTGGCCTGGCTGAAACACAACCTATGCTTCTGGAGCCTCCTTGGCCCTGACGCTTACCTTGTTGTCTACTAGTATACTGACCCAACCCAAAGCACGACCTTGCTAATGGAGCATCCTTGGTCCCAACATTTACCCTGGTGTTAACTAGTGCACCTGGCCTGATCTCCAAACATTTGTGTTCTGACACTACCTTGCTTGACTTCCTCTGTACCAACCTGGCTGCGCTTCTATGTTGTCTTCTGGATTGCTTGCAATTGTAACTGCTTTGGAATATTGTTCTGCTTGGAGTCCCTGCCCCTATTAGATTGCACCCTTGTGCCATCATGGAGCGCCCTGTGTTCATCCTTTCTTCATTCTTTTCTTTGCGTCCTTATGAGGCAGCTTCCCCGTATCACCCCTGCTTCCTGACAAACACCACTAAGGTAATTCCTTTCCTGTTCCTGGCTTTCCATTGACGGGTGAAATGTTAAGTGGTGATCACAATGCGGCAAAGGGTGAGCGCGGTGAACATTTCATTCGAACACAGTGCAGCATATCCGGCATGGATTTAGTAAACTTTAATTCTGTCACCTCAAAGAAGACTCACTACCAGGGAGCTGCCATCGTCAGTCCCAGTGCTTAGCTGCACTCTTACAAGATGAGCAATCTGCCTTAGGAAAACAGTTGCAGCAAAAGTAATCCTGTTCGACAAATAGTCATGTTGGGGATGAGGGTTGAGGTAGAGCAAGGATGGAGGGGATGAGGGTGGAGCAGGGCAAGGGTAATGGTGATGAGGGTGGAAGTGGGATAAGGGTGTTATATTATTGGAAATTAAAATTACATATGAACATTAAATGAGGATAGCACTGTCATCTGAGCGGGTGCATAATATTTACTATGTGACTATGTACAAATATGTGAAGTTGGTGTAATCCAATGTCCTTATAAAGGGTCCCCTATTCTTGATGCATGAGATGTCCACCCCTGCCTTTGAAATGGGAACTTCTTTGCGGCTTAAGGTTGTTAGCATGTATGTTTCATCCTCTCATGGCACATACTTCAAACTTTTCCCAAACTTTGTCTGGCCTGTACAGCACAAAAACATCAACCGGAATTTTCAAATGCACACCAGAAGTTCAACTATGTTTGATCATTAGATGATTATAATATAGATTTGGTTGCACAGGAGTACAGTAGGTTTTTTACAAAAATAAAGACAAAAAATCGTTACACTTCATTATTTACAGAAAAAGGTTTAGAACACAAACATTTCTGACTTAGGGTTAGTATCCTGTGATTTGCGTGATACTTCTAGACACAGAAAGCACAGCGCTAAACCGGCACGTTTTGCAGACTACAAAACCGTACTGTAATCTTGGTTTTACATCATATTTCTTCTACTGTTACCCATTGATTTTATAAAGGTGCAGTCATAACAAACTGTGCTTGTCCAGTGTCTTTTTTCATTGTGGGAACACAAAATAAAGAGAGCTGTGCTATTCGGCACTCTTTCTTAAATCGTTTAGACGTGTTTCGGCTCTTTTACTCATGATATACTACCCACGTGCTCACATTGTGGATTTTTCGAGAGCCATCTTCAGGACATTAACTACTTCTAGTACAGGATGAGTCAGATGCAAGCCCCACTGATCACATGACCTACAAAATAAGATTAAAAATAAAGGATCATGGTTGTATGTCTCTCTTGTGGCTACTGATATATTCCATCATTCAAGTAATTCAGAAATGGTGTACTACCTTCCATTAAGGTAGATAACACAAGGATATTGTTAAGGACGGGTATTTCCAGTCAAAGTACTTGGTTGTGCTCGATTTCTTCTAATGGGAGCCGAAAGCTTCCTTCTACATAGGGACAGACAAAAAACGTAAATGATATTGTTTCTCCTGTAGTTTAAATAGATAAACATAATTATATACAACTAGATTAATTTTATTTTTATAAAAAATGTTGTCACCCCGAGTCTTTGCTGATTTTTGCTCGGGGTACCGGGAAGATTAGTGTGCAATGCCGGTGTGGTGCTTGCTAGGTCCAAAAAACAGGATTGGATCTGCAGCGGAAAAACACCAAAGGTCAATCACTCCTTGTATTACGCTTCGGAATATGCACTAAGTTTTCAGTTAATGGCACTACTTTGTCTGTGGGGTGCTTACACAGGCGGATAAATATCCTATCTCAGTGTATATTACGGTAGTGGCCGTGTACTTATGGTTAAGTTGCTGTTTCCATATGAAGAGCACTTTTTGGGCGGCTTATAACTTCTCTCTCCGTGGACGAATCCTCACAAAACTTTTCAAAAAAAGTATATAGTGCACTCTGAAAGTTTGGTGAGGTTTGGTCTAGGGAGGACAAAGTTATAGGGAGGGCCCCAAAATGTCTTTTTTTCCCCATAGACTGAACGTGGAAAAAACTTTGCTCACCCCTACAGCCCAAATCGCTGGATGGATGTTCACCAAATTTGCGGCAGGAGCAGCGGCTTGGTCCCGAAAGCGTGCTTTTGTAAATTTGGTCCAGTAGTTTTTTTTAAAATGACCGAAAAGTAGGTAAAAATAAATTAGTGATATCTATGTTCAGTCCACAGACACACTTCCCTGTTCGCTCTGCGGGGAGTGTCCTGATTGGCTAATCGAGTTACGTCATGTCCAGGGACATGCGGCGTGTTCACCGATTGGATGGTGGAGAGCGTGGCGTGAGTCAGATTTTTGGAAGCGCCCCTCATCTTGTATCAGCAGACAGTGCAGTGACAAATGGTGGGGAAATACAATTTTGGCAAGTGTGTTGGTCTGTAAGACTGTTTGGGGATGGTGGGGGGGTAAGAGATGGTTCAAATATTGTATCTATTTAGGTGTTAGGCACCGCTGTAGTGTTTGTTGTGTCCGCGGACAGGGGCACTGTCCTCGATGTCCGTAATCGACCCATATGGACACTATACCTGTCCGTACTGTTCGCAGGCAAGGTGATACTGTTCTACGAACACACACAGTGTCTGGGATGACCATAATTAAATGAAAATGGATATGTCCTAAGGACACTATACCTGTCCGTACTGTTCGCAGGCAAGTTGAAACTGTTCTAAGAACACACATGGTGTCCGGGTTGTCTGTAAAAAAAAAAAACAAATATGGATGTGTCCTAAGGACACTGTACCTGTCCGTACTGTTCGTAGGCATGGCTGTATGTGGTGGTTGTGGCCAGGGTCTACGCAAGACCAAAGTTATAAGTACCGAAGTTATAAGCTTTCATGGGTGTGATATGCTGCGGTGGTTGTGGCCAGGATCTAGAGTCTTGGGTGCATGGGCCATGCATTCAAGACTGAAGTTATATGCACTGTTTGTTTTAGTTGTTGTGTTATGGATCAGTATTTATGAGTTGTATTTGTTGTAATATACTTACTGTTTGGTTTGGTAACTGCAGTACATATATTCTTTGTCAATTTCTGTGATAAAAGAAAAGATCTTGTTAGTATTGATAGTTTGTAAGGACTTATATCATTGAATAATAGACATTGTTTATTCATTTTGACCCTCATATTTAGTAAATTACAAACCAGTGTACTGTGACATTTGCTCAGTTTCTTTGTTTGTTTTTCTAATCATTGGGTCTGTGGGAGAAAAAAAAATCCATGTCGAATTAAAAAAAAAACTTTTTGTTATGATACAGTCTATTTGTTTGTTTTCAGAGTTCACTTGTTGTTTCTGGCTAATGTTCTATCTGTTGGTTTGTTACATATTTTTGGAGCAGTTAGATACCTGTTGGCGTATTGTAACTGTTTGTTTCTTGTCATAATTTAGTGGCATTTATTTATCTGTTTGGTTGTTATAGAATCTTGGGGCAGTTAGATATCTGTTGACGTATTCTAACAGTTTATAGTTTTTTAATTGAAGTTTTGTTAATGTTTAAGTACAGATTAGTTATAAAATTTTGGTTTTAAGAAGATTAAAGAAGTGTTTGTAAAATTTGCTGGTAATCTCTGTTTTAGAATAATGGTACTATTATTACATTCAAACCATCCACATTTCTTTTTAATATATGCAGTGTAGTGACCTGCATCGGTTGTGCCTCCTGTGTGGTAGATAATAAACCCTTTTTTGTTATGCTTCAAGTCTAGTTTGTTTTTACTGTTCACTTGTTGTTTTTGACTAATGTTCTATCTGTTGGCATGGTGCACATTTTTGAAGCAGTTAGATACCTGTTGGCATATTCTAACTGTCTATTTTTGTTATAATTTAGTGGTATTGATTTATTTGTTTGGTTGTTGCAAAATATTGGGGCAGTTAGATACCTGTTGGCGTATTCTGTCTATTTTGTGTTATAATGTAGTGGTATTAGTTTATCTTTTTGTTCGGTTGTTGTAGAATGTTGGGGCAGTTAGATACATTTTGGGCTATTGAAACAGTTTATAGTTATTTAAATTGAAGTTGTGTTAATGTTTAAGTACAGATTAGTTATAAAATTTTGGTTTTAAGAATATTAAATGAGCGTTTGTAAGATTTGCTGGTAATCTTTGCTTTAGAGTAGTGGTACTGTCATTACATTCGAACCAACCACATTTCTTTTTAATATATGCAGTGTAGTGACCTGCATTGGTTGTGGCTCCTGCGTGGTAGATTATACCTATTGTTGTGAAGGTTTTCTTACCAAGTGATACTTGACCATGTGTGAATCCAGTCAGTTTGCAGTTGTTTTTGGTACCATCTGCATTGTAACATAGAAGCATTAGTATTATGTATTTACTATTCTCAAACAATTTCTCAAAATTCTCTCGGCACGCAAACCATCTGGCTCTCCGCTAGACCCTTGCCCGGCCACAACCCTCAAAGAAATTTTCACTACCACCTGTGTAGGAGAACACGCAAGATGCATCATAAACGACTCCCTATCCTCGGTTATCTTTCCCGACGCATTCAAAACAGTTCATGTCAAACCTCTAGTAAAAAAACCTTCCCTCGACCCTCTCGAGCCCAAAAACTACCGCCCCATCTCAAACACCAGATTCCTTGCCAAACTAATTGACCGAACTGCCTAATCCCAACTAAATGCCTTTGTCGAAGCCAACAATCTCCTAGACCCCGCACAATCAGGTTTCAGAGCCCGTCACGGAACTGAAACCACCCAAACTTCAATCTGGGATGACCTTAAAATGATGGCAGACTCCGCAGGACGCGCCGCATTAATCCTTCTGGACCTATCCGCCACCTTCAACACAATCAATCACTCAATCCTCCTCGACCGACTCCACTCCCTTAGGAATTTGTGGAACCGCCCTTAAATGGATAGCTTCATTTCTCAAAGACAGGCACCAAATAACAATGACACTCAACTAATTCTAAAACTCCTGAACTCAAAACCAAACTGCCGACCTGACCTCGTGGCCTGCCTCCTTGACATAGAGCTCTGGATGACCCAAAGCCATCTCTTGTTAAACCCCTCCAAAACTGAAATCATGGTATGTGGCAACTCTGAACTTCTTCTGCACCCTCTACCCTGGCCATCCGCCATGGGCAGCGCCCAAACCCCCTCTAACTCAGTGAAAAACCTTGGATACACACTTGACTCTGACCTCTGAGTCAACAACGTCTCAAAGTCCTGCCACTACCACCTTAAAACCCTTAGGCGCATCTTTCTATATCTCTCCTTTCCCAACAGACTCTCGGCGGTCCAATCAATTGTTATATCAAGACTGGACTATGCAAACCCCCTCTACCTCGGAGTCCACGCTTACCAACTGAATAAACTTCAAAGGGCACAAAACGCTGCAGCCAAACTGCTACTTGCGCTCGGCCCGAGAGATCACATCTCCCTAGCTCTTAAGACTCTGCACTGGCTTCCAGTGGCCCGAAGGGTGACTTTCAAAACATTATGCATCTCATCGAGCATTGCATAAAACTGGACCCCAATATCTTCAAGACAAGCTAAAACCGATTCACCCTCCAGGTACTCTAAGATCAAGCTCAGCCGGCCTCCTAGTCATACCCAAGACAAACTCAGTCAGGTTTGGCAGATCATCATTCTGAGCCTTGGCCCCCACGCTGTGGAACGCACTCCCACCCCACATCCGCCTAACTGAAGATCTAATGTCTTTCCGCAAACTACTGAAAACCTGGCTCTTCCCCTGAAACCAACCCGTATGCAAACTGTCCCAAACAGATTAACAGCTTCTCAATGACACCAACCCAACAAACTACTAGATCTCGAATAACAATAAGAGAAATAACAAAACCACATCAAGATCCATGCGAGAAATCGACATGAAATAACCGCTAATATATACTAAAAGGACAAACGGAATTAAACGAGTAAAGGAGATCAGATCAGTTTAACGGATAATAAGAATAAATCGTACAAAAACAGTAACGAGAGTTAAACTAATGAAATGGATGTAATGCATGATGAATGAACGAAGTGAATGGAGTGGATGAAATCGTTAGAATGGATGAAGCAAGTGGAACGAATCAATGCGTTGAGCAGATGAGTGCGTTGAACAGATGGATGTGTAGAGCGGATGGGTGTGTAGAGCAGACGAGTATGTAGAGCGGATGAGTGCGTAAGTGCAGAGGAGTGTGTAGAGCGGTTGTGTGCGTAGAGCGGTTGCGTGCGTATTTGGATGGAAGAGGTGACGTATGTGGATGGAGGGCGCATGTGGATGGAACGGGTGACGTATGTGGATAGATCGAGTGACACATGTGGATGGAACTCACCATAGTGAGTGGATGGAACGGGTGACGTGTGTGGATGGAGGGCGCACGTGGATGGAACGGGTGACGTTTGTGGATAGATCGAGTGTATGTGGATGAAACGGGTGGCATAAATGGATGGATGACGCATGTGGATGGAACGGATGATGCATGTAGACTAGATCGAGTGATACATGTGGATGGACTGGACGACGTATGTGGATCGAACGGGAAACGAACATATGACGTATGTAGATTGAACGGGAGACAAATGTGGATGGAACCTGAGAAATATGTTGATGGAACGTATGAAGTATGTAGATGGTACGGGTGAAATACATGGATGAAGTGCATAAAACAACTTGGAATACACTGAACGGGTGCGAGTGCATGGAACGGGTGCGAGTGCATGGAACGGATGGGAGTGCATGGAATGGATGGGAGGGCAGGGAACGGGTTGGAGTGCACAGAATGATGAGCAATGGAATGGAATGGGTTGGAGGGCAGGGAACGGGTTGGAGTGCACAGAATGATGAGACGTTGGAACGGAATGGTTTGGAGGGCATGGAAGGTGTGAAAGCTTTGAAAGGAACAGTCTAATTGCTTGAAAGGGTCGTAATGCATGGAACAGTTGGAGTACATGGAACGGATGAAGCTCATAGAACTACTGGAGTGAGCGCGATCTCAAGCACCTACAGCAAACCACCATATTCACATCTCTACGCTTACTCTCTTCTTTACACCACCACTCAAATAGGACACAGCGATACTATGACACCATTCAGTATAGCTGTTCTCATACCAACATCTGCCTCAAACTCCCCATCACTCTAACTAAACACTGCTGGTTACACACCCCCAGCCAGGCGTTCTCCTCAGGCCCAACGCAGCCACAATTCGGTCTGGATAAATCCTGCCAGAACGAAAACATACTATTGACCTCTCAAGCACCACCCCTACCGCTAAGAAGCAGCTACTTCACGAATACCACACCAGCTGCACACATATCCGGTGCTCACACGCACCTTATGACTCTTTCTACTCTCTCTACTGATTTGAACTTCGGTTCCCAAGGGCGTTCAACCTACCAGCGCCTTCAGACCATACCAATGGTACATAAGGCGCTATATAAATACAAAGTAACATAATATAACATGTGTTTGTATTAGTATGGTGGAGCGATTATCTGAATTGCAGGTATTACATAATTTACCATGGTTTGCATTTTGTACGAGTTGCTGGAATGGAACGGATTCACAATTAGGTATGGATATATACATGAAGCGTTCATTAGGGATTTGTTCCTGTGTCACATTGTTGGAATTGAAATGATATTATGCCTCCTATCGCAGTAGTTGAATGTGTATTGGCCTACGCCAAGTTGTCTAAAATATCATGTAAATAGACTCTGCGGCAAGGTCTTGACCTTAGCAAAAAGTAATGTAAGTCGCCATCTTGGATGTAGCCGCCATTTTAGGTTCTCTTGTAATGTGGAAGTCACCCTGAACATCAAAATGGAGGCCGAATGACATTCTGAGTGAGATTCTGGCCGTTGTGACCGCCACACACACAAATATTTAATATGCCAACAGGCCACTTGTCGGGGTCGCGAACTGAGACCTTGTCCTATCCCTGACCTATGTGTAAATGAACAACTGTATCAGCGGAACTGATCAAAATGCATACATTATGGGATTGACCTGGCAAGGAACTCTAGGCCTGGTCCCAAGAATGGTTAACCCGCGAGGGGATTGGCCAAGGGCTGGATAAAGGATATAAAAACCCAAGTATTCCAATGTACGGTCTCTCTACTAATGCATCGAACCCTCGTTGAAGTTTGTTACGTTACTCTGAGAGCCGAATAGCTATCCGTTTGTCAATTGACTTTGGTAACTGTTGTAGCTTTTAAATAAAGCACTTGTATGTCCTTTGTAACCTGTGTTGGTGTGTTTCTTTTGGGCTTCCCAGACTCATATCAATTTTTATGTTTTCACAGTTGGCGCCCGAACAGGGATCCTCAAGATTGATGCCGGATCATTGAAGGTTGACGCAGACTATCGAACCGGGATCGGACGGTGTGATTCTGCGGGCCCGACTGAACGAGACGCGATACATCGGCAGCGCTGCACGATCCGATCCTTGGACGATAGTCGTGTGGTCTGACACGGCATCTTGACGAGGGTCCATTTTTGAGGCGGGCAGATTTGTCGAAACCACCAAACACAAGGTAAAATTTGTTAGGTAAGTTCTTTGTTAAACCGTACGGTCCTCCTTAGGTTTGGTCAGGTGCAGTCGTGACCCGGCTCTTAATTTAACCCTGACAATTTGAATTTGGCGTATTGTATCTGAAGACACAATTATTGACCAGGTAACACCATTTTTTTGTGAAATGCCTGGGAAATTGTCTAGCTGCTTTAGGGCTCTGTTCCGCAGCGATCGACAATCTTTGGCATTTAGCCGCCCGGCACCACAGGAGGGGTCGCCGGCATGTACTATGTACTGTAAGTATGGCATTGGTAGTATAGTATTTAATGATATTTGGCACAGACAGATAAGACATGCCTCTGAATTTCAGTGGCCAATCAATGGCAGTTTTGAGATCTCCCGTATTGAATACCTAGAATCGGTCTTGCTAAAAAAGAAGGCTAGACCTGCAGCATTTGATGTTTTACAGAATTGGAAAAAAGAAGCGTTACAGCAGCTTAAAAGTAGGGATAAACATGCACGCCATCATAAAACAAATGCCGAAAAAGCGTTGTTATATGATAAAGAAAAACATTCGGAATCAGTTAAAAATATGGATAGGGCTTTTTCACTTGGAATTCAGAAAATGTACCCCTCTAAAGATTTTCATGTTTCTGAAGAATTTATTGAAAAATTGTTAAACGAACGCAGGCTCGTGTATAGGCGCGTTACAAATACCATATCATATCATATCATATCGCACCGCCCCTTCCTCCTGCGCCGATAGTTGCACCTTTATTAAATTTACCTGCACCTCCGCTCCCGAGTGGCCCCGTATTGACTGAAGTTGATCAAGGTGCAGGATCAAAGATCATCACTCGTAATACTGTTTCTGCAGATAAGAAACAGGAATTGTTTGCATGGGCTAAGCACTGTATGGAGAAAGGTGATCAAGTTAATGTTTTTTCCACATTATCTAATTTGTACAGTTTTCCCGAGAAAAATGTTTTTATCGAAGGTTTGGGGACTCATTTATGTGTGATGTGGAGTAGATTACAAAATTCGGATCTTCCACAAGGGGTAAGAGATCTAAATGCTTTGGCACTTTCGAGGGACACAGAGCAGAAAGTATATGGTCATGTTGAAAGATTGTTTGAGTATAGGAAGGACTTTGAAAAGTCACGAGATGAGGATGACGAAGACGATAGTATGTATGTACAGAAACGGTTCCTTCGGGGAAAGGGCGCGGGGTGTTTGCGTCCCGCAGGGGGACTTTGTTTGGCCCAGGAGGGCCTTCGTACTTTGGCCACGCCCCCCCACTGTAAACGCCCGGACTTCCAAGCCCGCCGGGTGAAGCCCGCGGGGAAAGGGCGCTGGGTGTTTGCGTCCCGCAGGGGGACTTTGTTTGGCCCAGGAGGGCCTTCGTACTTTGGCCACGCCCCCCCACTATAAACGCCCGGACTTCCAAGCCCGCCGGGTGAAGCCCGCGGGGAAAGGGCGCGGGGTGTTTGCGTCCCGCAGGGGGACTTAGTTTGGCCCAGGTGGGCCTTTGTACTTTGGCCACGCCTCCCCCACTGTAAACGCCCGGACTTCCAAGCCCGCCGGGTGAAGCCCGCGGGGAAAGGGCGCGGGGTGTTTGCGTCCCGCAGGGGGACTTAGTTTGGCCCAGGTGGGCCTTTGTACTTTGGCCACGCCCCCCCCACTGTAAACGCCCGGACTTCCAAGCCCGCCGGGTGAAGCCCGCGGGGAAAGGGCGCGGGGTGTTTGCGTCCCGCAGGGGGACTTTGTTTGGCCCAGGAGGGCCTTCGTACTTTGGCCACGCCCCCCCCACTGTAAACGCCCGGACTTCCAAGCCCGCCGGGTGAAGCCCGCGGGGAAAGGGCGCAGGGTGTTTGCGTCCCGCAGGGGGACTTTGTTTGGCCCAGGAGGGCCTTCGTACTTTGGCCATGCCCCCCCCACTGTAAACGCCCGGACTTCCAAGCCCGCCGGGTGAAGCCCGCGGGGAAAGGGCGCGGGGTGTTTGCGTCCCGCAGGGGTGTTCGCGGACCGCTGAGGGGAAGCGTTGCTCTCCTTGTTTGATAGCAGAGATGTCACTCCAACACTGATCAGAGGGAGGTTGGAGTTTGAAGCCGCCGCTCACCGCTGCTCACCGTATGGAAGCTGCTGCCGTTTGACTGTCTGTAAAGGAGGTAACCAAGGTGTCAATCCCTTATTGGCGCCTTTTTTGCCCTATTTCTGAGCCAATTTCTCTGGGCCCTTATGCCGGACCACCTTGCTCAAGTCACTGGGGGGACCCCAACCCTTGCACCCCTTGTGTTTTTTGGACCTGAGCTCGGCCCGGGCCCCCCTCCCGGCGCCAAGAGGAAATTCAGACAGCTAAAGAGGACTCGGATAGCGGGTCCCTTGGCTGCCTCGATAACACATTGCGCACCAGGAACCACCCATGAGGCCACAGCACCCGCAAATCTTGGGGATACCCACTTCCTGCTCAATGAGATCCGTCATCTTTTGGATAGTCCAAGGGTAGAGCCCTTCCCCTTACCTGCACGGAGTCAGGTTGCTTTACCCTCTGGGCCCCGGCTGGACTTTCCTATTTCATCTGTTTTTGCTGCGGGGGACAGATTGATACTAACTGCCCAAACTGCCCAAAGGGGCAACTCCTCCTCAAGTTCCCACAATAGCTCCCACAATAGTTCGTGGAGCGATATACTTTCATCTACTAGTTTAGGGGGTAGTTCCCTCCTTGGCGTGTCCCCTTCTCGGTCGGTCGAGGTCACCATCCAAAACAATACACTTGCTGAGAGTAACCATGAGCCCAAATTGACCTCTGACCAACCCACCGAGGAAGCGCCCTTGCATAGGGGGTGTGGGTGTACCCAAGTACTGGCGGAACTGGCCATCATTAAGGATCTGTTGTGCACTTTGCTAGAGGCTCAAAAGAAGGGAGATGGAACTGTTCAAGTGGAGGAGCCCACGTCCAACACCCCAGCTGACGAAGGGCACACGTGCCCACTCCTGGAAAGTCCCTCAGTTTGTCTTCCTGTAGAGGTCCCTTTGGTTTTGTCTACCCCCAACGGGTCTGCCATTGACCTAATACAGGCACAGGTTTCTGCCCCCATGGTCTCTGACTGTATTGAAGCCCAGGGTCCATGGAAGTCGGGGGCTCAACTAAAGTTGCTGGAATCAGGAAGTCCCAATCATACAATAGTCTTTCTTCAGGGGGTGCCCAAACTGGCAGCAGACAAGCCAGAGCCAAGGGACGCTTTACTTAACAAATGCCTATTCTGGCTAAATACCACTGGAGGCTGCCCGTTTGTACGTAGAGAGGCTTTGGCGGGGTGCAGCAGAATTACCAGCATGGGCAAAAACTCCCTGGACAGTATTAAATTGACATTTTGGGACCAAAGTATAGCACACAGGGTTTGGGGAGGTTGGGGTCGGGCTGGCAAATTATCGAAGTGTGGGATTTCAATCAGTATGCCCCCTTTCCTCAGCCCTGTCACCCCTGTTAGATCTGCCATAGTAAAGACTGGGGTCTTCCCTAGTAACAGCCTCCTTTCAGGTGCTAATTTGACTGTCTTAGGCCCGAGGCGCCATGGGTGTTGGAGGAGGCAAGGGGATGGTGGGACCTGATTTTGGACCTAAAGATCTGCTTATGGTCTCCATTGGAGGGGGTGGATTGCTCGTACTGCCCTGTTGTCTTCTCTGTGGTTGATTTTATGCAACGCTGTATTAGAACCGCATTTTTATTTTTAGAAATGTTTTTGTAGGATGTACTTTGATGGTCATTTTTTTGGCCGAATAAAGTTGTTTGACTGACTGACTGAATACCTAGAATCGGTCTTGCTAAAAAAGAAGGCTAGACCTGCAGCCTTTGATGTTTTACAGAATTGGAAAAAAGAAGCGTTACAGCAGCTTAAAAGTAGGGATAAACATGCACGCCGTCATAAAACAAATGCCGAAAAAGCGTTGTTATATGATAAAGAAAAACATTCGGAATCAGTTAAAAATATGGATAGGGCTTTTTCACTTGGAATTCAGAAAATTTACCCCTCTAAAGATTTTCATGTTTCTGAAGAATTTATTGAAAAATTGTTAAACGAACGCAGGCTCGTGTATAGGCGCGTTACAAATACCATATCATATCATATCATATCGCACCGCCCCTTCCTCCTGCGCCGATAGTTGCACCTTTATTAAATTTACCTGCACCTCCGCTCCCGAGTGGCCCCCTATTGACTGAAGTTGATCAAGGTGCAGGATCAAAGATCATCACTCGTAATACTGTTTCTGCAGATAAGAAACAGGAATTGTTTGCATGGGCTAAGCACTGTATGGAGAAAGGTGATCAAGTTAATGTTTTTTCCACATTATCTAATTTGAACAGTTTTCCCGAGAAAAATGTTTTTATCGAAGGTTTGGGGACTCATTTATGTGTGATGTGGAGTAGATTACAAAATTCGGATCTTCCACAAGGGGTAAGAGATCTAAATGCTTTGGCACTTTCGAGGGACACAGAGCAGAAAGTATATGGTCATGTTGAAAGATTGTTTGAGTATAGGAAGGACTTTGAAAAGTCACGAGATGAGGATGACGAAGACGATAGTATGTATGTCCATGTCGTAGATCGACACCTGAGGAAGCACGAATTTGTACCAAAGATGCGATTCGATGGATCTCAGATTCATCGATTCCGCCAGATGAAGTGTATGACACGTATAGTCAGTATACAGTAGAAATGCAAAGAAAGGTAATTCAGGTAATGGTACAGTACCTGCAAGAAGAATGTGTAAGAAAGAAGGTTAGTTGCCCCATAGAATTGTTGGGGATTTGTAGAAGGGCTTTTTCGCCCGACACTTCTTCGGCTGCTTTAACGCTCGACCTGACTCTGTTGCTTAGTAAGCGGCCGGAGGTACCTATATCTCAGTTGCCTATGAGAGAGGTTCCTCCGACCTTTGTCCCAAAGATTGAGATTCCCGCCAACGCTGGGACTGGTGCACCCGCTGTGGATATCCCTGCACATTATGTATCGCAATTCGTTCACGTCCCGTTTTCACGACAGGAAGTGAACACTATTAAACAATCAGTTCCCGATATCAGGAAAAACCCGACGGGGTTTTACAAAGAGATAGAGTCCGTCTTGCAGTCCTCTGTGTTCACCTTAAGTCATATTGACTTGCTATTCCCTGTACTCCTACCCATAGATGTATGGAAGCAGGTTCGGACAATAGACGATGTGCCAGGGTTGGGAGATACGTGGGCTAATATGATTTGGATTGATGGGGAAAGACCAGCAGGTGAGAAACCACCACAGGTAATACTTACTTTGCCTAATAGAATTGTCGCAAAATTAAAAACTATAATTCCAGAGAAAAGAATTATTTGGGACAAACTTACGGCCTGTGTTCAAGGGAAAACTGAAGGCACCACTGAATTCTTTAACAGATTCGAGCAGGTATTTTCTCACTTCAGTGGACAGGATTTGGGTACAGAGTCTGGGAAAAGGTTGTTTGTGGACAAATTTGTACGTGGATTGTTGCCCGACATCCAGTCACAGATTATGTCCTCTGAGAGCGCTTGGCAGGCAAAATCTCAATCTGAGGTTTTGCACATGGCTCAGTATTAGGAGAACCGTGTTAATAATGAGAAGGAGAAAATAGAAAAGAGGAAAGGAGATTTGAAAACCAAAGTATTATTACAAGAAATTGTTAGAAACCCCAGAGGAGGCACGACACAGACCAGAGGTCAGTATGTCCACAAGGAAATGCTCCTTTGGGTCCTGTGAATATTAATCAATGTGCTTATTGCCGCCAGGAAGGTCATTGGCGAGCACAGTGCCCCGTCCTTCAACAAAGGTCAAACAGTGCGTTTGGGAGTATGGGTAGACGACCCAGGAGCCGCCCGGGAGCAGGGGGCCCTGATAGAGGTCAGTTTTTGCAAGATCCTCAGCAACCTTTTTCATGGGAAAATCAGACCTCGAGTGTGGACTCGAGGAACATATTTGATCACCCTTCTGCTGCCTACCTTTCTGAAGAGCTTCCTTCTGATGATACTCTATTTCATTAGGACTGCCCGAAGCAGAGTTTGGAACCTTCACCTATTCCCGTTAATCAGAAAGGGCCCTACGTTGAATTATTAGTAGGGAATAGGAAACACCAGTTTTTGATAGACACTGGAGCACAGAAGTGCTCCATTGATCATTCTCGGGTTCCAAACATTCCACTGTCAGGGCAAACAAATGTTTCCATAGGGTTTTCTGGTATACCAATTGTCTGTCCGGTTTCTTCACCGGTGTCTGTTTCTTTGGGTCCCTTTACGGACCATCGCCCTTTTCTTCTCACTTCGAACTGTGGAGAGAATTTGCTGCGGTTGAATTTGTTAAAGAAATTGAATGCAGTAATTCATTGTTCCTCTGATGGAGTACGGCTGACGGTTTCACCACAGCAACTTCCTGATTCTCAGTTTCTGATTCGACCTTTACCTCCCGAATTTAGCATTGTCCCGGAATGTTTATGGGCAGTTGACGACAATGATGTCAGGGTACTACAGATTGAGCCCATTAAGATAGTTTTGAAACATGGAGATAAACTACCATGCATTCCGCAGTATAAAATATCGGTTGAGGGCGAGCGTGCTTTGAAATGCATTGTCTCCGATTTTGTGCATCGTGGGGTGATCGAGGAGATTACAGGTAGTTTGTGTAACAGTCCTATCTTGCCTGTATATAAGAAAGGCGACAATGCAATCCCATACCGGTTCATAATTGATCTTCATGCTATTAACAGAGTTGTCGCCCCACAATTTCCAATCGTACCTGATGTGACGACGATATTGACTATGATCCCTTCTACGGCTACGCACTTCAGCGTTGTGGATTTAAAAAATGCTTTCTTTAGCATCCCTATACATAAGGAAAGTAGATATTTGTTTGCGTTCACCTTGGGGGGATGGTCATTTACATTCACAAGGGCACCTCAAGGGTATACTGAAAGTCCAAGCATTTATAGTAGAGCTTTGAAAGAGCAGCTCGACACCCTTGAATTGCCACCTACTTGTACACTGCCTCAATATGTTGATGATTTGCTTTTGGCTGCAGACTCTAAAAGTGCTTGTAAGGAAGGCACTATACTGTTGCTTGTCCATCTAGCAAAAAATGGTCATAAAGCTTCGCTCAAAAAATTTCAATATTGTTGTCAGGAGGTCGCCTATTTAGGGTACCTCCTGTCAAAGGAGGGGAGAAGATTGACACCTGAAAGAATAAAACACATTTCTGGCATGTCTGTTCCAAATACACAGAAGGAAGTCAGAGCCTTAATAGGTATGGCTTCTTACTGTAGGTTGTGGATCCCGAACTTTTCGCTAGTGATAAAACCGATGTTGGCTTTGACGAAGAAGGGCATTTCTCTGCCACTGCCATGGAAATCGGAACATCAACGATCATTTGAGCTTCTCAAAACCGCGTTATGCTCTGCACCGGTTCTGGGTACTCCAAATTATGACAAGGCCTTTGTGTTGTTTGTGCATGAATGTGATGGATGTGCTTTGGAACACGGAGGGAAGAATAGGCCGTGCGGCTACTACTCCTCCGCCCTTGATCCTGTCGCATGCGCTTTGCCAAGATGTTTGCGAGCTGTCGCTGCTGCTGCCGCGTCTGTAAAACAGAGTGAGGGAATGGTCCTAGGCCATGATTTGATTTTGATGGTACCTCACTCTGTAGATATCCTATTGAACAAAACCCAAACGCAACACCTCACCTCTGCACGGTTAACAAGGTATGAATTAATTCCGTTTGCCCCTCACATTCAAATTAAGAGGTGTTGTGTTCTTAATCCGGCTGAACTCTTACCTTTCCCGCAAAACACTGTTTGCGGTGACAAAGAATTACATGATTGCCTGTATACCACTGAACAAGAAACGAAGGGCAGGATAGATCTTATAGATACTCCTTTGGACAATGCAGAAGGGGAGCTGTTTTGTGATGGCTCCTGCTTCAAACTTTCAGATGGTACATCTAGAGCTGCTTACGCAGTTACTACATTGAGTAAAGTTGTTGAAACTAAGAGAATTTCGCATAACTCCGCGCCGGCCGCAGAGATTATAGCATTGACCCGAGCTTGTGAACTCTCCGAAGGGCGTATAGTAAATATATATACTGATAGCCAGTACGCCTTTGGGGTGGCTCACAACTTTGGGAGGCTCTGGTCGGAAAGAGGGTTCCTGACCTCACATGGGACCAAGATTCAGCATGGCCCCTTGATAGTGCAATTGCTCTCGGCACTCTCGCTCCCTAGGCAGTTAGCGATCATGAAATGTGCAGCACATCGTAAGGTCATAGATGATGTGGGAAAAGGGAACGTTTTTGCGGACCTGATAGCCAGGCAAACGACCACAGACCTTAGCACGGACATGTATGCTTTGAGGGAAATGAAAGATGCTTATATAATGGATGAAGGTATTGGGTCTGTGCGAGATATTCAAACTGATGCCACAGTAGAAGAATCTAAAAGGTGGGCCGAAGGAATGGGGAAACTAGATGATGATGGGTGTTGGGTGGATACATCTGAAGGAAAATGGTTGCTCCCTGATTCATATGTACTGGCAATGGTTACGATGGCACACAGTCCTACACATGTGTGTGCTCAGCAGATCACGAAAATGTTAGAACAAGTTTGGGTGAATAACAAGATTCCGGAGACTGCCAAACATCATGTGGGTAAGGGGACAGTAACTCCAAGGGGAAGCTTTGGGTCACCTTCTGTTCCCTTCGAGGTCATTCACTTTGATTTTATTGAGATGGAACGGTGTAACAATCTGAAATATGTTCTTGTAATTATTTGTGCCTTCAGTAAATGGGTCGAGGCTTTCCCCGTTAATGATGCTACTGCCATGACCACTGCAAAGATTATGGTAAAAGAATTCTTTCCTCGATTTGGGCTCCCAAGGGTAATTTGGTCGGACAATGGTCCTCATTTTGTTGCAGCAGTAATTTTGCAGATATGCACCGCATTACATATTGAGAAACGATTTCACTCAGCTAGACATCCTCAAAGTGCTGGGTTGGTGGAAAGACATAATGGTATCTTAAAGAAAAAGCTTGCAAAAACATGTGCCGATACCAAACTGAAATGGCCAGATGCCTTACCTATTGTATTATTGGCTATGCGTACCACACCTCAAACTAAGACTGGGCTTTCTCCATTTGAGGTAGTGATGGGGAGACCTGCTAACATTTGGGGTCTCCCAAAACCTAAAGCCCTGAGAAAGGTGGAAAATGTATTGCTTGTAGACTACTGTAACCAGTTAACTAAAAACCTGTATTTCATTTATCACCAGGTGCATTCAGCTTTACCTGTACGGTTCACGGGCCCAGGACACGATATACAGCCTGGAAGTTGGGTCCTAGTGAAGGCCTACGAAAGGTCTTCCTGGCTCGCTCCTCGTTGGAAGGGACCCTACCAGGTGCTGTTGGTCACCCGGACAGCAGTGCGGGTGGCTGGAAAGAAGCACTGGATCCACGCGACGCATGTCAAGAAACTTCCTCACCCGACGCCACACGTTACAGAAGAAGCAGAAACCCTCGCTGATGCTACAATCTCTGATCCTGGAGTAGCAAACAGCGCTGCGAGTGCGTCAGAGAATTCCTCTGAGCCCGAGGAGCTTGGGGAACAGTCCATTTCGTCTCCGCACTCTCTTGAAAAATCACTTCCGGAAAACACTGTTTCAAGCTCTGCGACTTCCGTCGCCTCTGACACGTCCCTTCCCTCAGGAAGTGACGACACCTTATTTGCAGATCAAACAATCTTGGGTACCACCAGGTACAATCTTCGACGAAGAAAATAGAACTACGGTACTGGTTTCCCGTGCATTTGGAAAAGAGAAGTGATCGAAAGTTTTCTTTTGTATAAGAAAGTTTCTGTTGAACAAAAGGGAAAAAAGGGGATTCTGCTGGCTAGGGTTGGGAAGGACTAAGAAGTCGTGCAACCGTAGCGTCGCCAGCAACGAACATTGGGGTCGTCGATTGAGGAACTACAATGCCTGCCACCTGCACTGCTGCTCCCCGCACTGGACTTGTGAATAAGGGGGTGACCAACTTGGACAATGAACAATGTGCCTGGGCCCCGAAAACGTACTGCTGTGTTTTGATAACGATAATTGTTATTTTTGCAATTACTGCTTAGGACTTTGGTACTTTGAAGAAATCTATCCTCTAAAACCTTTACTACCGACCGAGATTGTACCAACTGCTTTGACTCCCTCTGTACACCTTCACACTCTGTCCCATAGAGACTCCCAACATAGACGAAAGTATCATAATAACACTCTAATGATAGTAATGAATGCAACGCATGCCGTTTTTAATAAGAGTAATTGTTGGATTTGCACTCATTTACCGCAACATGGGAACAAGGGACTGGGATGGTATATTCACCCTTTACCTTTAACGACTGCTTGCTATGCCTCTCTTAGAGCACTATTCTTTGTGGCCGTTGGAATGATAGCATCTCAGGGAACTTTGATGGAACTAATCTGAATGATTTTGAGAAACCTGAATTAACTCCCCTGGGATGCTCGCTTTTTGCGAATAGAAGTAAACCTAATGTCGCTTCTATTAGGCCGTCTGATAAACTGTCTCTTCCTTTTCAAACTTTAATTTCCTTTAAAATGGCTCCGATAGGCAATAAGGACACCGTACCTCCTTCTTACTCTATAAATCATAGCCCTGACTCGGTCCCCTTTTGTGTACAAAGAAATAGCACTCGGCCAATGGGAGATTTTGAAGGTTGTAAGAACATTGTAAATTTGACTGGAGAAAACAGGCCTCTGTATGTAGGGGGGCCTGTTTATTTTGTTTGTGGTAGTTTAGCATTTCCCTGGTTGCCCAAGGATTGGCGGGGAACCTGTTATTTAGGAATCCTGTTACCCGGGGTATTTGTAGCTAGTACATTGGAGGTTTCTAAGGCTCGCCCACGGCGGGACAAGAACGGAGATGCCCCTGGGCAAGTATTGGGAGATATAGCAAAATCAGTTGTGCCCTTTTGGGGACAAATAACAAACTCTGAGAACATTAGGGGATTAGCAAGGGTACTGGAGAGAACGATCAACCAGACCACAGACATACTCTACAGTATGACTTTAGAACAAAAAGCAATAAGATTGGTAGCACTCCAAAATCGGATGGCATTAGATGTCATTCTGGCAGAACGAGGTGGAGTATGCAAATTAGTGGGGTCCGCTTGCTGTGTTTTCGTACCAGATTCCTCGCCAACAATTTTTAAAGCAATACAGAACTTGCATATCCTTAGTTCTGAAGTGCATATCCCTGTAGGAGATTGGAATCTTAGTACCTGGTTCTGGGATTCTTTACGATCTTGGGGTTGGAAGGTGCTTTCTGTTATTCTGGTTATTTTGGGGATCCTGCTATATCTTTGTTGCTGTTTTCAATGTCTTCCGAGTATATGTGGAATGCTAGGGGGATGTTGTGCCCAAGGAGTGAGCACAATAGGGCATAGAATATATGCCCCAGATACAGCATCCAAAGAGTTTGTGTTACAAGAGGTTCTGATGAACGACCTAATGGCTATAGATCTAACAGACAATGATTCGGGATGTATGGATGACAATACATGGAGTTATTTGCAAAAGTATTAGAAATGATATTAGCACTTGGCATAGGCCAAAAGGAGGGTCTGTTGGAATTGAAATGATATTATGCCTCCTATCGCAGTATTTGAATGTGTATTGGCCTACGCCAAGTTGTCTAAAATATCATGTAAATAGACTCCGCGCAAGGTCTTGACCTTAGCAAAAAGTAATGTAAGTCGCCATCTTGGATTTAGCCGCCATTTTAGGTTCTCTTGTAATGTGGAAGTCACCCTGAACATCAAAATGGAGGCCGAATGACATTCTGAGTGAGATTCTGGCCGTTGTGACCTCCACACACACGAATAATTAATATGCCAAGAATGGTTAACCCGCGAGGGGATTGGCGAAGGGCTGGATAAAGGATATAAAAACCCAAGTATTGGTAATTGAAATAGAAAATCCATTGCTACATTTGCGTACAACTTACATCAGTTGTATTTGAAAATTTGAATGGACCAGATAGGTCTGTGTCCAAGTCATTTTTTCAGAGTGTTTGTTGCTTCTTTGAAGAAGTACCTGAGTTACTTTGAGTAATAGGTTCTTCTTTGGTTGTGGTAATTGATGAAGTATTTGTTTCTTTTTGTCTCTTTGGAGGATTTGCAGTGATATCCTGTTGCATTTCTGTTTGAATTATTTTTCTTTTACAACGTTTTCTTTTTTGTAGAACAGGATATGTTTTTAGATGGGGGTGTATAGAGAACGTAGTCTATTGTATTCTAAAGGGCCAGGAATATCAGCTTTTACTTTATTTGCATCAAAATTGATTAGAAATAGACCGTCAAGTGTACGTAAGCGTGATCGTGCTACGTAGCTCATGCCTTCTTTAAAGACTGTTACCAATATCTATCAATGCTTTGTCTAGGGTAAGACCTTGTGATTTATGAATGGTGACTGCGTATGCTAGAGTTAGAGAAAATTGTTCTCTGCGTACATACATGTCTTTGAAGAGAAGGAATCGAGCTGTTGAGCGGCCTATCCTTTTTATTTCTGAAAGTTTGTCAAAGAGAATATTGACAAACTGAATGTTATTGTCACGTGGGTATGTTTGAAAGCCAACAACTGTACCCAGTGCTCCATTAACTAGTCCTTGCTCCACGTCAAGGTTATGTTTAAGCATTACTCTACAGTTTAAGGATAATTTTAATATTTTTTCCAAAACAGCTGTGTTGGGGATAACATTTTCTAAGGTATTTAGTCCTGTTGTGGCTTGTTCACACATGGGTAGTATCATACCATGTACGTCCAGTTTGTCTGTTGCAGAAATTTCAATTATTGGTTCCATTTCTTTTTTCAACATTGTTTCATTGAATTTGGAACAGCTTACACGAGGTGGCATTAAGGCCATACAATTGATATTATTGGGTGCTAATTGTTCCATAACATCAGTAGCACATGAGTTATGCTCATAAAGTGCATGGATGTGCCAGGTTTTTAATATTGCTTGTGCTTCTTGAGGTAGTACACCAACTCTAATACTTTTTAAAATGTTGGCGTAGGTGAGGTCTGTAGACTGTTGCATGTTTTCGGTTAATTCTCTGTATTGGAAATGTTGCCAAAGGTTGACATTTCCTATGCTACTAATAGTTTTACGACAGAGTTTGTGTCCTAAGGTTTTAAAAATGGTTTCACCTTTCACTGGTGTCAATTGAAGAAGATCTCCGAAAACAATAATGTGTTTTCCTCCAAAGAGCTCTTCATAGTTTGTTTTAAGTACTTCTTGTAATCTGAGGTGAATCAAAGCCAACATTAGGTTGGAGACCATGCTCACTTCATCTATTAGTAGCATTTTCATATGTTTTAACACTCTGCGTAGTTCCATTGCAGCTTCTGTAGAAAGTTTGTAATATTCTAATTTGTTTTGGTGTTCTACTGGTAGGTGTAGTAATCAATATAAAGTTACACCCCCTATGTTGTAGGCAGCTAAACCTGTGGGGGCAGTTACAACAGCTGACAGTTTGTTGTTTGTCAATTGTTGAAGGAACTTGCTGATGATTTTGATTAAGAATGTTTTGCCTGAACCAGTTTCACCACTGACGTATATAATAGTATAGGTTTGTAATTTTGGCAGGTACATTCATTATTTTTATGTTGTACACCATGTGCAATTTCATTTGTTACTTCTTGAAAAATGCTACACTGCTCATTGTTTAGTTTTGATTGGAGTGTACTTAAGTCTTCTGTATCTTCATGCGGACACATGGCGTTTTCTACTTCTGTCATAGCTAATTCTGCCCCATTTGCTATTAGTGGCTGTCCCAGTGGTTCTTGGCTTCCTGTTACAGAAGGTTGACTACTGTCAGGAGTGTCCTTATCTAGTTGAGCCTGGAGTTCTTCTTCGTGTTGCTGCTCTTTTCTCCATGGTTTAAAGAGTTGTAGCAGGGACATGTAATACAGTTCTTTATGTTGAGGAGTTTGTAATGACAATTTGAAATGATTAATTAAACTTGGTTTGGTAAGTTTTACTAAGCTGCCTTCACAATTTGTCACTCTGTATCTACCTTTTTTTCATCTGGTTTTATATTATTTTTGTATGTGAGGTTTTGGGCTATGTGGTATAGACACATGGTTTCCAAAGTGGTACTTCTGTTTGGGTAGTGTTTGTCTATTAAACTGTTTTTTAAAATGTCTTTGCGGTTCGGATAATTTTTGGCTATTGTTTCTATGTCGTCGTATGATTTGAGAACTCTTTCTAGATTTAGCAGAACCAAGACTTAGCCATACTATATTTTCAGATGTTCCATACAAAGCAGTACCGGTTAAACTATCTGCAGCTTCATAGCAGCCACATTCTCTATGGGAGAGCATTTTTATGCCCAAGCTGTACAATTTCTGATACAGTGTTTTGTCTGATGACAGGTCATTCCAGAGGTCTTGAATCTCTGTTTTTTCTGCTTTTGTTAAGTAGGCTGTAACATATCGTGCAACTGCAGTGGAATCATCTGCAATGTACTGCACATCTATATTTACATTCCACAATAGGCAAATGATTGCATTGTAATCATTGATATATTTTGCTTCTTCTGTTCTTTTTATGTAATATGTATTTTTAGGTGATTTACCTTTAACACTATGTCTAACTGAAGACATGAAGTTGTTCACTTCCTGTTTCTGCAACCGGTTTAGGGAAACCAAAATGGCTTTTGGTGTAGTATTTCCCTTTGTTTTTGTATTTGCGACGACAATATTTGCCACATGTGTGTCTTTGAAATTGTACAATGTGTGCATGAAGATCACTATTTGTTGATTCTGATGGAATTTCACAAGTGACATATTTTTCGATAAACTGTAACACAGTGCCATCACTGTCTTGACCAAATTTAGGATCATCTTTAATCCATAAAAGCATGTGGATATGTGGTGATCCTCTGGCTTGGTACTCTTTTCTCCAAAAGAAGTATTGCACTTCTCCGAGGGGAGGAACAGTTTTATTACAAATAAAGTGTAGCATAGCAATGAAGCAGTAATAGAAATATCTTGAAACATTAACAGGATCTAGAGAGCAAAGTTCTCCAGGTGTTAGTATATCTATGTTTGTTTTGTTTTTGTTTGATATGCGTAGGAAATCATGTAAATCTTCCCATGCATATTCTACACAACTTAATGTAACAAACCAAGTGGGTGGGCCAAGGTTTCTTATCATGCAACATACATTTCCGTGACGTCGGAACCAGTACTCTTTCGTACCACGCATGTTTGCTAAGAGATTTGTAATGCTTGATTGTAAAACTTCATCTTTTTCTTGCAGTAATTACGTAGCTGACATATTTTGAAAGTAGGTTCCTGATTTTAATGTGTGCGCAACTCCGTAACATAGAGTTGCTAGTTCACTTTCAAAGAGTAGGTGGAATATGTATTTCACATTTTGTCTAAATCTGGGATCTTCAGAATACATTCGTAATGAGCGATATTCTGATGCTGTTATCTGAGTGGGTCTATCATCGTACCTTACTCCTTTGCAGTAGGAAAGAGTAAAGGAAAAGCACATGCTTCTATACTTTTTTCCCATATGCTGATTGGTGATCCTTTTGTTTGTCGCATTTGGTATGTTTCTAGCGCATCATCTACGGTGTCTTTAGAGTGTAATGGATGAATTGTACAATGGTCTAAAGTATTGGATATTGTAGCAGGATCTAGAAGTTCAAAGTGACCAGTTTCTGGTGACTCTTGGATTATTTCAGTTGTTTCTCTTAAGTTTTCTTCAATATTTATTTCTTTGTAGTATTCATTATTGTCTTTTAGATATTGCAAGGGTTGTCTAACTTTATGTAAATCTACCAGTTGTTGCCAAATGTTTTTTTCTTTTGTAGGTACACCATTTAACATGACAATTAAAGATTGTTCTATTGGACGTTGCACTCCCAGAGTGTGCACATTTATTTTTAGATCTAATGGTAAATATACTACTTTCACCAATTCTGAGGGAGGTAATTTTGCTGTTTTTGGTTGTAGGCGTATTATGGCTTGGAATGGGTGTACTGTTTGAATTATGATGCTCTCATATAAATTGAGTTGTTGCAGGGGTTTTAGTAGAGGGAATAATTCCAAATTATTTGTGATAGCACGTGAAGGAGTTTGTTGTCAAGTTTTGTAGTGCAGTCACTGCAAACTGTTAAGGGGTCAGTTATTTTGTATTTGTTTTCTGTTATAAGGTAGAGAGCTAATTCAAACCATTTGGAATCGTTATTGTCTTCTATTTTGTATGTTTTGTCTATAGTTTTTGTGATATTTTTATAAAAAGTTCTGCGGCAACACACGCACACATGGTTTGGTATTTCAGCAGATGTACTTTTGAATTTTAGTATTTCTTTTTTGTATGTGTGTAGTAGAAGGTTGCCATGTGCAGAATTGTTGCTAGTCTGTTGTAAAGCTATTGCATTTTGTAAGTGGTTTTCACTTCCAAAATATTTACTCTGGATATGGTTGATTTCTTCGAGTAGGTCTTTGGCTGTAACATGTAGAAGATTGTTATTCAAATTGGCTGGTGCTAAAGCAGGACTTTTAGTATAGTACAGTGTATAGACTAGATTTCTTATAGTTGAATGATGTGTTGATATCATTTTGATATGATGGAAGCTGCTTTTGCAAATAGATCCTGAAATGCAGGCCAATGAATGTCCTTGCAGTCATGTGTATTTGCGCACTGGACAAGTATCCATATTTTGCAGCAGTTTTATTTTGATTTTGTCTTTGCCTTTCACATATTGATTGAGGAACTGGCGTAAAGATTTGGTTCAAATGGAGAATTGATTCTGAGTTCTTTGGAGATATTTTTGTGAGCAGTATTTCTTGTTCCATTATGGTATTATTAAGTTTTTCATAACCTTGTCCACTGCTATGGATGGCAATTGTGTTTGTTTGATTTTGTTTGTATGCTTATTCATTGAAATATGGTTCTGTGCTTGTGGTGTGACTCCATTCACCTCCACAGATAATTAAGAAGTTATTTTTGTTGACATTCCGTATATTGAGAAGCTTTTTTTGTAATTTAGTAGTTAGTTTTGTTAGTGGTTTCATTCTGTTTAACACTAAAATAAATAACTTTCTTTTGAGAAGGATTGCATTGTCTATCAAAGCTTCTAAGATTAATTTTCTACAGTAGTTTTAAAGGGTTGTGCATGATTTGTCTCCTGATTTTATAAGATTCTGAAGGACTCTGTGGTGGAACATTTTTGTTAATATACTTTTTTTGGTATGGTTAGTTCCTGCTATATCAAGATTTATAGGAGCAGTTTTAGCAGTAGTGGTACCTGTATTTCTGTTAATCATTTTCTGTTTTCTTTTACATTTTGATAGAAGAGGCAAAGCTTCTGTACTGGAAGATTGTTTAGTTTTACTAAATGACTGTATTAGCTGTTTTGTTTGAACTTTTTGTACAAACTCTGCTAGAGATGGATGCTTATTTTGGACATTTTTATTTTCATGTGCTCTATTTCTGCGTTGTTTTCTACTGACTTGCTTTCTGGTAGGCATTCTGTGGGGTCTGTTGAAACAAAAGAATAGATGGCATGGGTCGGGCTGTTGTGCAATGTATGTGTGCTGTATGCATGAATGTTTGAGTATGATTGTCAAGATGTATCTGGTGGTGAGTGATCGTGCATTGGGCAGCTACAATTAGTTGGAAAGGCTACTCTTCTATTTGTGTGTTACTATACTGCGGTTCAGATGATAGTAAAAAGTAAGCTAGTGGTGAGGATAAGCACTAATAGTAAATCAAATGGTATACAATTTAAACTATTCTTAGTTTTGTAATACTAATATTCTAGGGGCTGAGTTAAGTTATTTGTGCTCTGAAAAATTGAGATTTGTGTGCCATTCTGCGTGCGAATCCCTGTTTAATAAATGGTGATTTGTGAGTAGAATGGTACACAAATGTTCGTTTTTTTGGTGCACAAATTACATGAATCACTCGCACAGTGTGTTTGAGTAATATATTTTAATAACAAGATGATGAATATAACAAGTTAAATTATAACAGTAACAGTGGAAACAATTTAAAATTGAGAATCAGACCAAGAAAACAGTAAGTAGACCAATTAAAGTGAAGGGAAGTAGTGCAGTAGAAGTGAGAGGGAAGGGTGGGGAAGAGGAGGAGGAGGGAAACAGATGGGGTTAAAGGTGAGAATGGGGGAGAGGGAAGGAGAGGAGGATGATTAAGGAGATAAGGCAAGGGGGAGGGTGAAGAAATTGGGAGGGGTTTCATGTTGGGGAATGGAGAAGGAGAGATTTGAGTAAAGTTTAAAATGAGGAAAAGGTAGAAATAGAGTGGAGTGAGAGAGGTAAGGAGTTCCAGTGCAGGGGGGGCTAGGAGATGAAAGGAGCGGAAATTGGGTGTGGTATAAGGGAAAGGAGGAACAGTGAGAAGAAAGTGGCCAGCAGAGTGAAGGGAGCGGGAGGGAGTGTAGAAAGAGAGGAGAGAGGAAAGATAAGGGAGAGCAAGATTGTGGAGAGATCTAAAGGCTAGGCAGAGAAAGAATGGCAGTATTGTACTTACTCTTTTTTTGTGGAATGAGCCGGTTTCTTTGTAGTTGGTGTTTGTAGTTCAGATGTTATTGTTTTCCAGGAGAGTGGTGTTCACTGCATTTGTAAAAGAAAGAAGTTAGTAATTGTGTTTGTTTATAGCAGTGATGTTAATTGAGAGATTCATATTTATGTTTTTGTAGTAGTATTCTTGTTTGATATCTGAATATAGTGTATGCATGCAGTTTCATTTGACTATGTTCAGCCTTCATATTTCATTTACAATATGTTAGTTCAACATGCTTTACAAATGAGTACAATATTAAGTGTATGAAACTCACTTGGTTTTTTAAAGCTGTGATATAGGATGTTAGGAGAAAGAAGAAATAATTATATATTTATTTTGCAAATTTTTATAAGGTAAATGCAGACACTGTATAGAAAAGCATGGAATGTATGCATTTGTGAAGGTGTGGGTAATAAAGCAGAAGGATGTGATTTACAGGTATTGGAGTTATTGCAGCTGGGAGCTTTCAATTATAGGGTGTATATGTGTGAGTGTATGAAGATGCATGACCTTTTACTGGCTGTGTATAATTTTATAATACACTACTAAGTGTTTTTCCACTATTATATTGTTATTCCTGCCATCTTCTAATATTATAATTTTTTAGATAGATGTGTGTGTGTAACGAAAAATGAGATAGCAGACAGGTTTGGAAGTGATAGTTGATTATATCAGATGGGAAAAATGACAGTAAGTTAATTTTATAGGTTATACAGTTTAAGTGGCAGTTACTCTGTTTATATGCATTTATAAGAGTTGTACATGTACTGTGCAGAAAATGTGCATACCTGTAGTTTGTATTCATGCATGTGGATATACATGCAGCTGCAAGTAGAAATCTTGGAGACTTGTAGAGCAGTTTTTGTAGTAGGTGCTTTCCAATGATACGAGACTTGTACTCAGAGTGATCAACAGTACATTTGAAGTGCTGAACTCTGCTGATGGAGTTGGATATAGAGGTTGTGGATGTGATTGGTGGATGGTTGTGTGACTGGTTAGCTGTATCCAATGAGGGAATGCACAGAGAGTGAAAAGTGGAAATGGTAGAAGGACTGTCCAAGTTACGATATGTCCGCAGACATGGCAGTATTCCGCAGACATCGCGTATTACATACAGGAATTTTGGGGTGGAGAGGCATGCAAATGAGAGTGAGCAGAGTAATTGATTGGTTAGTAAAGTTTAGTGGGTGTGTTCTTTAAGGAGAGAGTTTGTCAGAAAGTATTTTTCCTGAGAGAAGAACAGTTAGCTATGGCTGTGTGTTTCAGAAAACAGATTGTGTGGATTTTGGGAGACTCATGGATACATTGGGTGGAGGTGCATGCACAACACTGTGGAGTAGCTGAAGATCTTGGATTCCCTCATGTGGAAGTGCACTGGCATGGAGTTCACAGAATGAAGTGGCTAGCCTTGCTACCTCTCTGTGCTAGTTTGCAGACAGAGCATCATCCAGACATAATTATAATTCATTGTGGAGGGAACAGTTTGGGACATGTGTCAGGAATTTCTTTGCAATTTGTGATGAAAGAAGGACTTGGGAAGGTCATGGACATGTTTCCAAATTCCCAAGTAATATTTTCTCGTATTGCGCAGATACAAATGTGGCTGCGTTCTTCTTCATTTGGTCCACAAATGGAGAAAGCGAGGCGCTATGTCAATAAGGTTGTTTGTGCCTTTCTAAGAGATGTTGGCATGTCCTCTTTTCACAATGAAAATATTATGTTTCATAGCACATACATTTCTCGTAGAAATGGAGTCCATCTTAGTTATGCTAGTAATCAGATTTTTCTGAGAAATGTACAAAATGCATTGCGTCCTTTTGTGGAATTACAGCCATCTTTTTTGCAGTAGGTGTTGATTATTTCAAGTTTTTCAAATACAAAAAAACACCACCAAAAGGCTCTTTTCAGAGCCACCACTTCCTCCTAGAGAAAAGTGCAATAATTTTGATAGGGCAGCACCCCAAAATTTTTGATGTTTGTGAACTGTCCACGGACCTCTAAAAAAAATGCACAGGAGCCTGCTCAATTTATTTGCCACTTCTATTTTTTGACTGTGAAAGGCGGCTCTGAAAAGAGCCTTTTTTTGTTTTTGTTGTTATATATATTTTTGGGTGTTTTATACACGACACACTAGGAAAGGAAGAGAAAGGAGGGAAAGGGGGGACACCAGCCATGGGGATAAGAAAGGGCAGGTAGAGAGAGGAAGATGTAGAGTGGGCCTTACTTTTGTAGTGGGCAGGCCTTCTTGTGCTCCAAGACCGTAGTCTCGAAAGCACTTCGAAGTCTCTCCCCCCAGCAGAGTACTATGTCGCAGTACATACACAAACTGTGACCCTCGAAAGGTAAGGGTCATCAGCATTGTGAATGGCCTTTGGGATAGCTGGAGGCATCCGCTCTCCCACAGGAGTGTCTCTTGTGGTGAGAGGAGCAGAAACAGAGGATGAAGCAAAGGAACTCAACCTACTACGCTCCTCGCAAGGTACAACCTTGAAAACGGCCCCACCGTGGAACGACCTTAGGTGTCGCTTCATAGTAGTCGTGCCAAAGCTGTACGAACCAAGTCTCCCGCGACTCAGCACCATATTGCACTGGTTGCAGGTGACTTTGTTCGCACAGGCCTTGGGTACGTTACCATGAATGGTAAATAACCGCCACACCCAAGACTCACGGCGAGTGCTGGTAGTAGGACTTCCACTACCTCATCCTAGTCATCCTCTTCATCCTCCTCTGCATCCTCACGCCTGTTCACCTCTTCAGGCCCTTGGGGGGTGGTGGTGGTGGAGGGAGTGGGGGTGGTGCTGAGGCAGATGTAGCGCCAGGTGGCAGTAGATGAGTCATGGATGCCATCAGGTTTTAGAAAAATCTGAAGATTGGCAGCAAAATACCAGCCAAAGTAGACAATGCTTTGTCAAATAGCCAAAAGCACAATGAGGATGAGCTCTGGGGTGTGGCCTTTTATGGGGATGCATGTGCGCGCTCCACGGACACTCGCGCTGTCCGCGGACAGATTGAACATCCCAAAAAGTCTCAAAAAGTTCCAAAAAGTATGTAGAGAATCAGGGTGATTGTCTGGGACATGTGCTATGGTGAATGTTTACTATAAAATACTGCGGATAGCCCGAAAATGCACTTTAAACATGTTTGGGGACCTGGACAGTGTCCGCAATTCAAAACACACGATCAGCGTGGGTGAGGTCACATGATGGCGTCGCGAACATGTCCGTGAAGGGAATTGGTGTCCGCAGGACATCAAATGCACGGGAACGGTTGTGCGCATGTGTTCTACGAACAGTGTTCGGGTCCTGAAATTAATTAAAAGTGACGCAAACAGTTACTGACAGGCGCAATGTTCGGAAAAGTTACGGATGTGGTGCGCATATGTGCGTAGATGTTCTTTAAGCAGTATGGACAGGTAAAGTGTCCTTAGAACACCCCCACTTTACATATATGCGGACAACCCGGACAACGATTGTGTTCTTAGTACAGTTCCCATTTGCCTACAAACAATACGGACAGGTATAGTGTCCTTATGACACCTCCATTTTGGGTTTTACGGACATCCCGGTCACCGAGTGTGTTCTTAGAACAGTTTCAACTTGCCTGCGAACAGTACGGACAGGTATTGTGTCCTTAGGACACCTCCATTTTGGGTTTTATGGACATCTAGGACACCGAATGTGTTCTTAGAACAGTTTCAACTTGCCTGCGAACAGTACGGACAGGTATAGTGTCCTTAGGACACCTCCATTTTGGGTTTTACAGACATTCCGGAAACTGAGTTGTGCAGTTTCTGTAAGGTAATTATGTTGAAGGCTATCTTTTTTTTATTTTGGTATATTCCATTTAGTACGTATGGATAGATATATAGGTTCTATTTTTTATTTATTACTACATATAATGTGTTTGTGTGCTGGTTTTTGAACTTGTGCACTGTTCATATGGCACAATATAAAAATTCAAGATACCCCCTGAGTTTTTGGATAGTGTTGCTGTTGTGACATACGCACAGTCCTCGGACACCAAAATCACTAGCTGGGGGTTCAGTATGTTCTATGTTACATGTATATAAAGTCAGGGATATTATAGTTAAGTTGTGCTACTAAAAACCTATGAAATTCAGTAAAAAAACTTTGTTAAAGGGACGTTATGGTTAAGTTGCGCTACTAAAAACCTATGCAATTCAGTAAAAAAACGTTGTTAAAGGGACGTTATGGTTCCAAGTAAAACAGAAAAACCCCTGAAATTCGTAAGTTATGGTAAGCTAACCAACCATAACTCGCGTCACCACCGTGCACTGCTAAAACTAACACCCAAATGTCATTGATAACATCACTGATGACATCACGTGTCTGGCTCCCTCTTTTTTCCTTTACTGATATATCTAGGGCAGTAACAGTCAGTCAGTAACTAAAAATTCACTATACTATACTACAAAGTACTATATTTGTAGACTTGTACTTCAAATATGTTCTTATAGTAATTCACTTAGGGTCCACTCAAAGCATATGAAACATAAACAAAGGGGAAAACACAAACCTGGATAGCTTACCATAACATACGAATTTCAAGTTTTTTTCGGTTTTACTTGGAACCATAATGTCCCTTTAACAAAGGTTTTTTACTGAATTTCATGGGTTTTTAGATTTCCCATTGGGCTGCCTGGTATGACCAATTGTTATTGCACCTATTGATTGTAATTCCTACACTGCAGAGACAACAGTGCATGTGGACAAGAGGAAGTAAATCTTGCTTGTATTCTTTGGCAGAAAGCCCTAAGCGTGATGAAAGATTACAGAAAGGAGCGTGAGGACTGCATCTCTGGGGGCAAAGGCTGTCTTGTTCATGTCTCAAGGCTTACCTGTCCCCATTTCTGACATCACTGAACCCGTTGGAAGTACAAACTATGCATGGGTTGTGGCTTGCTACTGATGTACTTAGTGTACTTAGTGGCTCTTCAGTACTTGGCACTCATGCATGTGCTCTTTTACGATTTCTCATATTCATATATGGGCACCATCAATCACAGTTACTGGAAGCATAGGGGTGCCATTAGTGTGCTTGCCTATTAGTACATGCTACCTGATAAAGCATGCAACAGATAATGCCGTCTGTATCACAGAGCAACAGATAGATGTGTGCGCCGATACGGAGACCTGGCTACATGAGGTGGCAGTTCCGGCTTTGCTACTCGCATTTCCTGTAGTCTATTCTATTATTAATGTAGATCAACCTACAGGTAGAGGGGGAGGGGTGGCATCTATTTACAAATCATCCCTCCAGATTCACAAGATATGTCTCTATTGTGTACCCATTGCCATGCCTGAGTTGGCAGGATTTTTGGGAGACATACTCACCCCGTTTATTAAACCATCGTCCAGGGTTATATTACTGTGTGATTTAAATTTAGGACTCTATGATGAGTCAGATCAGGCGGCTACTATCACAGAAAAGATGCTGTTAAATATGGGTTTTCAGCACAATGTGCAGATTGCAATGCACATTAAAGGGCGAGCCTTGGATTGGATCACAAGTTTTAACGTGGCCATGGACAAGGTAGAAGTAAGGTCGATAAAGTATGGTAAAATTATCCAGCTAGATGCCCCTCAGGAAGGTGAAGTGAATGTCTCCCCCTTTACGTTTGTACCAGTCTCTGAAAACGAAATGTGGTTTTGATGAAACAGCTGCAGCCCACTTTTTGTAAGGGTGAATTGAGACCCTCAATGCTGGTGAAATAGGGTTCTGCTCAACTGAGTCCCCTCATAACGACATTTGTGAACCTGTCCTTCAAGGAGGAATTGGTGGCAAATTATAAACAGACGTGGATTTCACCTTTTATTAAAGAAATCCTCCCTGGACCCCAAATCACTGACTAATTATAGGCCCATCTCTAATGTGCCTGTTAGGGAGAATGCTCAAAATGTGCCAATTCCTCCCACCGTAGAGCTATTCAGCTCTTTTTCTAAACTTTGGGACTTTGAACTTTTTACATCAATGTGTTTTACTCTTGTTTTTTTGGTTACAGAGTTTTTTGACAACTCCATAGGCATCATCTTTTTCATGTGTGTCACCCAGCGCCCTCAGTGCAGTGGCAGAGGGAAACCTTTTCCGGCGTTCCCTTCTCTGGGATAAACTACTGTTTCCCAGAGAAAGTAAAGTGAAATTGGCTTTACTAGTCTTTTCAAATTCCTAGACCCAGCACACCCTATCTTACAATAGAGCGCTGGAGGTGTTGCCTAGTATCCCCTATGTCTAGATACTCATGTAGCAGTCAAATGCTACCCTTTCCTCTCGAAATGGTTGGTGGCTGTGGTTTTACAACAAACTACCATGATTTTTCACGACCGCAAACACCGGTAGCGTTAAATCATGGGAGCCGTGTTTTTCAAGATGGCGTCTGAGCCACCTTTATTTAAACAGGTCCCGGTCTTCTTTTTTCACCAATTCTTTGTGGAAAGGTCCTTCTAGAGTTTTGCTCTGCACGCCAAACCTAGTTTCATTCCTTTGTTCATTCACCTTTGGTGGGCTTCAGGACTGGAGACCGCCTCTGGCGCCCGAGTGTCTGGGTTAGGAAGAAAGTGAGGGAGGTGCCCGAAACTCCCTGTGCTTAGTCTCCTAGGAGACCCAAATGCACTCTGGTGTGATTGGCTGGCTGACTGTTGGTCAAGGACAGCCACGCTGCTGGGTGAGTGACAGCTAGGCTGGAATGAATGGGAGAGAACTGAATAAAAGGCGAGTCTCTTGGCTTGGAAGGCATAGTCGACCAGTGGAACGAAAGAACCGAAGACGAGCTTGAAGAGGACGGCTGCTGCAACTCCTGGACCATTAGTTTGCCCGATGAAGCCCTGCTGCAGGTCCAAATCGCTAAATTCATCTCGACAGAGAAGCCCTGCAAGGACGACTTCTCCTTTTGAGTTGGTGGGACCAATTAACTTGACGCTAAGCCACCTGGATACCATTCTCGGAGCTGGTTGAATTTTCCTCAGAGTGCTGCAGGAAACCGAATAACCAGGGAGAGGGACACCAGTTTGTGTGCTTTACTACAGGTACCGGAATTGAAGATTTGCCAAGTGCCAGCTTTGACCAGTCCCAGTGCAGTGCAGGAGTCCCCCGACGTCCTCCCTCTTGTCCCCACGACTGAGGCTCAGGAACAGCGAGATCTGCATGAACTGCCAGGAACAGAAGTCTTCAGCTGCATCTTTTTCTTCATTTGTAAGGTACTGTGAAATGAGACTGAGAGTACTTACCTCTCGCGGTGAAAGTGCTTCAAACTTTCACAACTAACAGGCCTAATCAGCTTTTGACCCATCATATAATTCTTAATTTTACAAACTACTTCTGAGAACTTCTACAGAGACTTTACCGTTTACTTAACAGAACCGATTTATCCTATCCAAGACTTTAAGCCCATTGACTTTGGCCTGGCCTATTGAATTGAATTGACTCTTCTGGTTAACTCAAAGTATCTGTAGTGTCTAGGAAATTGTAATCCTTTCATGTTCTGAACCTATTCCTTTTTGCACCTCCTTCAAAGTATCCTGAATGCCATTTTGCCCCTCCTTCAAAATAGTTTGAATGCCTCAGAAACTTAACCAGTAGAGTACTGAAGTATATTTGTGTGTGATATTTAACTGCCTCCTTCTAGTGTTTGTTTTATAACTGACTGTTGAATAAATTAATAAATGTTTAACCAGGAGACCTTGAGTATAAGAGTTTATTTGAACACCTGTGATTGTAGACCTCTGTGTAACACCATAACAGCTCACATTCCCTCTTGAGATTAGCCTGGCTGCTCCGCACCGCTACCAAAAACTGTGTAGTACCGACTTGCTTACAACTGTAGTCATAGTTGTGTGTGGTCGCAAAGGGTACTGCATACAAACTCTGCCTTTTTTACTAAAAATTCTGGATCGTGCTACAAACGCACAGGTTCAGATCTGTCTGGAGAAGTACCAAATCCTGAATAAAAGGCAGTCAGGCTTTCGGAAGGCCCATAGAACAGAATCCACCTTGTTGGACCTCAAGGCAAACATGCTTGAAATTATAGAAGGAGGTGAGAAAGCGCTTTTGCTGCTTATCGATCTTTCTGCAGCTTTCGATTTAGTGGACCATGCAATATTAGTGTCGAGGCTCAAACATGGTGTTCATTTCTCTACATCTGCAGCTAACTGGATCGAGTCCTTTTTGGCTGATCGGACGGCCAGAGTCTTTATGACCATAAAGCGGACACATTGGAAATTGACTGTGGAGTTCCCCAGGGCTCATGCCTGTCCCCTGCTTTATTTAATCTGTTTACAGCTCCACTCTAAGTTACTGAGTGACAGTGGGATTCACAAACTACGCTGATGACACTCAGTGCCTACTCCCTCTGTAATGAAATCATACAGAGGACTCTGAGACGATCAACAGGCTGTATGCCATAATCCAGACTTGGATGATGGAGAATGGGTTGACCTTGAATGACGGGAAAACCAAAATTATGAATGTGGGCACAGCGGCACACCTGAAGAAGCTACGGCCGAATTTGAGTGAATTCTGGATAGCTGGATGTGTTATTCCCACCTTTCAGAAGGTGAAGACCTTGGGCATGGTGACTGACCAAGAGCTTAACATGAAGGCTCATGTTGGCTTTCCTTTTGTCGTCCACTTCTTACTACCTCAAACTGTTGGTACAACTGAGTCCGTACTTGTCGCAGGACAATCGAGCGACAATCTCAAGGGCAATTATCATAGCTAAATTAGATTATGGCTACAGCCTATTACATGGTGTAGTTAAAGGAGACAAGATGCGTCTCCACATCACACAAAATAATGCAGTGAGAGCAGTCCTGGGATTGAAAATGAGTGACCATGTCTCCGTAGATAGGAAAGCATTAGACTGGCTTCCTATGGCCAGCAGCATACCTTTTCAACTAATGTGTATTACTCACAAGGGTATTTTTGGAATAAGCCCAGCTTATCTATCTAGCCACATCTTCTGGCCACCCGTCCGAAGAACATTGAGATATAATAATGTGGGTCTTCTTCAAACGCCTCGGGCCAAACTTGGAATAGTTGCATAGGGATCTTAGCTTTCAAAGCTGGACTTAAGACACTTCTGGTCTGCTTTATCGCTGACTTGATGAGAATCTGCTTTTCGGTCTTCTGCTTCTCCTGATTTATGATTTTGATTTTTATGTTTTTTGTATTGTATGTTGGTGTTGGCGCCACTATGCATGTCTTCGGCATCTTATGTAAATTAAAAAAAATATACCATCAAAACTGTACGGTGTTGGCCCTTCCTACTAAATGGGAATAAAATATACGAAATCAAACAAAAGGAAGGTCACTATCTATCAGCAACAAACATATGTACCCCTACTCGCACCACAGGACTCTTGTTATTTACCTCTAAACAAACACAGGGAGATAACACTGTGTCAAAAAATGATGTTTCATACATAAACACATGTCAATTTTATTAATACATCAGATTGCAAGTCTAACCACCTACTGAATCATATCAAAAACATTAAAAACATATACACAAATCATTGTTTTTCAATGCATCAATCTACATACATTAGCACATATTCAAAATTAAGTCTCAATGACTCGACCCAACACAGTGATGGTTGACTCAACCTCATTTCCCACTATGTCCATATTAGGCCGATTTATATACGTTTCTGTCCTGTATAGCTGATACCAGCCGGACATTCCTAAGGGGCAAAACATTTTTAGAAAATGTGTTTCTTGTAGGTGGCAAGGGATGATTCCCTCTTGTTGCTCCTTGTATTATTCAACAGAATCTCTGTATAGATGGGTACACAATTAATAAACATATATACATTTATGAGCTTCATCAGTCTTTTCTTTAACCTAGCTTAAATCCTTAACACCACAAGGATAAACAAGAATGCCACTAATATTATACCTGAAAAGTGTCTGTGTCATTGTATCATCAGACAGTAATGCAACTCCAACTGTTGCTAAATATCGCTCATGCGATTAGCTATTCCCACTCAAATGAATGACTGCAGGGAAAATTATCCTCCTTAATAATATAATCATTCTCTTAAATCTTAATTGCTTCAAATCAAGCTCATAACACCACACTGCCTTCTTACCTTCCTAGTATGGCTTAAAGGGATAGCTGTTCCTGAATATATCTGTATCAATATCCTGTACGCCAAAAGGACACTAACCCCATCAGTATCTTATTAGCAATAGGGGCATATCCTTGAGCCTCCCTGAAGATATTAATCTCACTTACTTTTAATGCCAGCTGGTCTCTTGAGTACACCAGTTATCTCAATAAAGATTTTATTTTCAAGATCAGGGACTGTTCTCCTAAATGCCGCTTACTGTGTCCTAGAATAATAAATTCAAAAGCACAGGGTCAGACTCCCAATGTGACCCCTTAAATGCCAAAAGAGGGGTAATGACACTGGGGACTCTATCAACCATAAATTGAAATATCTTACCTCAACAAGGGGGTCACTTTACCCGCGGCCATCACCCAACAATTGTGAGGCTGGAACACGCCAGATTTTATAGCGGCACGTCTGCGCTGCGGCAATGACATCATCATGTCACATGATGGCGCACGGCATAACGCATTCACGCCCGTACGCAAGTAACACTGCCCACAGCGTGTGCAGACTTTGAAAGTCATGGCGTAGTGATAGAGGAAACGTACCCAACCACGTAGCTTCATAAGATCTGTTAAGCATTGAGTATTCAATGATTCCCCCTATCAAAAAGGAAAAAGGAAACCCTTTGGCAAACCATGTATAGTAATGGACACTATACTATTACCATCTTATTTGAAATGTTGAAAGGATAAGAGGCCCCCACCACACCATGCTAACACATCACATAGTGTCACATCTGTAATCACGCCAATATTGCACTCAATATTAAAACGCACAACATGTGCGCAATTTCCAATATGAAAACTCCCTGCTTTTTTTCAAAAAGGGCTTCTCTGTTATTATTAAAGGCCCGCTTAGCCGACTGTCTAACGACTTTGGCAGGGTACTCCCTATTGGTCAATTTATACATGAGGATATTAGTTCCTTCTTTATAATCTTGCCTGGTGCTACTCTTACATTTTAACCGAAAAATTGACCAAAGGGCAAATTGTCTCGAACATGTCGAGAATGGTGCCTCCTGTAATGCAACAAAGCGTTCTTATCTGTACTTTTCACATAAGGTCTTACCCAGAGGTGTGCTTCTTTGTGTTACACAGTAAGGTCTAGGGTAATTAACCTTGGATGTGCTCATGGTGGCAGTGTATTGGAGATATCTATTTTGGCCATTGAGCCAAGTCAAAAAGATATTGGCCTCATCAATACTCCCATGCCATACTACAAACACATCATCCATGTATTTCAGCCGTCTAGATATTTTACACACCAGTCTGATCAACCATGTCAACATACAGGTTGGTAATATTGGGAGCCATAGCTGCTCCCATGGCAGTGCCTTCCACCTGTACATAGAATTGTCCAATAAATTGGAAAAAAATTATTGGTCAGCTAATTCTAGTTGTCATCTGCGCCCGAATATGGTTCACTCTGTCTGGTGCGCGTTTAAAAATTCATCAAAATCAAATTAAATCAAGCTGTTTCAGCACCCCATAATATAAAGGCATTACTAACGGGATGATTGGTGTCCTGCTTCAGTAAGGTTTCTTCAACTACTTCTAAAGTAGCTTGCTGAAGAATGTTGGTGTACAAAGATTGTATATCTAGGCACATTAACATATCTCGTGTAGGATTAAACTCCAAGCCCTCTATTTTCAAAATGGCATCTCTAGTATCCTGAACATACCTTTTCATATTCAAGACAAAGGGTCGCAAATAATAATCCACAAACTTTGAAAGGGGTTCAAGAAGGGAATTGACCCCAGACACAATGGGTCTGCGAGGTGGTTTCTCTACATTTTTGTGGATTTTGGGCAATCTGTAAAAAAATGTGTATCCTTGCCTTCCCTCTGGTCAAATACTCGCCCTCCTGTTTACCGATAAGACGCAAATCAACCGCTTTTTCCACTTTCTCCCTTATAATCATCAATAGATCTCTACTGGGATCTTGATATATCTTGCGATAACTGACCTCATCAGATAATAGTCTCACACATTCATCAATATAATCCTGTTTATTGAGGATCACGATAGCACCTCCTTTGTCTGCTTGTCGGATGACAATTTGCTCATTTTTACCTAAGCAACAGAGAAGATCCACCTCCATTTGACTAAGGTTAGAGTAACTAGGAATTCCTTTTATTTCGAATTTCTCAATCTCTTGTAAGACCGCAGTCTCGAAAACTCGAGATTCTGGAGAATGTGTCTGAAAAGGGGGATAAAAACTCAAGGTGTTCCTTAGCCCACTGCAATTTTCCATTTGACTGATTGGTTGGTCTTTGAAGAATTCTTTCAGATGTACTTTTCGCATAAAGGCATTGAATTCTATACTAAATTTGAAAGGATTGTGATATTTAGAAATTACAAAGTGAAGGCCTTTGTTCAAAGTTTGTTCTTCAAAGGGAGTAAGGGTGATGTTTGACAAGTTAACTACCAACCCCTGTAACTCTGTGTTTGCATCCGATCTGTTGTCCATTCTTGATGACTGTTCCCACTGCCTAAAAAAGGGTGACGCCTGGATATATTACAAACTCCCTGGTTCCTCTCGAATTCCTGCCTCTCTGCATGTGGTTTTTAGAATTCCTACCCCTCTGGCCTGGTCAGTCAGGTCCTCATTCTCTCCTGATGTCCCACCTTCATCACTATAACTAAGCGGTATTTCTAAACCGCACACGCTGATTCGGTCCCTATGCTGCTGTAGGGGCTCCAAAAATATATTATTTCGTAGCATATGCAAAGGCCTTTTCATGTGTAAAAGACACCAGATCTTTGTTCATCCTTTTCACTCTTTCTGTGATTGTTTCCATTTTATATGTCTGCAACTCCTTCGTATGGGCTTCTAACTTGGTTTTAAATGTTTCAATATCAAATTTCTTTTTGATTTCTTCTTCTAACAGATTCAAATTGATCATGTTTTTTTACTCGTTTCTTGAACTGTTTCAATAATTAAAACTAGCCAATCAAGGCCGCATTTATTGGCTATGTAGCTCCATTTTAATTTGAAATCCCTGTTGTCTAGAAATAACCTTGGTTCATTACGGACAATCAGTCCTTGAGGTAATGCCTGGTTCTTCAAATACTCTAACATAATTACTGCATGCAATACAGTCTGAGCAAGCCTTTTGCTTGTTGAAATGTGTTATTTCATCCCATTGGTCATCTTTCCCCACATCATCTATATCCCCATCTAATCCCAAATCAGGCATAGAATTCAACAGTTGTAGCACCTAATCCTCGTTATAAGCTACACATTTGTCTGATATTGAAGCCGTAGTCACAAGTAAGGTTATCTATAAAGCCCCCAAACAGTAATACAGCTCTAAAGAAACGATGAATAGACCACCACAGGGACAAGCCAGGAGGAATCAAAGGGGGTGGGTATTCAAAAAGGTTTCTTGCACAGCATTACTAATTAGTAGCATACTTGTTTATCTTTGTGGTGTTAAGGGTTTAAGCTAGGTTAAAGAAGAGACTGATTAAGCTCATAAATGTATATGTTTTTTAATTGTGTAACCATCTATACATGGATTCTGTGGAATAATACAAGGAGCAACCAGAGGGAATCATCCTTTGCCACCTACAAGAAACACATTTTCTACACATTGTTTGCCCCTGAGGATTGTCCGGCTAGTATCAGCTATACAGGACAGAAACTTATATAAATCGGGCTAATGTGGACATAGTGGGAAATTAAGTTGAGTCAACCATCACTGTGTTGGCACGAGTCATTGAGACTTGACTTTGTATATGTGCTAATGTATGTAGATTGAAGCTGAAGCATTGAATTACAATGATTTGTGTATAGATTTTCATGTTTTTGATATGATTCAGCAGGTGGTTAGACTTGCGCTCTGATGTATTAATAAAATGGACATGTGTTTATGTATGAAACATCATTTTTTGACAGTGTTATCATCCTGTATTTGTTTAGAGGTAGATAGTAAGAGTCCTTTGGTGTGAGTAGGGATACATATGTTTTTTTACTGCTAGATAGTGGCCTTTCTTTTGTTTGATTTCATGCTTAATATTGCTACCAGTGTGTGCTGCACTATCATCTTCCACAGGAGATCTGTTTTATAAAACAAAAAGCCTCCTAAACCAATATTGAAAGAATATTGGACCTCCCCTGCTCCTCCAGAACTATCAATGACAACATTGCATCCCTTTCACCTGCATTGGCTGATTTCTGCAATCACTCCTTTGCCACTGACTCCTTCCCGCTACCGCCCAAGCACTCTCTTGTGCACCCTCTCGTCAAAAAGCCTTCTGCCGACCCCTCCTGCCTGGCTAACTACTGGTCTATCTCCTTAGCAAACTCTTAGAGAAGCTGGTCATCTCCCAGCTGATCCACCACACTGAATCTGTTTGTTGCATCCACGGCCACCAGAGCAGCCAGAGGCATGGACACTGCAGTCCTGAACACCCATGAAGACTTGCCCTCAAATCTAGCTTCCAACTCTCCTTCCTTTTTCATCCTTCTTGACCTTCCCTCTGCCTTTGATATGGTCAATCATGCCACCCTTATAAATAAGCTCAGTGAAACCCTTCGCATCACGGACCTGGCACTGGGCTGGTTGATCTCCTTCCTCTCTGGCTGACCTTCCCAGGTTCAACTGGGCCCTTTTCTCTCCCCCATTACACTCTCCACATGTGGAGTCCCTCAGGGCTCTATCCCCACACTGTGGCTCTTCCACATCTACCTTGCCCCTCTTTCCCATTGATCTCTGCATTCTCTCCTCCAGTGTTATGCAGATGACATCCAGTTCTCCTTCAATCTTCCCTCCTCTACCTCCTCTCCTTCCTCTCTCATTCCCAACAGTCTGACTGCTATCCAGGCAGGGTGTGCTGCTAATGATCTCTGCCTTACTGCCACTAAGACTGAGATTCTTCTCATTGGGCCCCCTACTTTCTGGCCACCCTGCATGGGCCCATACCGCCCACTCTGTTGTGAGGTGAAAACCTTGGTGTCATCTTTGGCTCCTGTCTCATCTTCTCTCCTCAAATCGCGGATCTTGCCAAGAAGGCTGACTTTCAGCTGCACCTCCGCAGAGGCATTCTCCCTTTCCTCAGCTTCCCCTAGAAACTCATTGTCCCCAGAGCTCTGGTCCTCTCTAGGCTGAGCTTCTGCAACAGCCTCTTCCTCAATCTGCCGTTATCCTCCTTTCGCCCCTTCAACTAATCCAGAATAGGACTGCAAGACTTATCCTTAACCTCAAGCCCAGGGACTGCATATCTCCAGCCCTAAAATCTCTCCACTGGTTCCTGGCTGTTGCGAGGATCAAGTTCAAGACCCTCTGTATCAGCCACAAGTATTTCTGGGGACAGGAGCCTGCTACCTCCAACTCTCCTGTCCTCAATACCTCCCTGCAAGAGCCATTCGGTCTTCTAGCTCCAACTCTCTGCAGATCAGATGCTTTTCTAAGCAGAGAGTTGGGGGTTGATCTCTCTCTTCTGCAGGAGCCTCTGGAATTACATCCCTGCCCCTCTCAGGATTGAGCCGGATCTCCCTAAGTTCTGGAAACTTCTCAAGACCCGCCTTTTCCCTGTTGCATAGTGGGGGGATGGAAGGTGGTGCTCTGGGCATCCAGCAGGCCCCATGCTGCTATGGGGCATCAGCACCACCTGGAGTGAGCGGCAGGGCAGGCCATACCCATGACCATGCAGACCTCTGCCACCTTGCTAGCACAAGGGCCCCACGGCATCATGGCCTGCAGGCCTGTGCTCACACGGTGTGGGCCTGCAGGCCTACATGAGAGACAGACCAGTCATTCCTCTTTGGGATTCTGCAGCCGTTCTGGTGCACCTGTCTGCAGGGGCTCCTTTTATTAGCGTGGGCCATGACACAGTCATGGCCCACGTTATAAGGGCAATACACAGGGGAGGGACACATCCCTTAAAGTGGCAACACACTTGGGAGGGTCACACACCACATCCCTCTCCCCTGCTAATGTGCCCCTCTGCCACATTTGACTGGCTGCCTGGTTCCTTCTGAGTCATACAGGGCAACAGGCCCACCTCGCCCAGTCTACCCAAGCACTTCGTTCTCCACTGCCCCAAACCTGCACTCGCCCTACCGGGCTCACTCCCCCTGCACTAGCCTGGCGGGCCTACACCCCTTCTGAGCCTGATCCAGCACTGTCCTCACACTTGTTACTGCACTTGCATGATCCGAATGACAAAAGGCCTAGTAGGACCGTTTTTGTTATTCTTCAAACCCCCCTCACCTCCTCGCCCCCTCTTTTGTCTTGTGGAGCCTTAAAACACCATTTGCTGTATAGGCGCATTATAAATACCTAATAAATAAATACATACATACATACATACATACATACATACATAAATAAATAAGTGTATTTCAAAAGTGGCAAAATCCATAACCTTCGCCATACAAGAAGTAAAAAACAAACATAAAGACATTAAGATAAAATCCTCCAAGAAATTAAACGCTACAATATGTATTTACTCAAAAATATTATATGTATATAAGAAACAATCTCATGTTGCATGCTCACAGTCCAGAGCTGTCACGGCAGGAGTGGTGAGCATTGTAATGTGATGGAGTGCATGCTGCATGAGTACATCTAGTACCTGACATAGCACTATGGAAATGTGGAGTGCAACATGCCATGCAGAATGCCAATATCATTTAGGAAATTGCCTGTGGCTAAAAAGTGCAGCAGCCACCCAAGCTTCAACAGTGGTGTGATGGATGTACTCATGTTGATCCCACTCTCTAGGTCTACCTGTATCAGGGTGATTAGCACAGTTGTGGTCTCCCTCTTCAGGACGTACAGTGTAATGAACTTCCCACCACTGAGTGCCCAGGATGATGGGCTGGCCCTGGGAAAAGGCCCTCTCCTTACGCAGCTGCTCCTCTGCATTTGTGTAGGCTCTATGATGGGAAGCTGCTGCTGTGCGTGCATCTGAACTGCAGGAGGTTCTGTAGCTCGCCAAATGCTAGTGGCTGCACTGCATTTGGAAGTGTGTTTCAGGGCCTACTGGGGGCGCCTTTGGCTTATTTTCCATCACCTGGATCCATATACCTCCACCTTTTGGGTGAAGGTACATGCACTGTGTTCTTGGCAGAGTTACCGCCCATTTTTTTTAAAGTATTTTGACAGTATTTCACATTGTAATAGGGCGGAATTTATATTGATTGGCTGTTGCTAATTCTGCTGGCGGAATGAGCCGGGGGAATTACCGCTAGCACGTGTTGGTAATTCCTCCATCACTCTGGTTGAATTAACACAGGGAAAATTACTGCCCACTTTCGATTACCTGTGATTTGGCAGAGCGGTGAAAAGGGTGGAAATTCCATTACTGACACTTTCTTCCCTTAGCGCTGTACTTGCCATTTTTGCCCGTTGTCTTTTTTTCACCCTTCTTGAACTGTGCGCGTGTCTTAAAAATGAATTTTGCTTCATGTCATATTAGCATGACTTTGTCACCCTCCCTCTCATACTTCCCAATTTTCTCCAGACTGAGAAATCTCCGATTCTCGAGTGTTGCACCTTGGGATATACAGGCATTGCATCGAATACATAGTATCGAATGCAAAAGCATCGGAAAAAAATGCATCGGAAAAATGCATTTTTTATGTAGGTAAAGTTTTTTTTACTATAATGGGTTTTAAGGGGAAAAAACAGGGGTTGCGGCCCCCCATTAAAAAAAATCCTTTTTTTCGATGCATTTTTTTCAATGGTTTTGCATTCGATGCTTTTGCATTCTATGCAATCAACAGGAACCGCACCTTGGTATTGTTGCTTCAATTGCTGACTCTGTCATCAAGCTTCTTGATTTTGAATGTGTGACTGCAAAGACACTTTTTATATCTATAACTTCTAACCAAAGGGTGTCTTTCTTTTCTTCAGGCTGTTGCTTGGTACACTCCTGTGCGGTGGAGTAAGCCGCTGATGTATGAGCCCTGTGAAACCCCGGATGAAGTTCAGAGTGACTCTCAGCTCACAGACAGAAACGAAAATTATCAGGATTCCGTGATACATGAAGCCGACCAAGGTGGAAGCGTAAAAATGATGTCCAAGGCTAACACACCGATGCTGGAAAGCACGCTCAAGCAACCAATGGAGGGAGCCACCCCAGTATTAGTGAGGAGGTATTTAATTGGGCCTAGTGTTCTCTGCAGTTGAAGTGGGTTAAATAACTCCAGACTAGACAGACTCAGTAAAAGCATCGTCATTACAGATAAGACAGACAGTACGGTTTTCAGGTTCGTCAGTATACATTATTTAAAGTTTAGATGTCATTGTCAGGCTCCTTTAACCGGTTTACTTGGATTTAGCAATTACTATAAATGGTGATGAATGCTTGGTTGTGATATGAACAAAACGTCCAAAACTGTACTTAATGAATGCCCTGTAGGATATATTTCTGAGGGTTCCTAGTTTGCCAAGAACATAGGGCTAGCTGATGTTATTTTTATACCGTGATCCTTAGCCAAAACAAAAACAGGACTTAGTGCTGCACTACATGTACAATGTATCTACCATAGTTCTATTGGATTGCTAGGTAATTGCCCAGAATAGATTTATCAGAACACCTGAAAGAGAATGTATTTATAGCATGAGGAAATTAGCTTATTATGATTTGACTCAGGTCACAGTGTTTTGGTGAACCTTACTTTTACCCTTAGCTTTGCATCTGTCTATGTATTACCACAAATAAATAGAGCACAGAAGCAAACAGACCAGCGCTAAGCTAATTCTTCCATGTATTTTATAAGCAGTTGAGATTCTCAGCTTAACACACAGTGTTCGTGAAAAACAAAACACATGTAATGCAATGAGCTCAGCATGACATTTTCAATGATACTAGACGAAAACGTACGTTGTAAGCTCAATTCTTTTTTAGTGGGTGAAGCATTTTTTATTATCAAACCAAACTAGGGATGCGATTACAACCCTTAGCCACAGCCCTCCCTGTGATAAAGTCCTTTCCCCCCCCCCATAGAAAACGTCACTTATACTTTACCGCTTGGCTGGAAATGGGTTCATAGTGACTGTTTCGACAGTCAAAGCTTCGACAGGTGAAAGTTCTGACACAAAAGTGTCGAAAAAAAGTTTCAATTTTTATTTTTTATTTTATTTTTTTATTTTTATGGGGGTTCACCCCCCCAGCCCCTGTTTTTAAACACCTATTTAACTATACCAAATTATAATAAACCCTTTACTATTTAAAAAAAAAATGTAAAACTTTAGTTTTCGGCACGTTTGTTTCAAAACAATTTTTTCGAAACTTTGCCCGGACACCCTGGAAATACACTGCAATCTGTAACCTTGAAAAGTATACGCTATTTTGGCAGGATTTCAAGCTTTCAGGTTGCATGTGAAATTTGACTCTTGGAAAGGGGAGAAAACACATCAAAATAGCTATCTACGTTTGCATCGTCTGTTTATTTCACTTCTACCCTTCCCCAAGGCCCAGAGCCTTTCTAATAAGTCGCTTTGCATATTATTATCTTTACCGACAAGTCATGCTCACCTCATCCACTAAGGAAGTCAGTTTACATGGAAGTTGCTGCGCTCACTTCGGCAGCCTCTCTCTCACTCCCAGGGAATCACTGCAGCTCTTCCTCTCACAGGCAGCTTCTCTCTCACCCCTCCACTCTCTCGGGCAGCTGTCGGCACGGCAGCTCTCAGGACAGAAGCAGCTAGGCCTCAGAGTTCTTTTTTTCTATCTCTTCTTCTTACTCTTTCTCTCGGCAGCAAACCCCCCTAACCCTGCCCCAAAAAAACACCTTGTTTTGTGTCTTCTTTTTAAACCCTCTGTGTGCCAACCCACTTCATGTACATCCCCTAACATAAAGTATTCGCTCTCCCTGCCCCTGGCTGTGATGCCATACATCAATCAGACACCTCTTCTTGCATAGCCAAGCTTCCTGATACTTTCCAGAAGTCTCTATTTGCTTCCACCGTCACCTTTGAGCAGGGTTTTGGTTCAATGGTCGCTGGAATCGATATGTTACATTTTATTCTGGCTTCCTTCACTAGTAGCTCACAACACAATGGACTATTTAAACAAAAGGATTTCTGCACATTCCATACAGTCACGTCTTCCATCGGAAAAGCAGTTTAAATTCCTGCATTTATTTTCTAAGCATCGCAGAGCCTGTATCTGCAGTGCCAGTTACACCCCCAGTTTGCACCCTAAATTTGCGCCAATAGTTTTGCATCACGTGCTAGGAACTCAGCCGTCCCATTCTAAACACAAATTATATTAATGGTTACACGTTAAGAATTAGTAGGTTAATTGTGTTGGAAGATAGATGTTAGTCCCTACACTACTTCCCTTGCACTGCCCTGACAGGGTAAATCCCAAGTTACCCCTCCATTGGAATTGTAATTGTTTATTTGTAAAGCGCTTATACACAAGTAAATGTTTCAAAGCTCTTCAAGGCAGGAAGGGGACAAGGGGATATCGTCGTCATTCTTAGGCCTTGAAGATTCTGAATGATCTGCAACAATGACTAGCATACAGGCCAAAGGCATTTCTACTTGTATAAGTGCACGACAAAGAGTGGGGCGAGAAGGGAGTGGGGGGAGAAGGACATGTAGAGACAAAAAGGTTGGTTATTAATGCGCCTATGCATGAGTATATTAGGCACAACCAAGCTAGGGAGGGGAGACAGAGGACAGGACATTCAAACCTGCTAAGCCTAGTACATTCAGGTTGTGCAAGTGAGCAGAATGGAAGTGCTAGGGAGGCGAAGGGGGACGAGTGCACCCAGCCCAGCAGGGGCATGGGTTAACTTCAGAATGGTTACCACTCTCATGGAAAGTATTCCAAGTGCAGTGTGAGGCTCTGGAGTAACACCAGGTGACCAGTCAGTGAACTGAGCAGGTTGGATAAGAGAACAAAGGAGGGAAGCAGGAGAGAAGAGAAGGAGGTTAGCAGGGGAGAGGGAGAGAGAAAGAGGAGAAGAGAAAGGTATTGAGGAGTTTCCAGAATGGAAGGCGGTCCGGCTCAAGACGGAGAGAGGCAGGTAGGCTGTTCCAGAGGGAGCCACCTCTAAAGGAGAGGGATATACCTCAAAATCTCTGTTCGGAAAAACGGCTCACCCACAGAGAGTTGGAAGAGGCCGAGCGGAAGTCTCTGTAAGGAGAGTATTTAGGAAGAGAGTGTTGTAGATCGTAAGGGCCCCGGCCCCAGAAAGCCTTGTGGACTATGCAGAGGGATTTGAACTTAATCATTGCAGCCACAGGGAGCCAGTGGAGGGATTTCAGCGCTGGAGAGATGTGGTCCCTGGGCTTGAGGCCAAGGATAAGTCTTGCGGTTCTGTTCTGGACAAGTTGAAGAGGTCAGAGAATAGAAGTAGGAAGATTGAGACAGAGACTGTTGCACTAGTCCAGTCTGGAAAGAACCAGGGCACTGGAGAAAGTGAGCCTCTGGTGGAAGGTGAGAAAAGGTACAATACCTCTGAGGAGGTGCAGTTGGTAGTGGGACTTTTTGGACATGTCCGAGATGTGAGAAGAGAAAGATAGAGTAGAGTCGAAGATGGTGCCCCAGATTTTGTGCCTCACTAGTGGGTGAGGGCGCTGGACCACGGGTGGCTGGCCAGAGTGAAAGTGGGAAAGTGGGAGCAAGGGTCCTCATGAGGACAATCTCTGTCCTACTGGCATTAAGGCAGAGATCACTAGCAGCACACCGGGACTGAATTGCGGACAGTCAGTCAGGGATGAGCGAAGAGGAGGAGGAGGAGGAGGAGGAAGAGGCAGAGGGCAGCCTGAAAGAGAGCTGTGTGACATCCACATAGCACATAGCACTGAAAGTTGGAGGTGAAGGCAGAGATCATGTGGGCCAAAGGTGCCATGTATACATTGAAAAACCAGGGGCATAGATTAGATCCCTGGGGGACACCACAAGTAGAGAGAGTGATAGCGGAGAGAAAGGACCCAAGTTCTACCTGGGAAGGACGGACAGTGATAAAGGATGCTAGTCACACCATAGCCTGATCAGTGATGCCCAGGGTATCATGGAGATGGTAGATCAGGATGTTGTGGTTTACCATATCAAAGGCAGAGGAGAGGTTCAGGAGAATGAGGACAGAGGGAGAATTAGTCAAGGTTTGAGAGCAGGTGTTTACAGGTGTTCAGAGGAGCAGTTTCCGTGCCTCTTGATGCTATGAAGCCAGACTAATGGTCATGGAGACAACCAACAGATTCAGTGTGGTGGGTAAGCTGAGAGATAACCAACTTCTCCAGAACTTTGCCCAGGAAAGGAGTCATGGGGATCTGGTGATAGTTTGTCAAAATAGTAAGGTCAGCAGAGAGTTTTATGAGCAGAGGGTGCACAAGAGAATGCTTAAGAGAAGTGGGGAAAACTCAAGTGGTGAAGGAGAGGTTGCAGAGGTCTGCCAAGGCTGGAGCTAGAGAGTCAATGCTGTCCTTGATGGTTTTGGAGGGGCAGGGGTCCACCTGTTTGGAAGAAGCTTTCATAGACCGGACTTGTCTAGAGACCTCCTCAGGTGTGACAGGGGAGAGGGAGGAGAGAAGAGTTGGCGTTGTGGGGGCGGCCGAGGGAGGCCCAGGAGACAATGATGCACGAGTGGGTGCGGAAAAAAGAGAAGACAGGATGTCCTGTGTTTTGGTGGTGAAGTGTGCAGCCAGGGCCCACAAAGGGCCTGGTTCGGTGCAGTAGAGAATGAGGCTGTAATAGGGTTGGCCAGTTCCTTACAGGCTTTGAAAAAGTTCAGCCATGTTGTTGGATGCCACAGAGATGCAAGCTTGAACATGGACTCTTTTCTTGGACCGGATGCAGAGTCTGTATTGCCTTTGTAGAAGACGGCAGGCCAGCTTGTTAGAGGATGTGCTGTAGATCCCCATTTCCGTTATGCTGCCCTGCATTGGCATTTAAGGTCACCAAGGTCAGTGTTGTGCCAAGAGTTGCACTTTTTGGTGGGCTTCAGTCGGACCCTCATGACAGGGGCAAAGATGTCAAGAGTATTGGAGATGGAAAGGTGAAAGTTAGTGAGGGCTATATCAGTGTGGGAGTCAGCCGCAATAGTAGGAGTAGGAGAGTAGCTGGAGGCAAAGGCAGCCACTGACCCTTTTTTCATGGGTCGGATGACCTTGAAGGTCAGAGGCAGTGCAGGGTGTGCCAGTGCTAAAGGAGAGGAAAGCTTCAAATGAGAGGAGAGAAGAGTGATCAGTCCATGAGAGTGGGGTAGTAAGAGGAATAGAGAGAGGGATGTCTGTGTGTGTCAGACCAGAGGGTAGACTGGAGAGAGAGAGAGTGAGTGTCTTAGGTTACGTAAAGCTCTTGAAGAGTTAGGAGAGTCGAGATGGATGTTGAGATCCCCCAGCAGGAGGAGGAGGAAAGGAGAGAAGATGCCAGGTCAGCCCATGCCGTGAAGAACAGCGTGGACTGGCTCGGGCGGCTGATAGAACGTGGCTATACTAAGAGAGGAGACAGGCGAGAGACAGAGCCTGCAGACCAGTCATTCAAAAGAGGAATATGTCTGAGTAGGGATGGTGGAAACAGGGATCCACTCTGGAAAGGTTGGGGCAACTCCCCCTCCGGGCCTGTTTATCCTGGGTTCAGAGAGGATCTTGTAGCCTTCAGGGAGAAGATTGTCAAAACTCATGATAGAGCTGTCTTTAAACAAGGTCTCTGTGAGGGCAAGAACATCATTGTCCAGGTGTTCCAGGAGGTGGCAGTTGTCGGAAGACTGCTTTACTGCTGAGCGAGAGTTATGTGTGGCAACGTGGAGCAGATTGCCATTTTATAAAGACTTACAGGGTGGAGGGGTTCAAGGGATTGAGGTCCCCCGCCCATAAGCGGTGCAGATGCCTGAGAGATAGAGGCAAGAGAAGGCAGAGGGGCCGAAAGGAGTGTAGGCAAGGGAACGCAGACATTGGGAAATGGCAAGGGAGCCAGTGAAGGAGGGGCGACAGAGGGCAAGGGAGCAATTGGTTTGCATGACTTCTCAATTCTGTCTCACATCAGTGTCTCACATGAACACTATCATATCTCTTCTTCGGGAGTCTGAGTTGTGATTTCTGGCCTAATTGAAATTTGCACCACCTAAATCTCCTACAGCTCCTGTGTCTCCTTTTCATATTTATAGCAAAAACTCAGTATAGTGGTACTCCAGCTCCCATCCACTCAACCATGTTTTACCACAAGCAAATAGATCAAGGGTACTCCTCTCGAACAGTATGCCTCTAGGGACAAGTGAAGCTTGAGGCAGGTTCAAAGAATACCTTCATTGACTTGAGGAACAATGCAAGCACTCTTTGTCGCGATCCCCTGTGTGCTGTGTCATGTTTTTAACCCTCAGGTCTATCAAAAGATTTAAATCCAATAATCAAAGGTCGTGGATGTTCATCAATACACATCATCCATGATCTCAGTTACCTAATTGATGCTTCAGGTTACCTTCAAAAGATACACAGGAAAGTATATCTATTCTATGAAGCTAATTCCTTAGCACTCATGAAACCAGGTCCATGCAAAAAAACATGTGTTTTGAAGATTGATCAATGTCAGCTGGAACTCTTTGCTTTTGTTTTAAACACATTTAATTGGAACAAGTGCAAGTTTACAATAAAACAATACGTAATGCAAAGATTACTGGTCTGTTTAAAAAAATATAATACGATCAGAGAAAACCCTGGATAACAAACGGTGGTAGTACAAAGAGTGACCGACATGCCCTGCAGCAACACATTGAATACTCAACAGTGTTAAACCTAACATAACTCCACAATCATAGGTATTGTTAGGGATTTTGTCAGAGGGCTATAGAACCTCTGCATTAGATTGCATGATCAATCTGTATTCATGACTAATCTTCCACGATTATTATCTTACCACAGACCTTGGATCCCGACAATTGGCAGAAGACAGTTTAAGAGAAGAAACAAAAATAAAAACACAACAGCAGGCCAATTTTCCTTTTCTCCCTTTACACTTTCACATTTGTAACTCCTTCAAATGTAAAAGGGCATTATTTATAAAATGACCAGTTGATCCTGACTGACTGTAAAAATAAACCCAAATTGTACCTGCACCTCACTTTACAAATATATTCACTTCAAGTGTGGGTGAGATTTCTGCGCTGTTATTATGGGAAACACCTCTGAACTGGATTATCAGCACACAGGAGTATTGTGGATTCTGCAAAGCCCAGCCACCCACGAAGGACACAGCTCGTCTGTCAAGGCCTCAGCTTCCTGGAAAATCTTGCACTGCACGCCCCTGGCCAGTCACTTGCTCGCCTGTCAGCTGTCTGCTGCTGTGCTATTCTGTCATCTGAACTCCCCAAACCTCTTCTGTCTCCTGAATTTATATGCTAAACCTGTCAATCTCAGTAGAACCTGCCTTTTTCCTGACGTATACACATCACCCGAGCTGGTTGGCATCTCTTCCCTTAGAGAACAACCTCCCAAAGATGTTTGTAACAATTGCTTCTTGCAGCACACAATAGCACCTTCTCCAGAGTGCATAATTTCCTTTGCAGCTTGTGTAATGAAATCACAGCTAATGCACCCTGCCTGCACATTTGAATTCTACTGTAAAAACAGCACATTACTGTTGGCATGTCACCTGATCCTGGTTTACACTGCTTTGTTAAGGGTAAATTATCAATTAATAGGAAAGGTGTAAATTGGTTAGTTTGGGTTAATATGTATATAGTGCAAACAGGACAGATAACTTGTTCACCATGAATTGTATTATTTTAAAAAGGTGCTTATTACAAGAATGTGCACTTCCATTTGATGTCTGTATTCCAGCTATTTGATGTGTATATTCTGTTTACTGCCTCCTCCGAATATAATATCCTGGCCCACTTACTGCCCCTCATATACAGTATCCCTACATCTCCAGTATCTCTCCTATATCTCCCTCCTGTTTCTACTGTTTGGATCACCTGGGCAATCACTGCAGGAGAAACTAAAATGATCTTTCAAAAAATAAAAATAAAAAACTAAAATGTGTACTCCCAATTGAAGTGTCCATATTTGAAATAAATACCACACACATTGAACCACAAGCGTAATTGATTATGTACATACTTTAGCTTCACCCAACAGGCAAAATGTCCAACCATATATTCATTAATGATGTTTCAACACATCAATAAATAGTATATATCTATAAGGAAAAGCATTTTTTTTAAAAATCAGATCTCATCTTTTATCAGTTGTCCGATCTCCATATTTCTAATATATAATATCTCATTACCATTTCCAGACAACATACAATCAAAAGCAAAACAATAAATAAAAATAAAAACAGCAGTGAAGATTATGTCTTTTTGATTCCTGGCAACCACAATATATGGGATCACATCTCCGGAATGTCCTGTCCATTAGTCTTTGCTCTACTACTGCACACAACGCTGTCATCAGCAGAACTCCTCTAGTCAGGCACTCCATGGAATCTCCTCCACAGGCGTCATCTTTATGGCATCTCAGGCTCCTTATTTTCACCCCCTTCTCTCGGTCCAGGGGCTTTCCCGGGGCCTCCGATCCCGTGGCATCCTCCAAAGGTCCAGCGCTCCAAGGATTCCTCTGCCGGGGCAAGGAATTAGTCATCTAAAGTAAAAAGAAACAAAACAAATGAAGTACCTAGCACAACACATTTTTCTATCCCGCTTCTGCTGCAATATCTGAAAATAAGATTGGGTTGCTATTATTAATATGATGGCTCAGTGAATACTGGCCTATATCACTGGAACACCTGAAAATAAGTTTATCATTATACAAACCAAAACATACATCCCACATCATGCAACCAAAATAATTTCAAAAATACACGCCTTCCCACGTTATATCTCTTCATACCAGAACCTCTTAATATTTCCCATTAATTTCAATGAAAGGCAGCTGTATTTACCTTGATTCTCCTGTTAGCCCAATTCTCACCCCATAGTCCTTATTTTCCCTCAACTAGCCTCAACTTCTTCAAGCCTTTTCACCTTATGTTTTGGGTGGAAAGGTTTGATTTGATTTACATGGATAAACTCTTCCACTGTCAATTCACCCTCCTTTTTAACTATTCTGTATACCACATGAGAGACTTTGGGCCTCATTAGGACCCTGGCGGTGACGGTATGAATAATCTGAGCCCTTACGAACCCGGTTGTTAGCCACTGTAACAGAGGGTACTCTGGTAAACCAGTGCATCATTAAAAACACGCTAGATGCTGCAGAGACAGGTGGCTGGTGATTAGTCCAGGGGACACTTCTCAAGCGTCACGTCTGGCTCAGGAACTCAGGTTTTAAGCCAGAAAACCCAGGCGTCGCTCATAAACAAACCAATTGAGGACTCAAACCTGTTTGGTAAGGTAGTGGACGACGCTCTGGAGACAGCTAAAAAGGAGTTTGATATCCTTAAGACACTGGACCAGATCACAAGACCTCCTAACATGAGAGGTTACAGCAACAGACAATTTTGTTCGTGGCCAACGTCAAAACCAACAGCAACAACAACAGTTCTCCTCAGCAGGCAATTGGTCCTTCACCCATGGAACCAGCGCACAATATGCTCAAAGAGGACAACGTCGTGGAAAAGGAAAAGGTCGGGGTCCCACTCCCAGAGGCTCCCCGGCTACCAACACCAAATGACCCAAAGGTTCGGGTCCCCTCCCATGCATCTCCGGTCGGGGGGGCGGTTAACATCATTTCTACCAGCATGGGAGGGAATAACCACAGACCGCTGGGTACTGTCTACCATAGCCCGCGGTTACTTCATCAATTTAGTCGGTCACTGACATTCAGACCTCCAAGGGGAAGACGCCCATCACCGGAGCACCTCGCGGTGACGGTATGAATGGTGCAGGTAAAGCAGTGGCACCTCTCATACCGTCGCACCGCATTACGAGTTCTGCTCGCGGGTTCCTGACAGCCCTCCAGGTCTTACCTGGCAGGTTGTGCGGCGCCCGCAAGCAGAAGTCGTAATGCCGCCGGCAGTGTTATCAACGGTGCCGGCACATTCATGCTCCCCACCCCCATTCTGCCCTATGGAGCAGAATGGGGATCGGGAGCCCGGCAATACTGGCACCCGCGAATGGGCAATTACGGGCCATTCATCTGGTAATGGGCTGGTTATTGCCCAATCGCGGGAGGCGGTGCCGATAGTGAGCATGGCGGTAGCCGTGCCTGCCATACAGGCACGGCTAATGCCATGCTCATAATGAGGCCCTTTGTCTATTATTCCAAATGGACCTCGCCATGCCATCCCAAAATTACATTTTTAGACCTGATCTCCCACCTTGTATTCCCTTATAGATGTCTTCCTATCATAATATGTTTTGGCACTATCAGCAGCCTTCTCCAAATTCCGCTGCACAAATGCAAATGCATGTTGTAAGTGCTTCCTCAACTCTTTCACATGTTCAGGAATTGTGGAGGCCTTTACAAGCGTTTGCTCATGGGTTCTATACAATAAGTGTTGTGGGAACACCATCTTTCTCCCTGCAGTATTTCATGAGGACTGAGATTTGTTGATTTAGCGGGGGTCGATCTAATGGCCATCAATACCAAGGGTAGCCGAAGGTCCCAACTAGAACATGCCTCAGCCACACATTTCTTTAATATGTCCACAATAGACCTATTGTTTCTTTCCACCCCACCTGAAGGCAGATGTGCAGTTTCCTTTTCACACCTAATATTTGCCAAACTTTGGTCATCAATGCACTAGTGAAATGACTTCTGTGGTATGACTCTATCCTTTGGGGTAACCCAAATCTTGAACAAAATATGATTTACCAGTACCGTGGCTGCTGTTTGGGCACTGCAATTTGGTGCTGGAATGCATTCCACCCACTTGGACATTAGGCACACCACCGTTAATAAATATTTTTCTGATGCTTGTTAATCTGCTTAAAATCACATGCTGTGCATAGTCCGACATCCAGTGGTCACTGTGGAGCATTGCATTTTGTTTTTCGTAGTCAAAAAGGGAACGTCGACATAGGTGTGTCTGTAATACTATCCCTATAGTGACGTGTAGTGTACCCAAAATCCCTCACGCATCGAGGTCCCTCAGATTGTTTTTTTCTGCCCAGAAACTGATCACCTTTATGCAGAGCTCATAAGAGACATTGCAATACCATTTTTCGACCCTTGGTCGTTTTCTTGTTAGTTATCGCTAAATCCAAACGCCTCTGGCCCTCCTTCAACGGCCTATCTGCTTCCCCCGCTAAGTCAAGAGCTTCGACGGCGGTGGTTTCGACGGAGGTGAACCAATCGGCGCTGCCGAACACGTGGCCGGGCCTCACCAGCCTTTACAGTAGGGAGAGTGGGGATTGTGGGACACTTCTGCTTCATTTCTAGAATGCCTTTCTCTCTCACCCCCCTTTCCTTCGGAGTTGTTATCACTTTTCCCTGTATCCTCAGCTATGGAGAGGACTCCCTTTAGATTTTGCCAGCTTTGCAATGGCAAATTAACGTGGAAAGATAAGCATAAGTGGTGTAACCGCTGCTTACCCCTCGACCACAACGAGAACGGCTGTGCAGCCTGTAAACTACTTCGCCCAAAGACTTTAAAGGACCGCAGGGTCAAGAGGTGGGCAGCCTACGCTATGTCAAAGGCTGATTCCTCACCCGCCGCCGCCGAATGTGATGAGGGGGACAGTGATAATGCTACCTCTGTATCGGAGGTGGTCGACCTCTCTAAGGAGCGTTCCCGCTTCTCTGCGTGTGTCCCCGGCCCCGACGGGTTCGGCAAACGTCCTACTTATGGGGATGTACACCCCAGCGACGCCAACGCACATGGAAAACATAAAACTAAACACACAACTGTTGTATTGTGTCTGTCTGATGATGTGCAGCTAATGATATCACGTGGAATGTTTATGAGTGAGTAGTGGAGTGTTGTGGTGTGAGAGTTCTAGGTGAAGCCAGTTACAGCTGGCCCGCCTGGGTGATGGGAGCCGGTGTTAGTCTTAGCTGATGTCCTTGTAATTATCCAGTTTGTCTTATGTGAGGAACTGTAACTGTAACTTAAGAAGCTGTATTAAACCTGCTTGAAGTAATCCTAACCAGACTGGTGACAGCGTCATTACATTGGCGACGAGGCGGGATTAAGAAGATGAACCTACTGGAAAGGCAACTCTGAACTAGGAAGCAACTGCTGCGGGGGGTGCAGGAGGACAGCGTCAGCAAGAAAAAGGACAACACCGCCCCATAAGAAAGTAAGTCACATCACCCAGGGCGCACCGGGAAGAAACTGTGAAGGGTCCCCATAGGAAATGCAATTGGCAGCTGGGAGAGGAAGGACAGCTGATCCCCATGGGGTGGACTGGTAACTGGATGCGTGACCCATAGTAGACATATGTGTGGATTTACTGGCCTACTCTAAACAGGAATTGGGCCCCATGGCAAAGAGATCAGCACAAGCAAAGAGAAAAAAGGAGAGCTGTGTCCTAGTGGTTTCAAAGGAAGTTGGACCCTGCAGTTGCTGGAGGAAGAGTGCCTTCCTTGCAGAGGACTAGTAGCCCATAGCAAGTAAGAATATTTATTCTAGGGCTTAAGGGAAAAATAGAAGCCTGCACTCTCTCTCTCTGATACATGAGGTGCTCTACATACATTGCAGAGTCAATGGAAGGGCTGTATGACATTGGGAAAAATAGAAGCCCTAGTGTTTCGTTACAAGGCATTCAATGGCAGTTGGTAAGCAGGAGCTTTGAAGTGCTCAGCTGCTGCCGTAATAATGATGACGTCAGATTCCAGCAGGGGGAGTTGGCGAACGCATGGAATGCTAAGGATTCAAACTTACCGGAATATTCGAAAGCCAAGTGGAATATGTTCGTCATGAACACTGCGCCGCATTATAAAGGATGGAAGTGCAATTCGAGAAAAGGACCATGTAACGTGGAATAGCGTGTGCAGGAAATAGTCAGTAAAGTCGTTCTGAACTGAAGCGGTAAACAGTGACGGTGAAGTCGGATTTGGCATTAACGACAGAGGGTGAGATACGCCTGACGAAGAAGGGCCGCCATCTCGCCAGTGTTTGTCTTTCAGGTTGCGGGGGCGGAATGTACTGTGTGCCCTAATGACAAAGAAATCTGTGCATCGCACGTCATGGCAAATGCAGTATGCTCACCCCAGCGGAGAATCACGTGGGGCGAAGGTTAAAGGTGCTTTCCGCCGCAGAGCAAAACGGTGGAGAGCGGAGGTTCTGTGACTGGTATAAAAGAAAAATGAAGTCATGCATCAAATATATGTTGTAGTGTTGATGAAAAGTAATTGATGTATTTCGTATTTATTAGATGTCCGTATTATGGCTACTGGGAATTTCAAGTATAGTGCTGCAATGAGTTGCAATGTTATGGAAAGCCACTCAAGCAGCATTTGGAATGAAAGTGGTATGTGCATGAGATTGGTTATGGTTGATTGTAGATTTAACCACATTTGAGGAAATTGCAGGTTTGGTGTCCCAAGCGCCCTGGCACATGGATGTCCATTAGAGTCTTGCAAAGGCTGTGATGGAAAGTTACTTAGCAATATTTGGAATGAAAGTGTAGTGTACATGAGATTGGTTATGTTGATGGTAGATTTAACCACATTTGAGGAAATTGCAGGTTTGGTGTGCCAAGCGCCCCGGCACATGGATTTGTATTAGAGCCTTGCAAAGGCTGTGGACATTTAGGTTTTAGAGCTACATGGCTATGGACTCTTAGGCCGAAATGAGTTGATGTTGGGTGTTTTATTTTTTGTTTAATACCAACAACATGTATGGGTATGGAAAGTTAGGGTTAAAATGCATATAGTTAACCAATAGAAATTATTTCCTGTGAGTATGCTATGTGCAGGAGTGTATGGGCGGTTATCGTGGTAGCGCTTCTTTATGGGATGAGGACTACTTCGTGATAAGTGCTATTATAGGCAATGAATATTGCGTAATGTCCAAGTGATATGTGAGTGTTGATTTAGAATTGACAAGTACGTCTTCTATGTAATGTGAAGTTTACGTTTGGATTGAGTGTTTCAATGGGCAAATGTTAGGTCCATTTCATTGGTGATACTGTGGGTCCCAGGGAAGTATGGTTTGAACCATTGTAGTATTGGATCTAGTTCTGGGCTTGGTTATGGAGATGAGATCTCCGGTTTAAGCTATGACATCCGTGCGTTATAGAGGGAGGTAGAGCCTCTTCTTTAGGGATGTTGTGGTATGTTGTCTGGTTGTACTTATTGGAACTGGTTTGGTTTTGGTAAAGCTCTCATTACCGTGCAGTATGAAGGGAGGTGACCTTGCTGCTTGTGGTATGGAGCGTCCTAAATGTCCTGTGGTGTGGAAGGTCTCTCGGATGGTAGCGCCTCCACAATGGTTGGATGTTTTTTTTTCTTGTCACTGGGGACGGGGTGTATCTGAAAAGATGGTGGGGTGCATGGCTGGGGACGCCCGCCGGTGGACTGTTGTGATGGAATGGTTGTGTCCCATGTGATTAGATAGTGTTTTATTTTTATGTATCAATGTGGATCCGTAGGTAGTTTATGTTTGGCTATTATGGATCTAATGTTCTGTATATCGTGAGGTTGTCACCAGTACTACGTGTGTTTCGATAACCAGTTTTAGTTGATTGCATCGGGACTGTGTGGCCAGCTTTCTCGGTATGTTTCGGTAAGGTCTCTACAGCGTGGTCTGGTTGTGGGTGCTCAGTGATGCGAGACAAGGTTCCATTTTCTGTGAGTGGCAGTGATGTCGTTTTCTGTATGTGATCTTCGGGTATTAAGATGTGGTTGGTGTTTGGAGGGCTTTGAGGCCCATTGTGCTCTAGGGTGGCAGTCTAGAGGCCCGCTGGAGTTCCAGGGTGGCAGCCTTGACCCCGCATTGATTGGAGGCGGGGGTGGGTGGAAGGTTGTGCAGAAGTGTTAGGTGGCGTCGGACTGTAGGTTGTTTGGTTGGCTGTTTTGAAGGTGGTTAGCCCTCGTGAGGTGGTGTCTGCGTGTGGTGTGTGTGTGTGTGTTGTTGTTTGATAAAGGAGGGAGATGTGTTGTGCTGTGCCTGTATGCAATATGTTCTGTGTGGTGTGTGTGGACAAAGGAGGGAGATGTGTTGTATTATGTCTGTCTGATGATGTGCAGCTAATGATGTCACGTGGAATGTTTGAGTGAGTAGTGGAGTGTTGTGGTGTGAGAGTTCTAGGTGAAGCCAGTTACAGCTGGCCCGCCTCGGTGATGGGAGCCAGGGTTAGTCTTAGCTGATGTCTTTGTAATTATCCAGTTTGTCTTATGTGAGGAACTGTAACTGAAGAAGCTGTATTAAACCTGCTTGAAGTAATCCTAACGAGAATGGTGACCGCGTCATTACAACAACCCACGGCCCTCCTTCAACTAAGTCGAAGAAAGCCCTAGCGCCAACGGAGACGCCGGATCGTCCGACAGCCTCCGCCGACCGTAAGGGTCGCAAGCCCTCCCCGCAACCGCAGTGCCGCTAGCGACTGGGCTGTCCACAAATAAGGGCGCGATCACCAAAACACCAGACGTCACACCTCGTAAGAGAGCGGCCGTCAACGAAAACGTCCCACAAACACAGAAGACTGTGCAAGATGACCCCTCGACGGAGAGTTTAGTCGTCGAGAGCTTGGCTAGAATAGTCTCCGCGGATGCTCAGAGACGGATGGCGAGGGAGTTGCCGAGTCCCGCTCACAAGGCCAGGGAGATGCCGAAACAGACGGAAGTTACGCCGGAACCTCCACCACCGTCGAAAGAAAGACCGAGCCCACAAGAAGGGTTCTCAGAGGGCGAGGGGAGTATATCCTCTACGCTTTGGGAGAGATCTCGACGACTTCAGGCGGAAGAGCACCCCTTCCCGCCTCCAGACCGCTCGGGGTTACTTCATGAAGATCCCAGGGCCAAATATCCAAGACTCTTTGACCCACATTTCTGGAGGATATTAATGCATATGACCTCACTGAAGAGGACACTCACTTTCAAGAGGATGAAGAATTCATAAATAATGAGGATCTACCATCCAGACATGGGTGGTAAGGGCTTCGAAGAAGACCCGGACATAGAAGGCTCACAGCCTTGGCAGTCTCCAGGGGCATCAACAGACCCAGACGTCCTGGATCTGTCCTCTCCTCAAACCACACAAGTCAGAAACCTGTCACCTGTGGATGACCAGCCCACTTTCAATGCTCTGCTACGTAAGGCAGCAGCACATTTTGAAATTGATACAGGGGAGGTTACTCCAGATGTAGACTTTGTGGAGAAAATAATTAAGGCGAAACCTCCTACTAGTCAGGCCATTCCCCTTCTTACCTCAGTCAAAAGACTATTCACACCATCTGTATCAACACCGGCATTGGTTAGAGGGGTGAACCCAAAAATTAAGAAACTCTTCAGTCCCTCACAGTCAGACCCATTATACATTAGAGGTCACTCTATACCTGATTCCTTGGTAGTAACCACCACAAGGAAGAGGGCAGGGGTTCCGCTATCTACTAGCGAAGCACCCTGAGACAAGGAGGGAAAGAAACTGTATGCCTTGGGTTAAAGAATTACTTCATCAGCAGCTTTCTCCACCAGAATTGCCAATAACAATACCTTGCTGGCAAGCTATGCTGATGCCCAATGGGGAAGTTATGTGAAGGCCTCGAAGAAGTCCCTGAGCCCTTACGAACCCGGTTGTTAGCCACTGTAACAGAGGGTACTCTGGTAAACCAGTGCATCATTAAAAACATGCTAGATGCTGCAGAGACAGGTGGCCGGTGATTAGTCCAGGGGATACTTCTCAAGCGTCACGTCTGGCTCAGGAACTCAGGTTTTAAGCCAGAAACCCAGGCGTCGCTCATTAACAAACCAATTGAGGACTCAAACCTGTTTGGTAAGGTGGTGGACAACGCTCTGGAGACAGCTAAAAAGGAATTTGATACCCTTAAGACACTGGACCAGATCACAAGACCTAACAAGAGAGGTTACAGCAACAGACGATTTTTTCGTGGCCAACGTCAAAACCAACAGCAACAACAACAGTACTCCTCAGCGGGCAATTGGTCCTTCACCCATGGAACCAGCGCACAATATGCTCAGAGAGGACAATGTCGTGGAAAAGGAAAAGGTTGGGGTCCCACTCCCAGAGGCTCCCCGGCTACCAACACCAAATGACCCAATGGTTCGGGTCCCCTCCCATGCATCTCCGGTCGGGGGCCGGTTAACATCATTTCTACCAGCATGGGAGGGAATAACCACAGACCGCTGGGTACTGTCTACCAGAGCCCGCGGTTACTGCATCAATTCAGTCGGTCCTCTACATTCAGACCTCCAAGGGGAGGACGCCCATCACCGGAGCACCTCGCCATCTTTCTTCAAGAAGTCGAACTGCTACTGGAAAAAGGAGCAATAGAGGTTGTGCCTCTATCACAGGTAAAGGAGGGTATTTATTCAGTGTACTTCCTTGTACCCAAAAAGGATTTAACCATGCGCCCTGTAGTAGATCTTCACCCAGCGAACAAATTTGTTAAACCTCAAAAATGTTGCATGGTGACTTTACAGGAAGTAATTCCCCTGCTATCTCAGGTAGATTACATGGCAACACTGGACATGAAAGATGCATGCTTTCATATTTCAATGTTGCCAGCGCACAGAAAATACCTCAGATTTATGATAAAGGACAAACACTACCAGTTCAAAGTGCTACCCTTCGGCATAGCGTCCGCACCAAGGGTATTCACGAAAGTACTGGCAGTGGCAGCGGCCCACCTGCGCAGGTTGTCCATTCCAGTATACCCTTACCTTGACGATTGGCTCATAACAGGGGATTCTTACGAGACATGCTTCTCAAATATCCAAAAGACTGTAAACCTTTTGTTCCAACTGGGCTTCTCCATCAACGAGAAGAAGTCCAGCCTAGACCCCAGTCAAGTCAAGCAATTCCGAGGGGCTCTTAATTCGAACAAAGGACAGCCTCGTCTTCCCCTTCAACGAGAGGGTCCAAAATATGCTGTTTCAGATCCCTCAATATGTAGCTGGTCGAGAGGTGACGGTACGCAAGGCCATGCAGTTGCTAGGAATGATGGAGACATGTATTTATTTGGTACCTCACATGCGACTGCGCATGCGTCCAATGCAAGAGTGGCTCAACAGCCAGTGGTGTCAGGCCAGCGGACAATGGGACGATCTAGTGGTGGTCTCGCAGGCCCTGTTTCTCTCGCTGCGGTGGTGGTCGAAGGAAAGCCTCATAATAGGGAGACCATTTGCCACCCCCACAGTGGAAGCCACTCTAACCACAGACACATCCCTCACAGGATGGGGTGCTCACCTTTCCCATCAGACTGCACACAGAGTTTGGACCCCGAGTGTGGCTTCCAAACACATAAACTTGCTGGAACTACTGGCAGTCTTCAAAGCACTGATGGCTTTCCAGACACACCTTCAAGGGAAGACAGTGCTGGTCCTAACAGACAGCACCACGGCCATGTACTACCTGATGTACTACCTGAACAAGCAGGGGGGCACTCACTCTCCAGGACTGTCCAAGCTGTCCCAGAACATATGGAAGTGGGCTCTCAAACACAACATGTTCCTATTATCCCAACATGTACCAGGGGAACTCAATCTTCTGGCAGACGAACTCAGCAGAGACTTCTCTCTGCCTGCAGAGTACGAATGGCGATTACAAGAAGACATTGCCTCCAACGTTTTCGCAGAATGGGGCTTCCCAGAAATAGATCTGTTCGGGACTCTGGAGAACACCCAATGCCATGATTATGCCTCCAGGTACCCCCAGAAACGCTCCAAGGGGAACGGTCTCTGGATTTCATGGTCAGGGAAATTTGTTTACACCCCCCCCCCCGACACCCCTTCTCAACAAGATGGTGCACAAGATGCACCAGGAACCAGTTACCATGATACTGGTGGCCCCCATGTGGGCCCTCCAACCCTGATTCGCTCACCTGATGGAGATGTCTCTTTCCCCACCGGTGAAACTACCCTGCCCGTACAACATGCTGTCACAGGACAGGGGCAGAACGCTGCACCCATGCCCACAGATCCTTAACTTAGCAACCTGGCTCCCGAGGTCATAGAATTTGGACATTTGCAGCTCCCACAGAGATGCATGGACATCCTTAGAGAGGCAAGGAAACCAAACACTCGTTACTGCTACTCTAGCAAGCTGAAATGGTTTGTTCGTCATCTGGTGTAGGGCAAACAGCGTCAACCACGTTGACTGCTCTCCCACACAAATTGTTCTATACCTGACTCACTTGTTAGACTCAGGATTAGTCTTTAATTCTATTAAAGTTCACCTAGCTGCACTTTCCGCTTACACTATGTCTCAACACAAGGTGTCATTGTGGAAAGTTCCAGTTATAAAAGTCTTCATGGAGAGAGTGAAAAGGATCCACCCCCCTATATCTAACCCAGCTCCCGTGAAAGGGGCCCCTAGGGGTCCCTTACGTCTATGAAAACAAGGCGAGTCACCACACACGATAGATACCCCAGACACAAGGTTGTATTCCCAAAGCTAGGGTTTATTGCAAAGCAAAAGTCTCAGTTGGCCAACTCGGTCTCACGCCCCGCGACGTGTATCTCTAGACCTCGAGGGACGCAAGAGAGTGAATTACGTACATCAGTTACATATATACAAAATGCATATCAAACAATCAGCTATGACATGTTTAACACCCCCCTTTATTGAGTTTCTTTGAACTTGGTGTGATGATGGACACTTTCAACAACTATGACACCTTCAAATATCTATTCTAGTAACAATTTGCAATTTGTGAGTGCGGAGGCATCTTTCAGTTGTTGAACAGAACACAGCGCTTCTGTTCTTGGAAGCGAGCTACATACGGGGGAAGAGTTGCATTCCAGACCTTCCTATCTATGAGGTGCTATTCGTGTCCTGGGAGCCGACGCGCTCTAACGGGGCTCAGCAAAGGGGGGCCGTAAGAAGAGCATAATTCAAGCCTTTAGCTGTTTTATTCTGACATATTCTACCATATAACGAGACTGGCTGGCAGCTGCAAAATGATTAAATGCCCTGCAGCTCTGCTTCAAGGCTACATTCGGGAGGGAGCCGGACATTCTTCCTGGCGCTGCCTTTGTTGTGTTTCAACGAACTTTTGTTATCCTCGCGGCCCTGCAGCATTGTCCTTTCACGTGCAGACAACAATGTTTTTCAGTCGAGCAGTGTAAGCAGAAAATGTACTGCGAAGCAATAAGAACAGAAAGCAATGAGCAATGGTTAGAAAACAAAATGGCGATTCTTGTTACATCAAAATGGCTGTTCATTGGCAAACTCAGAAACCTATATTCTGTCATGTCATGCATGAGACGGTTGGCCCACGGCCATCAGAATACGTTTGCGGTCGCATATGAGAGGTATCCATTTTTCTAGACTGACACCCGGATGGGACCTAAATGTTGTACTAACCAGGGTAATGGGCTCCCCCTTCAAACCCATGCACAAAGCAACCCTTAAAGGATAGTTCCGGGACTTTTTTTTATTGTCCCTACGGGTCGGCCATGTGTTTGTAAGCATAAATCGGTAGATCGTAGGAAACTTTCCTATGGACCTTACCCGACTTTTCGCCCATTATCGCACTCGAAATCAGCCTCCATTTTGTGATAATCCTATCATTTCGCCCCATCGACCTGGCTCACCTGCCTTTGCGGCACTAAATCAAATCCCCCGCCCCTGAGCCTGACATCAGCAGACGCGTACTGCCCATTTCAAGCACGTCTCGTGTCAACAATTGCTGCGCCTCAGCTATTGACGTGTTGCCATGGAAATGGCAGGACGCCTCTTTCCCCAATAAGTATAAACAGACCGTTTCACAACATACAGCAGCAGATTTTCGATTCCATTCCTCTCTCTGTGTTACTTTGAGTATTCTGTGACTCGTTTCAGTGCTCTGGTCAGCTACCTTCGCCGCTTGTAGCCCGTGTGAACACCTGTACCATCTCTGTAAATTATTTTACTATCTTTACCGCACAATGGCCACAATAATGCCGTATATGTACGAGCCCGAGTACACCGAGGAGGAACTACTGGAAAGGCAAGCACGCGAAAACGATGGGGATTCGGACGGCAGTTGGGAGGACCAGTCAACGGATGAAGAGCCTGGACCATGTCGCATGGACGGCGTCTCCACCTGGTGCACGTGCAATCGGTGCGAGCTAATGCCAACTGAGGAGGAGAACTGCTGCTGCCGTGAAAATTCCGGGTGCTTGGCCTACATTTCGGAAAGCGAGCAAAGTCTGCAGGAAGGCGAGCAAAGTCCGCAATGCATCACCGAGCTGCCAGAGTTCAGGGAAGCCTGCCTCTCACGGACAGTGTTGAGGATGATGATGGTGCTTATGCACGAACTTCGTGGCACTGTTCGTCCGCGTAATCCGAGTAACGAGTAAGTATACTCTGTTTGTGATGTCAGTGATGCCACCACTATTTCATGGTCGTCTCCCACATATAAAATTACATTTACATATCATTCGAACGCATGTAAATTGGTTCCATATAGTGCATTTTCTAGATATAATTTTTTTCTAAGAAAAATGACATGTGTTACCTGAATCGACATTGATAATAAAGTTTGGTCAGTTTAATACAGTTTGCATCTTTTTTTTTCACAGGTGGTACAGGCTGGTGGCCTATCGTTGCTTCACTTGGTGGCTTCACGGGAGGCTCGGACACCGCGTTCGGAGAGTAATACCTGCCTGTGCGGTACTTGCCATTAGACAACATTTCCCCAGTGACAGTGGACAATACCGCGGATTTTCCCTCGATGTGCTGCAACCTCAACTTTACAATGTGTAATGTTTATTATTTATGTTTAACTAAAATCTAAAATAAAGCCCAACATATATTTTAACAATGGTTGTTTTGATTTTTTAAATGAATCTAGTGTATATTCTCCTGGGAGGGTGAGGTATTTATAAACTCACCCCCCTGCCTTCCATGTAGTAGATCCTGCAGCCATCCTCTTACATTCAGTTAGATGGCCTCTCCTTGGTGAGGCCCTGCCGCAAACGGGTCTTGTCTGCACGACCACCGCCCCGATCCACCCCCCCCCGCCCTATCAAAGGCAGTTTGCACCAGGGTACTTGCGCTGCTGGCAAGTGGAGCTGTCAGGGAGCGATAAAGGCCAAGAGGTGCCAAAGACCATGTACACTTCAAAGTGGTCTATAGAGCATGGGTTGTTGTTCCCATGTCTACCTCCAGACCCCGTGTCTCCTGCCAAGCATCCCCCCTCACGCTGGACGCCCCCCTGCAATCCACATAAGTGTGTCTCCATTCACAAGTCTTCCTGTGTCTTGTCTGCACGACCACCGCCCCGATCCACCCCCCCCCGCCCTATCAAAGGCAGTTCGCACCAGGGTACTTGCGCTGCTGGCAAGTGGAGCTGTCAGGGAGCGATAAAGGCCAAGAGGTGCCAAAGACCATGTACACTTCAAAGTGGTCTATAGAGCATGGGTTGTTGTTCCCATGTCTACCTCCAGACCCCGTGTCTCCTGCCAAGCAACCCCCCTCACGCTGGACGCCCCCCTGCAATCCGCATAATGCCACGACATATACACGTCATTCATTCACAAACACACCCCTGTTTCGAATTCTTTATAACCCACTTCATATTTCTAATGAGAACTTCTTTGCGCTTTGCTAGTCAACCCGTGAAGGTGCTGGTTATCTGCTCTTCGTCTCTGTGAACTTCCGTGACCACTTTGAGCAAACTCGTCAGTTTGCAACCTGTGAACTGCTCCCTGTTCTACGACAAGAAACTACTCTGATCCCTGCATCTAACTGTTTGTTCGTCAAGGTAAGTCCATGTACCATAATCATTTTGCGTCCAATTTTTTAATTTATATCTATTTGCTAGTAGTCATCAAATTGCATCCATGTTTTCTTTTCGTTCACGACAGTACATGCAAGGAACTAGTCACATGTTCTGAGTTTAGTCAAATTACTTTTTCTATTTTTTGAAAGTTATTGAAATACTTATCCGCATGTGAATAACGTGTATAGTTCCAAGAACCAAAACGGACCTTGCATTGAACCTTTTATGTGTCATTTAATGTTTTAACACATTGGTATTCATAGAGAATTGTTGATCTTTACTTTTCAGAACTTTCCATAATGCCTGCCTGTTCCATTGGCGGTTGCCCTTCGAAGACCCATAACAAATCTGAAGGTACTATAATGCATGTTTTCCCTAAGACAATAGATGAGATAAGAGAATGGGTCCGATATTGCGGATATCCAGCCTCTGAGCTAGAAAGTAGAGTCCTAGAAGTCTTTGCGGACAAGAGGGGTGATCGATACCGCATCTGCAGCAGGCACTTTAGCCCAGACATGTACTCCACATCATTGCTAATAAAGAAGAAAACACCGCGAGCGAGGCGAAAATTGCTCTCAACCGCTATTCCCACTCTATTCGTCCACATCCCTCCACTGGTGAGTCAAGTTTACGTATTTGTCTCTCGGCCTTGCGGTAGTGTGTAGCATTAGCTAACAATAATTTCCCCATTTATGTATCCACTCAATATGAAGGCGGAAGATTCTCCATTCGTGTCGTTATTGCAGTCATCAGCCACTTCAAGCGCCTATCGGGTAATCTTACTTAGCTATTCTGACACTGACTTGTTTTAGGCATGTAAATCAATAGTTTTAATTGATCGTGTAATTATTTTACCTAATGGTACACCACAGTACTCGTCCTCTAGTCTTTGTTTTCAGTTATAATTATTGTTATCCAAAATAATGCAAGTACTGTCTTTCAGGGAGATGCTGAGGAGTCCAACGCATTGACGACAACCGTAGATGTCACTCAGATGCTCGAGGTACGTTTCCGGACAGTTCCATCGATGGAGATCATCAGATCTTGCATTCTTGTAGCGTGATTGTTACACACAATGTTTCTTTCGTTTTTAGCCATTGGTATGTCCTTCTGTCGTCGCCCTCCTATGTGTCTTCTTTTTTCAATATTGTGTTCATTACTAATGAAAGTCCTATGTTTCAGGGAGTCGATGGAGCATTAGTCCAAGAAGAAGGGGGAGCATGCAGTTACGGGTCGGCGCAACAGCTTGCAGAAGTGTGCACCGCAGTTACAGCGTCCCTTGATGTTCTTATGCATTTCGAGGTATGGATACTGACAGATCAATCATGCGAGATCAAATGACGTGATTACATCCGCTATACTTCCTTCTTTATTAACGCAAGTACTATGTTTCAGGGAGCTGACGGAGCTTCTTCAACAAGAACATCACCCCTAGTAGTTGATGCAGATCTCTGGGTGGTGACACTTCCAACGATGGAGCAAATCGAATCATATTTAGATATCCATTATTTATTTTAGACAACTGATCATTTGTGCAGGTCTATTTAGATGAGCCGTTGACGCCTGCAGAAAGTTTATGTTCTTTTAAACAAAATAGAAAACCATACTAATGCAATTACTGTGTTTCAGGGAGTTGCTGAAGCGTCATCTTCAATAATATCATCAATGGAAGTCTATGCGGAGCCCGAGGTATGGATCTTGACAGTTCAATCTAACTAGATCAACAATGCGTGAACTATTGTCGTTTGAATGTTCTACACAATGCGTTCATTCGTGTTTTGCTATTGAGATGTACGTATGGGTATTGGTCCCCAAGTACATTTTGTGTTTTCAATATTATTATACATACTAATGAAAGTTCTATGTTTCAGGGAGTCGATGGAGCCTCAGTGAGTGATGGATGTGCTTATCATGAAAATATAGTCGTTGCAGCGCGAGAGGAAGTGGAGACATGCACACACGAGTCGGAGCAACAGCGTCCAGATGTTGAAGTTCGAGGCAAGAAAGTTTCAAAGAAAAGAAAGCAAAAGAAGGTTAGTGTCCTGTTCACTATATTATGTTGTCTTTCACTGTCAATAGTTCAATACTGTAAGTTGTGTTTAAACTGAACATCCCTTTTCTAATCTGTCCTCTAGTTGCGAGTGGGTGTAAGAACTAGATCTACACAGACAGTGAAGCGAACGAGAGATGTTGCTTGTCAAACCTTTTGGCAGGGACTTGAGACTGGAGATGCATCGTGCCAATGGGAAGAATATGAAGTGATTGACAATGGAGCTATACCACCACCAGCCATTGATAGTGAATGTCCTCCTGGTAGTTTGGATGCAGTCGGAGATCAATTCACAGAATCCACACCCGCAAAAAATAAGAGCGCGCGAAAGTTGAAGACATTGTTTTTTTCTCCCATCTCCGGACAAGGAACAGATGTTGCAATGGAAGAGAATGAAGTGGACGACAATGAAACACCATCAATATCACTCAGCATAGCGGAAGACGATATCAGAGATTGTACCTTTCATGCGAGTGACATGTCCTCAACGTTACAGGCCGAACCAGCTGGGATGCAGAGTGACAGTATAAGGAAAGAGGCCAAATTCATTGTATTCGATAGCTGTTTGATGGATATTATTATGATGATGAAATGTGGGCATTGGGTTGGTGGGGAAGTATGTGGGGAGCCATTGATTTATGTGACTCGTGCAATTCGAGGCACTAACCTTAAAATACATGCCACCTGTACACAATATCATCCGTTCGCATGGTCTGCACAACCCATGCTGGGGCAACTGCCAGCAGGCAATCTACTTTGTGCAGCGGCCGCACTTTTTAGTGGTTCAAGTTTTAAAAAGTTACAGTATTTCTTTCAGTTTGTGGGAATCCATTTCATTGCGAAAAGTCAGTTCTACAAATACCAAACCGATTATCTATTTCCAGCCATCAGCGAAGCTTGGAGAATGGAAAAAATGTCAATGGAAAGTACATTCGCGGGCAAACGCTTCAGGCTAGCCGGTGATGGACAGTGCGACAGCCCAGGATTTTCAGCCAAGTACTGCACCTACCACTTTCAGGACATGGAAAGTAAGAAAATTGTGAGTTCGGTGGTCGTGCAGGTGTCACAAAGTACATCCTCAGTGGCCATGGAGAAAGTTGGCTTTGTAGCATCATTGCAAGAACTACAATCGCGGGGAATGGTGATCGACCTGATAGCCACGGACAGACACGTTTCAATTGCCAAGACAATGAGAGAAGAGTACAAAAATATAAATCACCAATTTGACGTATGGCATCTTGCAAAAACAATCAATAAAAAATTGTCGGCTGCAGGAAAAAAAAAAGATATGCAAGGTATTTCACAGTGGTCCAAGTCAATCAGCAACCATCTTTGGTGGAGCTCAAAAACATGTGAAGGGTCGTTGGAAATTCTACTGGAAAAATGGCGGTCAGTAATGTTGCACTGTAGCAACGTACATCGATGGTCGACAAATGAGCATTTCCACAAATGTGAACATGGCCATTTGTCCACAGAGGAGGCACGGAAGAAGAAGTGGTTGATTCCTTCATCACCCACTCACAAGGCCATTGAAAAGATTGTATTTGATAAAACTATAACAAGAGATTTGAGGGGACTCACGGAATTCTGCCACACAGGAGATTTGGAGGTGTTCCACAATATGTGCCTAAAGTACAGGCCCAAAAGATTGCATTTTGGCATGGAAGGCATGATAAATCGGACTCTTCTAGCGGTCTTGGCACATAACCATAATGTTGGCCGTCAACAAAGTAGGACGACCGGAACTTTAGGGACGCTTCGCTACAATAAGGCCTTCACTAAAAGAAGTAAACAATGGGTGATCAAACCAGTGTTTGAGGATATGCAATATGAGTTTATTGAGAGACTTATCGTAGATGTCCTCGATAGGCACATACATGGAGTGGTGAACGAACCTATGCAGGGGACAACTGCATTGCCACCCAACATTGCCTCTGTTCCATGTCCACCTAAAGCAGAGCTCATTGAGAAATACACATCACGGTTTAAATGATTGTAATTTGATTGTCTGTTCTCTCGAGTCTCCTCATGTTGCAGGCCCATTGCAATTAAACCAAACAGTAATATAAATCATTTTTACAAAAATTATAGAATGTTTCCGTATTACAAACACATGGCCGACCCATAGGGACAATAAAAAAAAAGGCACGCAGACAAGATGCCCTTACACTAACTGCAGCTAACTAGAAATGTGTGCTCGCTCAAAGTGAAGGTCAGCTGCTTTGATGTTTTGCTCGGGTGGCGGAACGGCCCACGACCCAGTATAAGGTTCTATTGTGATTTGACCTTGACAGGCCGGGACCATCCTGAAAGACTAAGAAAAGATAATGAATAAAATTTCAGAAACGAAACGATGAGCCACGTTCATTAGAAGAAGTAACGTCGGCAAAGAAGGAGTGGTGTTTCGGGTATGCCCTACACAGAGACACAATGGAAAATGCAAATATAATGTAAGTAACTTTTGATGAGTTTATACCGCAATTTCATTACTATACAGTGGCTTTAAAGACGGGTTCAGTTGTACTTGTTCGTTCTATGTGGCATATTGTTTTCTACCGCGCACTATCTTGAGGAGAAACATCTGCTTTTACTGAAGCACCTCAAAACCTTCCTCTTTGCTTCTGCTTTCTCTCTCCCTCTCCCCTGCTACAACTGGTCCACTGTCTGCGACCTCGGTCCTGGGCCCTTCCACTCTCCACCTGCACTGCCTCCCTGTCAACCCCTGCACTGGGGGACTGTCTCAGTATCCTACAGCCCCCCCTTCCCAGCACTTGTTCTGCACTTACCTTGCACTTGCCACCAGCTGGCCCTATTTATTTATTATTTTATGCTACTTACCTTGTACTCCACTCCCCCCCCCCCTGCCTCGCCACGCCTTTAAACACTTGTGTACACCCAGTAGCGCTGTCCTCGCTATGATTTTAATAAGGATCTGATGGTGAGACTAATTTCATTTTTTATGTTTTTAGGTACATCATTCACTACTGTCTGTGTCACGAGTACCAGACACCGGCGGACGGCTTCTACAGCCGCCAGTTGCTTCTCCGCGCGAACAACGTTACCACCCTGACCATTTTATGGGACGATCGCCAAGTACAAGTATGCCCTTACGCGGTACTAACGGTTAGATGCAACATACCTACCGTTGTGGTGGCCTAGTGCCTCGTTGTTGGAACAGCCATGCGATTATCAGTGCGACCGAAGAGCTTATTTTTATCGTAAACCAACACCCTGTGTACTGCACACGAACATCGCTTCCCTCAAGACGAACTAATTTGGATCGAGAGCAAAGAAAAATGCAAATCGCTGAATATTCTCTAAACATTTGATGTCCAATAAACGTACTTTGCCAAATGTACAATCTTGCCGTTTGCTTTTAAACCACGGTTTCACATTCCGAATTGTGGCGCTGTATTGTGAGATGCTCTAAGACCCTGTGTACAGCAAAGGACCATCGCGTTCCTCAATACGAACTTTTTGGAACATGAGCAAATAAAAATGCAAATCGCTGAATATTCTCTAAACATTTGATGTCAAATAAATGTACTTTACCACATTTACAATCTTGCGGTTTGATTTCAAAGTACAGTTTCATATTCCGAATTGTGGTGCGCTGTATTGTGAGCTGATCTGTGTTGATTTCCGGGGTCTGTGTGGAGTCGCGTAGAAGACGCCTGGGCGCGTTTGCCTACGCAGCTCAGTCACGTCACGGATAGAGGCGGGGAATATGAATGTTTTGATAAAGTCTGTTTCAGGGGCGGGGGATTTGATTTAGTGCCGCAAAGGCAGGTGAGCCAGGTCGATGCGGCGGAATGATAGGATTATCACAAAATGGAGGCTGATTTCGAGTGCGATAATGGGCGAAAAGTCGGGTAAGGTCCATAGGAAAGTTTCCTACGATCTACCGATTTATGCTTACAAACACATGGCCGACCCGTAGGGACAATAAAAAAAAAGTCCCGGAACTATCCTTTAAGAATCTCACTCTTAAAACTGCTTTCTTAATCGCTATCACCTCCATTAGGAGAGTGAGTGAACTACAAGCGCTCTCCATACTAGATCCCTTTGTAACAGTTCACAAGGATAAGGTGGTTCTACGCACACACTCTAGGTTTGCACCAAAATTAATTTCTAAATTCCATGTCAACCAGTCTATAGAGCTACCAACGTTCTTTCAAAACCCATCAAACTTGGGAGAAAAAAGCCTACACGCATTCAATGTGTGCAGGGCGGTCATGTTTTATATGGAAAGAACTAGACCACTGAGAAAGACTAATCAGTTCTTTGTCTCGGTGGCGGCAGGAAGAGAAGGTGATGTTGTTTCTAAATCCACTATATCTAGATGGATTGTCCAATGCATCACTCCCTGTTACACTCTTGCTAAGAGAGAACTACCCTTCAATCCAAGAGCACATTCTACTCGAGGCACTGGGGCATCCATAGCATTCATTGCAAATGTACCCCTCGAGTCCATTTGCAAAGCGGCAACCTGGAGTTCTGTACACACCTTTACAAAACACTATTGCCTAGGTGCTCATTCTAGATCTGATTCCCAAGTGGGACAAGCAGTACTAAGACATCTTTTCTCTACTGTTCCTTCTCACAACCCACCTCCAACTCTGGGTACTGCTCGCTAATCTATACAAAGCATGTGATTCAAAGAAGATTAACAAGCATCAAAAGACATGCATTACTTACCGTAAAAGCATTTCTGATGATTGTATCTGCTTAGATTCACATGCGCCCACCCTTCCTCCCCGCGCGGATGGAAGGAACATAGATGTCTTATTACCTTCTCTCTCTTTTCTGCACTCACTCACGTACTAAGAAGTCTCCCTCAGGGCAGAAAAAATACAAACAGAGGGACCTCGATGCGTGAGGGATTTTGGGTACACTACTCGTCACAATAGGGATAGTATTACAGACACGCCTATGTCGACGTCCCCTTTTCCACTAAGAAAAACAAAATGCAATACTCTGCAGTGATCACTGGATGTCGGACTATGCACAACATGTGAATCTAAGCAGATACAATCATCAGAAATGCTTTTACGTTAAGTAATGCATGTAATTTCCTCTGGCTGATCTATTTACAGGTCCGACATAGTTGATTTGCAGATCAGACCATGGAAGGGTCACCTACCTTTTCATTAATGGAGCTCTATGCGTAGGCGAAGCAGTTTGAAATTGTGCACATACTAGACACCCTCTTGTGCATAGTTCAACATCTTGGGACATATGTGGCCAATAGGCATAATCTTTTAAAATGTCCAAAGTTTTTTGTGAACCCCTGGTTCCTGCAGTTATTGCATCATGTGCATGATGTAACATCAATCCCCAAAATTACAAGGGCACCACCCATTGCATTTGACCTGTTACAGATTCTCTAATCATCAATACATCTTGTAACCTAATTCTCTCTTTGTTCTTCAGGAGTACTCTCAATTCTTCTTTCCGTTTACAATCATTTTCAGTCAGAGGATTTTGTCCTGCATTTACCAAGTGATCATAGAATATGCCTAAAATTGGGTCTTCTTTTTGCGCATTGATCAGGTCCTGATCTGGGGTATCATAGCTCCATTGCACTACAGGCTGTTCCACTTCTTTTGGAGATTTGGAGCGTGTGATTGCATCTACCTGTACTTCACCAAGTAGGTGTTCAATAGGAAACAACTCTCCCATTACAGCTCCAGTTTTGGCTAACTGATCTGCTTTGTCATTCCCGTCCTTGTCCTCACCTGGCGTTCTTAGCTGTCCTTGGTTTTTTCTCCAATGTACTATTGAATCCTTTTCTGACACAAGTTTGTCTATGGCGTGAATCATCTTGCCAAGTTTAAGAGGTTTTTTGTTATATGTGAGCATACCTTTTGTCTTCCAGCCAGGTAAATATTCCACAAAACTATTTTGCGCATAATCAGGCTCAGTCACTAAAACTATCTCTTTGAGTTTATTTTCAACTGCGGTACCCACTGCTTTGTAAATAGCTGCTAACTCAGCTGCTTGACTACTCCTAGACCCAATCCTCATGCTCGCTCTTGGGATGTTGTCACATTTAAACCAGATATTTCCTATTCCTGCGACAACCTCTTTTTTCTGCATTATTTTCCACATGATATGCGCAACCATCTACATACTCTGTTGGTAAATCCCTATATACCACCCTCATTGAATGATCTGTGGGGAGATGGGGAGATTGTTCAAATTCATCAGGTGCACATTCAGCTGCACCATCATGCATGATCCGCTAGCCCTTGTGCAACTGGGCTATTTTCATTTTGTTCATATTTTACTTCCACAAGAAACCCCTGTAATGCCAACGTCCAGGGAGTAATTCTGGACTGTGCCAAATTACCTGACCCAATTCTTTTACTTTGCAGAAACTGTAGGGGTTGGTGATTTGTTAAGTACTCATTCCTCTTAAATGATGTGATGGAAATGCTGCAATGCCCAGACAATGGTTAGGAGTGCTTTTTCACATTCACTGAATTTAATCTCAACCTGAGATAATGCCTTACTTGCATAAGCAATAGTTTTGTTATTCATGCCTTGAGATAATACAGCTGACATACACTGATCAGTGAACCCTATTTCTACAAAGAAGTCCTGGTTCTTTATGGTATATGCCAAACATGGTGCCTTCATGAGACATTCTTTTAGCCTGGTCACAACTTCACATTGCTCCTTTTCCCACTTCTAGGGTACACTCTTCTTCAATAATTTGGTTAAAGGTTGTGTAATCTCAGCATCATTTTCAATACATTTCCTGTTATATCCTGTCATCCCTTATAAACTTTTCAATCCTTTCAAGTTAGTAGGATCTTTCAACTTCTATATTGCCTCCACCTTCTTTTGTGTATTCAACCCATTCTCAGTCACCTCATGACCTAAGAAGTTCACGTTCTTTTTACACCATTGTGCTTTCTGCAAAGATACTTTGGCTCCCACCTTCTGTAACTGGTCAAATGCATGCCTAATCTCATTAAAATGACTTATCAGATTCTCATTTTTAATTAGTACATCATCTACATAAACTATTGTCCCCCTCTCTGCTGCATCTGGGAGGTGGCACACACCAGTATCCAGCTGTAAGATCTAATGTGGTAAACACCTTTGATCCATGGACCTGTGCGAGACCTTGATTAGTAAATGGAAAGTGGCCACCTGGAAAAAGGCCCTCTCTTGTTTAACTCTCGTAGGTCTGCACACAACGCCATTGGCCATTAGATTTTAGCATGCCCGAAATGAGAGTATTTGATGTGCTATGAATGGGCCTGATAATCCCTCTAGACTCTACATTCTTAATTATCTCAGCTAATTATTCCAAAAATGCCAGGAACCGATATTGAGACACACATACTGGTTCCCTACCATGTCCCTCTAACATGCAGATCTGTAAGGGCTTAATCATATGCATCTTTGGCAAAAACCTCTTTAAACTCCATAAATATTTTTCTCAACTGATTGTTTTCCTCATCATTTGTGCATGCATCTGCAGCCTGAACCTGCTCCTCTACCATTTTTGAAAATTCTGGAAAGTCCTCTAATGGAGAAACCTCTGTGCTCTCCTCTAACAATGTGGCTGTATCTCTCTGGAGAGTTGACACATTTAAATATTTTGGAATCTTGACATTTCAAAATGCTGCTTTTCTGTTTTATTTTCCTCTACATCAAATAGGATGTAATTATCTTGGTGACAGCACACTGTCTCACTTGATTCATAAGGATACAGAAACTGAATTTTGTATATTCCTTTAGGTTGAGAATCCAAAGACTCTGGCAACTCACCCTGCACATTCATATATCTCTGTTATATACAAAATCACTGCATTATTGTAATCTACAGTATAGAGAGATGTTTGTAT